>NC_136994.1:2159496-2549496 GCF_032717465.1 Coenobita brevimanus | reverse complement strand
TGTGTGTGTGTGTGTGTGTGTGTGTGTGTGTGTGTGTGTGTGTGTGTGTGTTTGTGTGTGTGTGTGTGTGTGTGTGTTGTGTGTGTGTGTGAAATTTTTGAAAATATGTTTCTCTTTAACTGAAATTCTAATATATTGTTAGGGGTGCCTATAAACCAGGGCTTATAGTTGCATATATATCCTTTTGCATCATCATGATTTTTTTTTTCTACTGTCCAGAGTCATTATTATCGGTCATGCATTAGCAGAAATATCCCAACACAAATATGTATACACAGAACACCGCCCACGACTCCCACATTAATACTCTAATAGGAAGAAGAAGAACTCGTCTGTGAAGAAAAAGAAAACCGACTCGTACAGTTGTCACAATGTCATATTTTTTTTTATCTGTACCATTTTCGGAGTCGGAGATTTGTTTTTCAATACTTGTATTATATTCAACAATACACCATTTTCCTCATATATGAACACTGATTGCTGATATACGGGGACAGGGCCTCGTCATTCTTATACAGTAAGGAACAGCACATTTACTGTCCCTCTACTTATGTACAGTTTACTTAAAATAATCCAGTATTAAACAATTTATTTTCCTGCAACAGAAACCGTCTTTAAAACGAGGAAATAAATATATAAACATCAACACATTACATGAAAAGCTGCTCCTGAGAATGGTACAAAATTTTAAAGCTTAAACCATCCATGACCCAAGATCTAAGTAATTATCTTATATAAATATATTAGTGTATTTGCTTTAGTCTAAGTGATTTTTGAAGTATAAATGAAAGTGAAAAAATAAAAGACCATTTCGAATTTGAGCCCCCAAAGAGGCTGAAATTTCGTCAATGTGTTTTTAACCCTGAAGCTCCTGTGATTCACTCATCCAGATAAAATTGTTCCAGCCATGAGCGGGCTTGTGGTGACAGTAATAACGTTCACCTCTTGTTACTTATTCACAGCTGATAATTGTCCTCTGATATTAACTAGGATTTATTTTCGCAGCAGGAACAAGAGGCAAGGAGATTATTATACATCCCATCATTTTCCTGCTGCAAAAAATATCAGCTATTATAGTTAAGAGAAGCAGTTGAAGATGAGTTCTCTTCTTTGTGGATCTGGGCCTTGACTAACTATATTGCTACATGAAGTACGTAAACGGGATGTAACAAATCCTGTGGAGGCCAGAAAGTCAGATGAGATACTCACGTACTGTCTGATCAGCCCAGTAGCAGGAGCAGGAAAGGCAACGTTATAAGCCAGCTTAATTTACTAAGAAAGTACAATTTAAAAAATGAGGAAATAAATCGACACTGTGGTGAACGCTGGACCTGATATGAGGCCACGAAGACTAAAATGCAGTACAATAATAAGTAGTGTGGTTGAAGGTATGATGAAATATGTGACAGTATTCAAGATAAATAAATAAGGGTTAAAAAAGAGGAGTACACCTTTACGAAAATTTTACTCTAGATAATGGAGACTTCTCAATGGAGACCCCAAAGGGTCTGTCCAAAGCTGAGTAAATGAACTGGTGTTATTCATATTATTACACATAGTGGACTACACCTTTAGGGGCAAGGTTAAATAATAATGATATAGGTTTGCTGTAAAGTTGCAGTATAGACGACATTCTAATATATATTCATAATATTGGTTAACTCCAGACTTAATCAGAATCGGAGTGAGCATAAATATAACGAAAATAGACGTCATCGGATTGAAAGGGTTAATGGTGAGAGTGAAATGGAGTATCTATCAGATAGAAGGGGTTAATGGTCAGAGTAAAGCGGAGATGGTAGTGTTTATTGGTGAGGCGAGAGGAAATGTTGGTAGGTGGTGTGTGAAATGCTGCCAGATCGAGCTGCCAGAAATTCCTTAGGAGCCTCGTGAGCCAGGTAGCGAGGGACTGCTTCACACTGGTTATGGCCATTTGCTGGGATAAATGGGGGCTGCCAGGCAGGAAGTGGGCTGCCAGAGGGTTTCAGGCGGATATGAGGGATCTGTATGCAAATATGTACAAATATTTTAAATTTGCTATAAATACCTTACCCACATTGTTATAAAACTAATGTATTCAGTCCCAGAACTTCATGATTTTTTCGTGGATAGTCCAGCGAAAAGTAATCTCATATTTTTATTATAATCATTGTTATTATTACTATAATAATAATAATAATAATAATAATAATAAAAATTATTATTATTATTATTATTTATTATCATCATCATCATCATCATCATTGTTATTATTATTATTATTATTATTATTATTATTATTATTATCAGTAGTAGTAGTTGTAGTGGTGGTGGTTTTATTATTCATTCATTCATCATCCAACCCTTTACTGCCCATTAAGAGCGCAGGAGCCATGGCTAAGGAAGTAGTTCTGAAACTTATAGCGAGAGTGGCTAGTCTCTCGCCACTGAAGTCATTACGAAAATAAATAAATATATAAATAAATCCTTATGGCTAACATCTTGATTGAGCGCCTTAGCGCAGTAGACAACTAGTCGCCAATTTTTTGTTTCAGTGATTGGTACTCAACTTAATAAGTAATTTCTTGGACCAAAAATAATTGACTGGGGTGTCACTCATTGCAGTCACCTGAACATAACAATATATTAGATGAGGGGATGGTGAACGATGTAACATAAGCACGGTTTTTCTGAAAAATTTATGATTGTCATGTACTCGATTCATATTTTGCAAAGTTTATTATTTTGCATTTAATGCTGTACATATGACAGAGCCACGAATTATTTTACGATGGAACACAATGTCAACAGAAGTCACTGTTGTAAAGATAGTGTATCACATCTTGGTGCTCATGATGGCGGCGATGAAGGAGAAAGGTAAGGTGAAGTAGTGTAACCTTAATAATAATTCTCTGTAAGATAGTAAAAGGCTACAATGGAGATGGCCAGAAAGTTTTTTTTTTTTTTTTTTTTTACTAATTATTTTCTGCCGTAACGTTGTAATGACTGGCCTTTCAGTTTATTGATACCTTGACGCAATTTGGACACCTCTTCCCTTATCTTTCCTTGTTCTTAATTAATAGATCGTTATTTGCTCTCTCTCTCTCTCTCTCTCGTCGCTTCCTTTAATTCCCGTGGTCAGTCTGTAAGGATTTTCGCGTCGTATCACTGAGTAGACGTCTGTTGGTCTAGTAGTGGAGTCTCAGATCGGAAAAGAGTTGTGGCTTAAGCGCAACGCTGTGTGTGTGTGTGTGTGTGTGTGTGTGTGTGTGTGTGTGTGTGTGTGTGTGTGTGTGTGTGTGTGTGTGTGCGCGCGCACACACGCGTGCACACACACACGCGTTATATACGTGATAAATCTATTAACCTATCTTCACCGATGTCATGATTTTCGTTTTGTTCGTGCCCTCTGTACACTGTTTAATTAGCTTTTGAGACAGTTTTGGAAGTGAAGGGCTAGATAATGCATACATTTATGCATTCGCTACTACTGTAGATGGTTCTCCTACCGAGAATAATATCGTCAAATATCAGCAAGAATAAATAAATATCACCAGGTTCCGGGGATAAAATGGCCGCGCATCTTATGACGTAATATAAGTCTGGTAACAAATCAGCCTCCCCGTCGTGGCCACCAGCTCATATGTTAACAAGTTTACCACCACGAAATAAATCCTACTGATATAAAACCACACTCTGTTAACGGGGAACCTACACACATCTGCATGCTGGCAAGGGTGCAGTATGCATACATACCCAGTATGTATATTTCAAAATATTTTGCCATGATAAAGTAATGAAATGTTCTTGTATAAGACTGAACACAGGACTTTCCTGAAATAGTTACTTGCAGCTGATTTCCTGGAATTGTAATTTTTTTATTCCCTCTTTGTCTTCATTTTATTTTCATTCCAATCTTTGTTCGTTCTCATTTCGGCCAGATTACCCCACTGAATCGCTACCAATCTTTTAATCACTGTCGTCAGTATAGCCTACTCATTTCTAGACCCATATTTTAAATGTTGTCTCACCTTTATCCATTTATAATTTCACCTACTCAATAAATCTGTGTGACAATCTATATGTTTTCGAACCACATCACTATTAACCTGCTTTCCGTCTTTTATATCCTTTCTAAATTCATTATTGTTGTTCATATCCTGGTAAGTGTACTAATTGTCCACCTGACTATGATCTGGTTTGCGCAACAGAGAATATTATGAAGCTCTTTTGCTTGAAATTATGAATATATAAGTTTTCCTTTAGCAGCATTTTGACCTAGTAGATATGCCTTCCACCTCGAGATCGCAGGACCTTGGTTTGAGCTCCGCCTATTTCAAGACGTGGGATCGATTTAGTTGTCTGCAATGCTGATCACTCGCCTGGCTGTCATGACCCGACGCAGCCAGGCAAGGACCATTCTTCACAAGTAGAGAGGCTGGTCCTGCAGTGATTCCATATTACCTTAACGGATGTTTTTGAAAAATGTTTGCGGAAAAAAAAAAAAAGATGCGCACCTGCATAAACGTAGCTTCTAATTTTATCTGAAGTGAAGCACAGCGGTTTACTGTACTGAAACAGAAAACAAAGAAATTATATATATTTTTCTGTATCTGAGAAGTTTGCGGACGTGTCTGGATGATCCACTTATTAATATTCACGAAGTTCATAACCTTGAACAACGCGTTGTTCAGTTCTGCGATCAGTGAGTGAATATATCTGTACCTGATCGAAACCCAAATCCTCTGTTTTGCGGCGTGTCGACTGTTATCACCATCATCTGCCATACACACATCACACACATACTACCACCATTAGTTCCTGAAGCTATTTTGCACGGCATTACCATAAAACCCATGCATTTTAATGATGTGTGCCCCATTCTTTTATCTCTCCCTCTGGGCGACAGTTTTCTATTACAGTATGCAAATCCGCTGCTTTCTGTGACCATCGTGTCGTATGTCACTAACTCCCCGTCATCCTCTACTTATCCACTCCTGTTCCCCCATTCCCTCCCTCATCCCTCACCCCCTCAAACCCCCATTCTTCCCTGCCCTCACTTCTTGCGGAGGAGGTAATGAGTTTCCTAATTACCATCACCCCCGAAGTGGAAGGAAATTGTGTTTTCACACCAGTTTGTCTATCTATCTGTCTATCCGTCAGTGTAATTCTACCGGATCACAATAAAAGCGATAATTTGTGTCAGGTCCTATTGACGCAGGACTGTATACATAAGGGCCCAGACACACTTGCCCCGGAACATGTGATCAACAAGACGAAACGAAGCACCGGGTTACAGCTGCTTCAATATTGGTGTCTGAACGTTGGACGGACCCCTGAGCCTCGTTTCCTCTTGACGATCACATGGTCGGGGGCAAGTGTGTCCGGGCCCTAACGCACATGTGATTCAGCCCTATCTGCAGCGTCGAAGGTAGGCCGAATTTGCTGTTATATCCTCATTATACAATATATCGATATGAAGGTAAAATGCTTCCGTGTGAGTACTTCAGGGCACTGTGAACCCGGTGCATAAATCAGAGCATTGTTTTAATCACGTGCAGGAAATACATTTTACTCCAGATTAAGATAAGCCCTCTTAAATTGCCCCTACATGCTGCAATGGATGAAGCTCTTTTATGTGTGCAGAAAATATAATTTTTTTGTACGCTAAAGGCTGCGTCCACATTTGCTCCAAACATGTGATCGACAAGAGTAAACGATGCTCCGGGGTCCGTCCGACGTTCGGACACGGGCACTGATGCTGCTCGAACTCGGTGCTTCGTTTCTTCTCGTCAGTCACATGTTTCGGGCAAGTGTAGCCGCACCCAAAGTGTAATTCTTTTATAGTATCTCTATCCGTCAAAATATAAGACATTACTGTGTAGATTGATAGTTTGTGATAAGCCTTCCATGTCACATCTTTGATGATCACTAATATTATAATACCATGCAATTAGAAGAGGGATGCAGTAAGTGCAGTTGGTTTAATCGCAAAGCTCTAGTGATGAAATGGTCAGGCTAATCCTGAACGATTGTCCTGTACGACGTGTAACGACCCTCACAAAGGCCTGCTTTAATTAAACAATTAATGAGCTAAAGCAGTTGAGAAGTAGCATAGTAGCTGACCATGTTGCGGAATATAAATTGCTTTTTACTTCATTTACTGACAAGAGAAAATAACTGGCCAGTAAAAATATAATGACAGAGTTATTCACCTCTCCTCAATCTTACTCACCCAAATATTCGATTTTGGTTTGACAGTATGGCTAACTGAATTGCTGCTTAATTGTTTGTGGTTAGTAACGGGTTCACAGAAATGCCCAAGGTATGTTGTTTTGCTGTTCATCAATCGTGCTTCGCTGGATGTGTTTTTTTTTTTTTTCGGCAACTCGCCCCGTGCTGATGTTCGAGAGAGAGAGAGAATATGTGTGTGTGTGTGTGTGTGTGTGTGTGTGTGTGTGTGTGTGTGTGTGTGAGTGTGTGTCTGTGTGTGTTTGTGTGTGTCTGTCTGTTTGTCTGTCACATCTACTGTATCTTAATATTTACATTGGTATTCATGTTCGTAACATTGTCTTTGTCACTGTCATCCATGGAAGGAAGGTTGTAATAGATGGATCTGTTCTCCTCCCTTCAACGGAAACCTCTCAGTAGTGTAAGTATTTTGCAAGACTGCATCAAGTCCCTCAATTATTTATTTATTTATTTTTTTTTTTTAATGCTTTGTGGACCTCTTTTTTCTTTTCTTCAGAAGCAGCCTCATCGAGTGATGGACTATCATGAAACCATAATTTCCTAATGCACATTATCTAAATTACTGTAGTTCTTTCCGGGAAGAGCACATGATTTTCCCCTAGGAGAAATAAAATTCAGCCTTGCGCTTTGAAATGAGGTGCTGAATTCGTTGACGTGTTTCAGTTTATTTGCTTGGTCTGTCAGCGTTCATGCGAAAGTATTAATTTCTAAGTGTGAAACACTAACGGGAATGAAGAAAGCAAGAACAATAGTACGTGATGGAGTAATATATCATCATTTTCCACTAGTAAGGTTTAAACATAAGAAACAGCAAACAGTAAAGTTTTTTAAAGACATGTAATTCACATTATTCTGTAAATACATTACTGAACTGGCAAAGATTTTTCACATCTCCAGTTTTGATGTTTTGCACACCAAGAAGTTCATACACTCGAGGTTAAAGATCACTGTTTGAAGCCGATGGTAAGGACAACGTAGAAATTGGTGTACTGTACACATTAGTGGCTAGAAAAGGTGTGTGTGCTGATAGCTATTGTATTGGCTTACATTGTTACCTGTGCTGAAAGACGTCAGGTTTACAACAGTAGCATGTACTTACACTGTTGAGTTGTTGTTTGTTGTTTTTGCTCTTCTTGTTGTTCAGACCGGAGAAAGTTGTGAAGTAAGCCATCACTTCGGACACTTGCCAACCTACAATATTTATCATCACACGCATCGTAGTAAACCAGGCCCTACCAGCTTATCGAAAGGATTCCCTGTCGTCACTGGGTAACATATACCACAGTGACAATGAAAAGCTTAGTCAGTACACATTCCATATTTTAACACTGACCTAGAGTGAGCGGATACTTCCATTTCATATCCCCAATGCCTAAACCTGCACAGGAAGAGTTCACTTTCATGTGGAATATTAGGCACTCTCAGGCCCAAATGAAATGTAGTAAATCAGTTACTTTACTAATAATACTGCGAGAATGTCGGCACAGAGCAATTTTTTTTTTTTTTTTATAGCATATATCTATTTCCAGAAATGCTCTGGTAGCAGTCGTCGTTGATCCCTCATGTCACTTTAGGCAGCAAAATCCATTTAAAGCAAGAATACCTCAGTTTGGTTGCGACTGAAGATAATTAACCAAAACCTTCCCTTTCCTTTCGTGCTCTCCCTCTCCTCTTCACTTCCAAGTGTAGACTGGGTATGGCGGCTCCGCCCTAATTCACCTCGAGCCCAGAGTGGCCTGTGGGTGTAGTCATGTTACATCAGCCCTGGCCCGACCCGATTCACCTTGCCACAGGACCCGGTGACCTGTGAGTGCAGTGGGACTATCTTCACCTCGCCTCGTCCCACCCCAGGACACGGTAATTTGGCAGTGTAATGGGGGGAGAGGAAGTGGCCACATTTTCTGGAGGCGTGTTTTCGACAAGATAAAATAAGCACAACGTTAGTGATGCTGCAGTGTCGAACATAAGGCAGAATCCCATTCCTTGTTTCGTCTTGTCGATGACATGTTTCGGACAAGCGTGGCTGCTCTCTGTCGCATCCTAATGGGAGTCAGGACGATACACGTGGCCGAACTGGCGATGGTACAGGGCGTTGTCGAGGAAAGCATGTGAGCACAAGTCCAAGCGCGCCAGCTAAGCCTGAACTCACTGGTATTTTACTGATCCGTTATTGCTTTACATCAGTTAATGGTGATCAGTGCTATATTATTTTACAGTACAGTATCTGAAAAATTCATTCGATATGCATTTTTAAGACACAACTTGCAATACTGACGTTGTTAAAAATTAAAAGGGAAAAATAACTGAAACATTACTGCTAGTCAGTGGGAATGTGCTCCCTTAGTCCCAGTACTAGCTGATATACTGCCTTGGCTGATAACTATGATGTTTTAAAACAAAACATGTTATTCATTTTCATAAACACATGGGACTGCATAGCTGTAAAGAACGAGTCCCATGGCGTAACTGAAAAATGAGCACGTATTATTTTTTTCTGCCAAAACTTGACGGATACTTAGTTTGTAGTGCAGTTCATGAAATGTCGTACTTTCTTTGTTTGTGAGTCTTGTTTCTTTTATTACTGCTATGACAGCGTCGTGCGTAAAATAATTATGTTGGTTCCGGTAACGATTACTTTCATTTATATGATACCGACTCTGGGTAAAGATTAATTGTATGAACTATGTGTGTGCGTGTGTGTGTGTGTGTGTGAGTGTGTGTTCTGAAAATGGCCAACAGATGGCCAGTACTTTGAGCAACAAACTCAGTACTTTGAGCAACAAACATGGTATCCTCGTCAGAAGCACTGAGAAAACCACATAGAAACTGAACACCTGTCACTGGTGTAGTCTGCATTATAGCAAGTATTCTAAATGGCATCTTTCCAATATCTATATTGTTACGGAACAGAGAAAGATAACGTACACTTTAAGTGAGAATACTAAAAATCACTACTGTCCCGTAAAGTTCCAGGTTCAAAACAAAAGAGTTAGGTAAAATTACAAGTTAAAGTTTAATGCTTAAATTAACAACAAAACATTCAGGACTCATAAGGATAATGTAATGGCAAAAACAGGTTAAATATATGGTTAACTGCAATAGCCTCTATTAACACGAAATTAGCAAGAGTAAATTTTATCTAAGTCAGCCCTGATAAAATGAGATACCAGATAATACTCAGTGAATGCCAGATAAATAATTACAGATACAAACTATTATCAAAAATGACTGACATAAAGAACCCCACACGAATTACAAAAACTTCACTAGGCCTACAAATTAAACTTATGCTATACAGTACAAGAAAAAATGCAACAACAGTTATACTCAAATTACACACAGCTGCTAGATGGTTGGGAGACTTCTTGAGCACTCACAATAATAATATCTGTACAGGGGAGGACAGAGATGTGAACAAAATGAGGAGCAGATCTAAGTGGCAATGATGCAGAGACTGAGCTCATTATATAGGGGCCAGCAGAGCCCGACACAACTTGTAATAAGGACGCGCAAATGAAGCGATGGGGACAAACGGTCGACAATCCCGCACTGAATAACAGAAAGGACGACTTACTCTACTATAACGGTAGAAGGGGGGGACTGAGGCAGAACACGCTCGTGATCAAACATGCAGCATACTGAGCGTTAAAATTACACAAAGGATGATGAAATCATAGGCTATGTAACACCTCCCCACAAAGAAAAAAGAAATTTACAAAGGAAATTTCTTATTACTCTAAAACAATCTGTAAATGGCATTACAGAACATGCAAAAGTCCCTCCTAATTTCACAAAACATGAGATCTCCCTAGCACGTTCAGTCATAGGTACTTGCCAGTATCCCTTTAACAAATCAAACTTACTTATGTACCTAGCCTTTCCGATCTTGTCTATGCAATCTTCCACACGAGGGAGAGGGTAAGTGTCTGTTTTGGTTATCTGATTAACACGTCTGTAGTCGATGCAAAGCCGCTGTGACCCACCTGGCTTAGGGACTAGAGTGACAGGAGAACTCCACTCGCTCTGACAGGGCTCAATCATCTTGTGGTCCAACAGGTAGCCAAGCTCCTTCTGGATGAGAGGAACTTTCACTGGGTTCACACGGTAAGGAGGCAATTTAATTGGCTTTGCGTCTTCAACATCGACATCATGCATCAACACAGTGGTTCTTCCTGGAGTGGCACGGAACACTTGCGGGTACTCCTGCAGTAATGCCGAAAACTCCTGCCCTTCCTTGGGAGGTAGATGAGAAAGCTTAGTCTGGAGATCATTCATGATATCAGGATTCTTCCCCAAACTATCACTCAGGCTCACACTGCATGGGAGAGCTTCACTTGCAGACTCGGGTGGAACAGCTACAGTGCAGACTGGATTATTTTCGTCCCGCCTGTGATATAACTTTAGCATGTTGATGTGACATAGTTGCTTGCTCTTTCTACGATCTGGTGTGACGATGACATAGTTGACATCACTGAGTTTCTTCTCCACGAAATAAGGGCCACTAAACTTGGCTTGAAGAGGTTGCCCATGAACTGGTAGCAGAATCAAAACCTGATCTCCTGGCTGAAAGTGGCGTAACCTGGACTTCTTATCATACCAAGTCTTCATCTTCTCCTGAGCAGCTCCTAAATTCTCTCTCGCCAGCTGTAAAGCAGTGGACAGCCGTTCTTTGAAATTCATCACATACTCCAGCAGGTTGACGTCATCTTCCTCCGACAGCCAGCATTCCTTGAGTAGCTTAAGGGGTCCTCTTACTTCATGGCCAAGCAGTAGTTCAAAAGGTGAGAAGCCCAGTGATTCATTTGGAGATTCTCTTGCGGCAAACACAACGAATGGAAGACCTTTATCCCAGTCTTTCTGATGTTCCAAACAGTATTTCTTGAGCATCGATTTGAGTGTTTGATGATATCTCTCCAACGCTCCTTGGGTCTGGGGATGGTAAGCTGAAGACGTGATCTGGATGATGCCCAACTCTTTCAGAGACTGCTTGAAAACATTCAACATGAAATTACTTCCCCGGTCTGACTGTACCTCCTTAGGCAGACCAAACTTTGTGAAGAACCCCAGCATTTCCTTAACCACGTTCTTTGCTGAGATGTTTCTAAGTGGAATGGCTTCAGGATAACGAGTAGCCATATCAATCATGGTCAACACATAAGAAAATCCTGAAGAAGTCTTAGGAAGAGGGCCCACAATATCCACCAACACACGGGTGAAAGGCGCCTCAAAAGGAGGAATGGGAACTAGAGGTGCAACCTTTTCGGTCTGATTACACTTTCCCACAACTTGACAGGTGTGACAAGACTTACAATACCAGGAAACATCCCTGAAGATACCTGGCCAGTAGAAGTGTTTCAAAATGCGTGCCACAGTCTTCCTCACTCCAAGGTGTCCTGCCAAACTGGAATCATGAGCCACTCGAATGATATCCTGCCTACAAACACGAGGGATGACAACTTGATGTACAACCTCCCATTCACAGTCGGCTGATGCTGTTGGGGGTCTCCACTTCCTCATAAGTACTCCTGACTTTACATAATAACAAGTAGGAGCACCAGCTGACTCTTCCTCACTGCAAGCAGAGTTAGCTAGACCTTTCAACTCAGGGTCAGCAACCTGCAACTCAACCAACTCTTGACGAGACAAATTATCAACACTACGGGGTACTGCCTCATCTGGTGAGTGGTCCAAATTAGCAAGAAAAGTGTCAGCTAGGATAACATCATCATCATCATTATCCTCTAAATCACCAGTAACTTTAGACTTAGCCCTAGTGACAGCACATGCAGGGAACACATCAGGGACATCACAATCCTGGGACGCAGCCACTGGCTCACTAGACAACTGAGGAGCTGGACACACTTGACTTCCACCAATATCATTTCCAAGTAAGAAAGTTACACCTGACATTGGGAGTGTCTCAACCAACCCAACCATAACAGAACCATTAACAAAACCAGACTCTAAATTCACTCTGCACAGAGGAACAGAGAAGTAATTATTCCCTACACCTTGTAAGATTACAGTTTCATCAGAGGAATTAAAATTAGAGCCTAGAACACTGGTCAGCATAAGGGATTGGCAAGCACCTGTATCACGATATATTTTAACTGATTTCCTGTCATTACTGTCCAGAGGACTGACAAAACCATCAGACAGGAAATTAGCACATGAACTCTTGAGAGTGTCACCCACGTTACTGCTCAAAGAGGAGCTCCATCATGAGAATTTAAGTTACCCCTCAAAGCAGGTTCAGTTAACTCAGTTAAAGAATTCTGGGAACTCTCAAGAGTGGACACTAGACCAATTGACTGAATATTTAAAGACTCCTTTTTGTTCACATCACGCTGTCTCCTGAAACATCTCTCCGTAGTATGACCAAGCTTACTACAATAAGTACATTTACTTTTCTGAAATCTAGAGGTGAAGCTGGTATTTACTTCCTGAGAAACATCATCCTTATTCTCTTTCCTGTTACCTGTACTCTGAGTAGAGGCAACGTACTTACTCTCAGCTTTCCCTTTTTCTCTAGAATATCTCTTGTGAGTGAGAACATACTCATCAGCTAAAACTGCAGCATCAGACAAATTATCTATTCTTTTCTCATCAAGATATAGGCTTACATCTTTATAAATACACCTTTTGAAGTCCTCCAGCAAAATCATTTGCTTAAATTTGTCAAAATCAGAATCCACATTCTTAGAATTTAACCACTGCTCCAACAAATCTTCTTTGATTTTTGCATACTCAACATGGGATTGCTTATCTTGCTTGTAAGTTGTCCTAAATTTTACTCTATAGGCTTCAGGAACAAGCTCATAGGCCTTAAGAATCAAGCTCTTAACTACATCATAATTATCAGACTGATCCTGAGGCAAAGATGCATAAGTTACTTGAGCTTTACCGGTGAGAACAGTTTGAAGGAGTACTGGCCAATACTCCTTAGGCCAATTAAAACCTGTAGCTACCCTCTCAAACAACTGAAAATACTTTGTTAAATCAGATTCATTAAAAGGAGGGACAAGTTTAACATTTTTAGCCACATCAAAATCATCAGAGCTAGATGATCCAGTTCCACCTTGTTTCATGCGATACTCATGGTCTGCCTGAATCCTGGCAAGTTCAATTTGTGCCTGAGCCTGTACCTGTGCCTCTTCAATACGAGCATTTGCTTCCTTAACACGAGACTCCGCCTCCTTAGCCTTAGCCTCCTGCAGAGCTAGCTGTAACTTAACTAATTCAATCTGCGTTTGCTCATTTGGAGGAGTTACATTAAACAAGCTTTTATTAATCATGCCAACAATTTGATCTTTAGAATGATGAGAGTGAACTGCAATTCCCAATTGTTGAGCAACAAGCTTAAGTTCATTCTTTGTTCTGTTTTCTGTATCACACACTGTTTGCACATTTGACAAAAAATCTTTGGCTTCATCAAGTGTAGAAATAGTAGCCATCATGAATATATCACAGTCACAAAATATCAAACAATATCCTTATGATAATATCCTGAATATCCTGATATGAGGTCGCCAAATTTATGTTACGGAACAGAGAAAGATAACGTACACTTTAAGTGAGAATACTAAAAATCACTACTGTCCCGTAAAGTTCCAGGTTCAAAACAAAAGAGTTAGGTAAAATTACAAGTTAAAGTTTAATGCTTAAATTAACAACAAAACATTCAGGACTCATAAGGATAATGTAATGGCAAAAACAGGTTAAATATATGGTTAACTGCAATAGCCTCTATTAACACGAAATTAGCAAGAGTAAATTTTATCTAAGTCAGCCCTGATAAAATGAGATACCAGATAATACTCAGTGAATGCCAGATAAATAATTACAGATACAAACTATTATCAAAAATGACTGACATAAAGAACCCCACACGAATTACAAAAACTTCACTAGGCCTACAAATTAAACTTATGCTATACAGTACAAGAAAAAAATGCAACAACAGTTATACTCAAATTACACACAGCTGCTAGATGGTTGGAGACTTCTTGAGCACTCACAATAATAATATCTGTACAGGGGAGGACAGAGATGTGAACAAAATGAGGAGCAGATCTAAGTGGCAATGATGCAGAGACTGAGCTCATTATATAGGGGCCAGCAGAGCCCGACACAACTTGTAATAAGGACGCGCAAATGAAGCGATGGGGACAAACGGTCGACAATCCCGCACTGAATAACAGAAAGGACGACTTACTCTACTATAACGGTAGAAGGGGGGGACTGAGGCAGAACACGCTCGTGATCAAACATGCAGCATACTGAGCGTTAAAATTACACAAAGGATGATGAAATCATAGGCTATGTAACAATATCTATATCTATCTATGTATCTATATCTTTTTGTCTATCTGTTCTATCTATCAATCAATCTATAGAAGGAGAATTCAGAGTTCTGTACCCCATACTATATTCCACACTGAACTCACAAAACTTCTGTAGCTGGTGCGGTGTAGTAATGAGTATAGACCTCTGAATCTCCACCCATCCCAAATGTTCTCATGTGTTTGCTTTTACATCTCTTGTTTCTATACTACTTCCGTCTCTGAATGTTGACAGTCATTTTATAACAAACTTTTTCTTCTTACTTATGATATTTTAATGGAAACTAGCTACCAAAACTCACATTATTTAATACTAGCACACAAACCCGCCTCCAGCCACACCCGTTACGTGTCAACCCCCACCTACCTGTTTCCTCCAAGACATCTGTTCCTGCCTAGACAAATTCTCCTCCTCGGATATATTTTTCCCCATAAACCTCTGTTCCCCTTTGAGCCCATTTTCCCTCTTAGACCTACTTCCTCCTTGAACCTACTTCCCTCTTAGACCCAACTCCCCTTGTACTTATTTTCGTTCGTGAACCTACTTTCCCACTAATCTGTTCTCCCTCTTGGCCTATTTTCCTCCTTGGATCCTATTTTCCCTCTTGGGCCTATTTTTTCCTCAAACCTATTTCCCCCTTTAGCCTATTTTCCCCATGAACCAATTTTTCCCCATCCACCATTTTTTTTTTTTACATAGACCTATTTTTTTTTTCAGTGGACATATTTTTCTCATGGATCTTTTCTCCCATGGATCTGTTTACCATCTTGAACTAATGCATGTATTTTCCGTCCATTAGCCTTACGTGGAATGGGGCAGCACGAATCCGTGGAGTTTTACGTATCTGAAAACACGTCTGATTGTTTTTAGGCTACAATGCAATGCTTAAAAAATGAAAACATCAGCAATTGACACAAAGCATTTTGGTGACTGAAACCCTCTTGAAGGAGTTTTCGTTTTGGAGTTATGGCTGATGAAGCAAGAAAAAGAAAGAAAGAAGGGCACAATCGGTATATCTGTGACCCGATTCTTATGAAGGTTATCGGAACTTAGTGAGTAGCTTTGACTTAAAGCGAAGGTCTCTAAGTCCGTATGCATAAACCTGGGCTTTGCAAGTGTTTGTGTCCAGACCCCATGCTTTATGTAGGTGACGTCATTAGAAACTGGGCCATCCCTACACGGTATACGCTATAGCGCTTGTTGATACAAAGGAGTGTTCTATCTCGTATTTTTATTTATTTATTTTATCTTATTATTTTTTTTTTTTTTGTGCTTGTACTGTCAACGCAACCAGTCATTCTCCGTTTGGATGATAAAGAGGGATCTGAGAGGCGTCAGCACATCCTGCCAACTCTATATCTGACAACGAGTTACAAAAAAACAACAACAGCACATGCTTGTGATATTTTCATTTGGAATGTTGGATCAAGAAGAAAAAAAAAAATTCTGCTTTCTCTACTGCGGAAGTGTTGCAACAAAAAATTTAAACGAGGATGTGAACTGGCGGCAAAGACGGGAAAAGTTCTAGTTAACCCGAGAGCAAAAGCCGAGGAAGAGGATGTGTGAATGTTGTATGTTTCTTAACAAACACATAAGGAAGCTTCCTAATTCCCTACATTCCTCCTCCCAAGCACCTCCGTCTGTCATCCCTCTCAGCCTCACCTGCCACAACTCCAGCACTCATATCTTCCCCATTCAGCTGGTGTGCCTGCCAACTATTGTGGTGTGACTGATGGCCTTCATTACCACTTCCATCACCACACCTCTGGCCACGCCGTGCCACAACGCTCTCACACAATGGAGGTGACAGAACACAAGGAAAGACTAAATCAAGTAAGAGCAATTAAACTTTAGTAAGGTTTCGAGATTCTTTAATCAACAGTACTACTTCACGATATGGACTTTTCGCAGTACTATTCATCGGATCCTTTGATCAAACACTAATACGTGCGATGTGACTAACACAAGTAATTCGCTCAAAGCAGAATGTGATGAATAATCTTCTAATGGGAAAGAGTTTTCTCTGAAATCCCTTTGATTTTTTTTAGCAGTTTATTGTTTTTATTATGCGATGATTAATATACAGAGTTTATATTTTCCACATTTATTTACTTTTACTATGTGACACACTTCTCCTTTTTTTTTTTTTTTAGAGCTCGAATGAGTTGGGAGTATAAGGGAGGAGTGAATGTGAATTGTCAACAATCCTTGATCAGATCTATCCGTAATGGTCCTAAGAACCGTTACATGTACAGCAGGAGCTTCATAATATAAAGGAAAAGAAAAAGTGATTTCTAGGGTATATGTTACTTGAAAAAAAAAAAAAAAAAAAAAAAAAAAAAAAAGGACAGCATATCGAAGGACACGGATGAAAATGGATCATAATGACACATCATTTTATTGTACATTATTTTCTTGCTGTTGATGTTGCAGCCCTAGCTTCATCTTTACTTAAAGCTGGTGAACTGCAGACAGAAACTGTCCTTTTCCTGCAATCAACGATCTCCATTTCGGGAAATAAGATGGAAGTTAAAGGGACGTTATTACAACCGGGAAGCGGAGCCACCCACTTACGTCGGATGCACCGTGTGAAGACATTCCTCTCCAGTACAGCACCTAATTAATTAGAACAAATTTATGATTTTGTTACACGAGGGATATTAAAGCAGATAATCACATGGATTAAGATCTAAGGCGGGGAAATTATGCGACGTCCATCTCCCTTAAGTAAAATGTATTGCCTAAAAGAGAAATGCAGTGCTGGCAGAACAATTCCCGTGCTGTAAATTACAATAGCGATCATATCACATACGTCCCCGAGAAAGATCTAGAGTCGAGGAGCTTATGACCTTGTTTCCACATGAGGTTCACCTTTTCTTCGTTGAAATTAGCCTATATTTTCTGTGCTTGTCTTCCGTTGGTGTATGATGATAACACAGGAAGCTATGAGAAACAGCAGCATGGAAAAGAGCGAGGAGCAAAATAGAAAGAGAAAGAAATTATGGTATAAGAAGGACACTGAGCTTCTCTAGCCACTTGAGCGCTTGCTTGTCTTATAGGTACACACATCCTGCACTTGTCTTAGATTCTTAAACGCAAATATTCGTTGCAAGACCACTTTCTCCATGTAAATTTAACGTATATATATTCTCTGCAAAATCGCAGTACCTATGCATAGTTTAATAAGCTGATGTCGAAAGATAAACGACTGTTTTTTCCCGTGTCTACCAAGTCTTTCACATTTTAATGAAATTTTAGGCACTTTTCTCATCAGTGATGGGATACCAAATCGTGATTCATAAAACTATGAAAAATGATTATTAAATTGTGAAGAAAGTATTTCATGTGCATTGTGCAGTTCCTCTCATATGCATCATCCCTACTTAAGATGCTAAATTACCTCTTGGGTCGCTTACTTCACAATTTTACGTCGTCCTAGCTCAGGAGTCGGCAGTTAGGGGTTAATTACCCTATCGGGGGTTAATTTCAAGTTTTCTGGGAGTAACGAAACCCATCCGGCGTACAGGAGTTTTAATGAACGCAACTTATGTCAAGAAATGACAGCGGTCAATTTTGATAGACTGACGGTCCGCGCCTCGTCCGCTCCCTTCCGGACAATTTAAGACAAAGCGAGGCAAACCCACCCCCGCCTGTATTCTGATGAATTATGTTAACCTTCATTTGTCGGCTTGACGAATTTAACTAAGCACATAAGCTCACTGAATGTCTATATTATTTGCTCTAAATTTTACCGTAAATTTAGATGAAGAGGGCGAGGATTAGAAGTAAATTTTGTAATTTTGCTGATTTTGACTTGTATAAATAATACATCTTGGTTTGTCGTGTTTTATCAGTATAACCACAAGCCGTGGTAACGGCAATATTCCAAGCTCGTAACATGAGGTATTAGTCAAACCTAACTGCCGACCCCTGTCCTAACTAAATACTGTAATGAAAAATTATATTAAACACATAGCTTTATTATTAGTGTTTGCGAGATGCATATTTTGATAAGATATATATAAAATTTAAGGCTCTTCTTTGCTGTGGCACCTCCTTCAAGAATGACTGGCAGGTTATAAAGTAATTCGTGGGATTGAGTAACGAAATGAAATGGTTGTGAGATGCTCGTAAAACTGTCATGGTTAAGAGAGTGAAGGCAATTCTGTAGAGCACAAGAGATGCAGGAAAATGAGATAGACTAAAATAAATCCTTGGCAAAAGAAAGCTTTATTTAGTACACAAAAAGAAAGAGAAGAGTGGAACAAAATCATATCCGTGGAGGAAGTGAAAATGAGCGCATTGGAAATAGTAATTATCAGGGAAAAGAAATGTCGAATGAGAGAGAGAGAGAGAGAGAGAGAGAGAGAGAGGGGGGGGGAACCAAAATTATGTATATGAAGGTTGATTACCATGTTACTATTGACTTCTTCTGTCCCATGACGTACACGTACATATCGTATTCTTAGTATTTCCCAGCAATTTTATGCAGTTAGGAAAATTCCCATTTAAATGAAAGACTTGATTTGGGCTGTTCATAACTCCTTCGCATTGAAAAGTACCTCCTAAGCTGAAGAAAATTGGTTGTCAGTAGACAAAAAAGTGGAATTTGCGTCATCGGAATTAATGTATTACAGTAAACACGGGTTGCAGTTAGAGAGACTGCAGCAAAAAGACGTAATCCATGTAGGTAATAACATCCCGAAGTACGTGCACACACACTGTACGTGGCATTGTGGCTAACATACAAGCACAGCGAAACACAAGTTCTCTTCTCTGTTGTTGGTGTGCTTTGTTTACGCAGGAGGAACAAGGTAAGAACCTTGGCATGACTTTCTTTCTTCCTGCACTTAGAAACGCCAATGAGAAAGGGAAAATTAATCGAAAGATGTTCTGTTCTGCAGGAAGGACAAGGCTTGGAAACAACGGACACTTCTCCTATCTCTAATTCTTCCTGAAAAATGAAATCTTCCTTACAGGAGGAAAATTTTCGTAAAATATATTAATGTTCTCAAGCAAGCGAACGAACACGAAAAATTTTCCTATGTTTTTAGTTCTTCATACGGAAACCAATTTGAGTTACGACTCGGAATCGATGCAAATATGTTTGCAAATTCCTCCCTAGATCAACGTGGCGAAACACAGGCGACGATCTCTCCAGTGGTCCCCACGTACAACGTAACACAACTGCCACAGCGTTGACGCACGGATAATCTTGTGTGTTTAGGTTTTATAAGGCTGCTTCTCTCCACGCGGAATTTTGGCAAGGGATGTATTCGTGCAGATGAGCCTCTGTGTCACGAATCAGATTCGCGACATTTTCCTTTTGTGAGAAACCACGATCTTTAGTGGAAAACTCACTGTGTATCGTTCAGTTAACCGTTTCTCTCTCCATTTCGATGGTATATTTTTTTCAAATCATTCGTCACTGTTTCAAAAGTGACCGTTCTAATGCACGTCATTAAGTGCTCTACTGATCGATATCATTGTTTCTATATTGTTCGCCCCTGCTTGCCTCAACCATTGGCCACGCCCTTCTTCCGGTTGGCCTGGGCATCCTACCCCACACATCGAATTTGGATCAGTCTCTCATATGTTGCGACGGAGTGTGGTTTTGTGTTCCAGTAATGAGAGTGAGAGAGGTCTTCTAGCACCCATACTTCACTAGATCTACAGTTCTCCAGGCTCCCACCCTTCCTTGGTGATACGCTACATTGACCAGTATTTCTTTAGTTTTTTCTTAGTTTTAAAATAATTACTTTAGCTAGCTTTGTGAAAGAGTGAGTGAGTGCATTCCGTTTAATATTTGAATTCATTTTGCTCTATGTAACGTAAATTTACTTATTGTAATCAATAAATTTACAGTTCTTTCCTTTGAGCTTAATTGTTATTCGTGTTTTATTTCACCACGAGCTTCTTTAGTCTGCTTATCTTAGCTCGCACAACTTACTTATTTTTCATAACTGTACTTAAAGCAGTTCTTTCATATTAATTCTGAAATCCGTTGTGCTAGCTAGGAGTTAAGCTTCAGCAAGAACCTGTCTGTCATTAATATTAAATATTGATTGTCAGGGGGTAAAAACTCTCAGGGGCCTGCAGTACCGACTATACAGCATTTGTAAGTTATTATTCTCCGCTGTGTACTGTAGAGAGAGACAGCGTTAATTGTCATCTTTTGAGAATCGGCAGTCAGCCGGAATAAAATGGCGATCTATTTGCCATAAATTTAATCATTAAACTTCCATTAAATTTTGGATTACACACATTCTTAAATTACAAAACCCCGTTGACATTCTGTATACATAATTTTAGGTTAAACTGAGTAGGTTGATGTGTTAGAGAGAGAGAGAGAGAGAGAGAGAGAGAGAATTTGAGGATATATCTTGAATGGCTGTATTTTTTGAGGATATATCTTGAATGGCTGTATTTTTTGAGGATATATCTTAAATGGCTGTATTTTTACTGTGGAATCAAGAATACATAGGTCACTTTCGATATTGCCAGGTTTGAAATTGAAATATCTCTGTACTGATAGACAGACGCCATAATCCCGGAAGGGGTGGCCGTTTGTCTCTGAGTTAGTTGTTTTACGGGGGGGGGGGGGTAACCTTCCACCAACCCATTTGTTGACACGTAAGGAACACTTAGGGGACGGTTATATTGTTATCACCCAGCACTGTAAAATAGTTTCCTGGTTTACAGGAAACGGTTAGGCTTGTCAGTCAGTATGCTATAAAGGCACTTGAAATAGATAGAAGAAATATAAAAAGTGACAGGAATTAGGGGAGAAACAGGAAAAAAGGAAGGTAGATAGATAAAGGATGATAAACGTGAAGGAAGAAGTAGGCAGCACTACATCAAATGAGTGGATTATTGTCGCCACCACCCACCACCCAATTACGTTATTAAATGAGTAACAGAAGATATCAGAAGAAAAAAATCGTCAAGTCACTCACGGACTACAAAGGAACAACGCATTAAGTTGAAACTCCGGCAGTGAATGGGTCGGACTGAGGGGAAAGTGCAGGAAAAAAAGTGGTTACCTATATACATCAAAGGCTGCCGCCTCTGAAAAAAGGTCGTGTGGCTATTAGGTGTAGTCAGATCAAGAGGAAATGTTAAAAAAGAAAATACTATCTATCTATATATCTATTGCCAGACGTCCCAATCCCGTTTGGGGTGGCCACAAACAAATCGCCTCCACATCGCCCTGTGCCCCGCCATTTCACTGCCCTGCTCCCAACTCACACCCCCCTCTCTCATATACTTCTCCACCCCATCCCTCCATCTCATCCTCGGCCTCCCCCTCCCTCTTCCCCCCTCCACCTCACTCACATACACTCTCTTCGTCAGTCTCTCACCCTTCATCCTCTCCACATTGCCAAACCACCTCAGTTTGTTCCTCCTAACGCTTCCTATCACATCCACATCCACACTACAACGCTCCTTTACATCCTCATTCGTCAGCCTGTCTCTCCATGTGACTCCACAGGCTCCTCTTAAATAACTCATTTCCACTGCTCTCACTCTTGACTTGTGTCCTTCCAACAACGTCCAAGCTTCACTTCCATACGTTAGAGTTGGTATCACAATACTGTCATGTAGTAACTTTTTCACTTCCATGCTCGCTTCCCTGTTTCTTATCACTGCTTTCAACGAACCAGCAACCTTTCTTCCCTGCTGTACCCTTTCAAGCACTTCACCCTCCAAACCTCCATCCTTACTCATCACACTACCCAAGTACTTAAACGTAATCACATTTTCCAATTCCTCACCATCTCACCTCGCTGTACATTCACTGACTTCACCTCTCTCAAAGACCATCACTTTACTCTTCCCTACATTCACCTTTAGATTCAGTTTCTTACACACTCTCCCAAACTCATCCACCAAGCCTTGCAGCTCCCCTTCGTCTTCACCCAACAACACAGTATCATCTGCAAACAACAGTACAGGGAGTTTCCAAACACTATCCTCTTTCACCAGGGCCACTCCAACATCCACTACCCTACCTTGTACCTCTTTTATTACCCCATCCATGTATAGATTGGACAACCATGGAGACATGACACATCCCTGTTTCAACCCAACCTTCAAAGGGAAAAATTCACTTAGTTCACCATCCACACGCACTGCAGCCTTAGCACCATCATACATACTCTTCAAAGCATTCAACAACTTCCCATCTACTCCTTTGTACAAGGGAATAATTATACTTGACTTCCAATTCTCCGGGACTCTACCTTCCTCCCAATACAATATCGTGAAATTTGTTAAAAGGTGCTCAGGGGCCCTTTCAGTTATTTCTACTCGGACGGCAAAGAGATCAACAATATTGATGATTGAGTGAACCATAATTTTTAAATTTAGTAAGATCACAGTATGTACTCTTATTATGAAATGACTGTTAAGATAAAAACTAGGAAACTGAAAGTAGGATTGATGATGGCTATGATCAAGTTGTATTGGTAGTTGTGCTTAGATCCTCCAGGTAAGCGAGAAAGAAAAAAAAATCAGAGCAGAGGAGACGAGATATAAGAAATAATAGGTGATACAACAGGGAGAATAATATAAAAAACTGGGAGGATGAAGGGATAATGACGTAAAAGAAGTACACCGTAAAGCAATAGACACACCTGGGGATATACAGTATTGTACATGAATGCAGATATACAATGGAAATGAGATTGGTACGATAAAAGAAAAAGAAAGGAAAGAAAAAAACGCTGCCTATGTTTGGAGGTACAAAGGAGGAAAAAAAATAATAAAATAAAAGTGAGGCCTGAATGTTACAAGCTCGGCAACGGGAGGCAGTTGGTATCGCCATATGTACAGAGCTTTGTAAAAAAAAAAAAAAAAAAAAGAAATCTTCGGACGACAGGACAGTGGAAGAAGCAGAACAAAAAAGGGAACGAGAATGAAAAATCGAGGAGAAGAGAGAGAGAAAAAAAGAAGCTGCTAAATACACATGAAAGAGAAGGAAATGCCTTGGGGTACGTCCTCGAGATGGGCCGAGCAAAGTGGAGAAAAATAGGTGGGTAAATGCTAAGGAAAAATGTGAAAAGTGGATAAGAAGGAAACTGGGATATGTGTCAGCCTGAAGAAACAAAAAACTTGGAAAATGAGAAGGATAAAAATTTACAAGGTCAGTGAACCGTCGTTATAATTCACTTTTTGAAGTTCTTTTCTCCTTATCAAATTGACGGTGGATTTCCGAAAATCTCTATCAAGTTTCACTGCCGCCTCTAAAGCTAAATTTATAGTTCCGCCAATTCACGGTACCTGCTTTATCGAAGAACGAGAGTGATATTTTGGAACACATCACTGGTTACTTACAAGGTTTGCCAGAATTATAAAGGACTAATTGGTAAGAATAAAAACATGGAAAAGTTATACAGGCGGTAAGTTGGTCGATATGGTAAGGCCTAATGAGGGAAGGAAACCATGGAATAGGATGAGAGATGTACGGTCTATGAGGGAAAGAAACCATGGAATAGGATGAGAGATGTACGGTCTATGAGGGAGAGAAACCATGGAATAGGATGAGAGACGTACGGTCAATGAATGCGTAGAAAGGTGTGAAGATTGCGAAGTGAAATTAAGAATTATGTTGCGTGAAAGAGATGGCAAATAAAAACGTGGGTGTTGTGATGTCTACAAATAATAATTGGGGTTGGCGTGACCGAGGTGGACGTTGTGAGATAAGGATGTAGGATGAGGGAAGGAAGGCAGAAGAAGTCTTGGGGTTAATACCTGTCTATTGCAGAAAGAAAAGAAGTAATTTTCTTAAGTCTAAGTCATTTTCTAGGGTCTATAATATGAAACGTAGTAGTTAGTGTTACATCCAAGATCAGAACTGCACTGTTGAACAAGAAACAGGAAAAGGAAGGTGGTCGGACACGGGAGAAACATGTGTATGAGAGAGAGAGAGAGACAGACAGACAGACAGACAGACAGACAGACAGAGACAGAGACAGAATTTGCTAAGTCTGAACTGTTATCTTCATCCTAATGTATTTTACATTAATATAAGCTATAAAAGTAAATCTTTGAAAGATGACAGGACCAGGAATAAGAGGTGGAAAAAGATTGGAGTGAGGGTTAAGAGAGCAGACGAAAAGAACATATTATAGCGACATAGCGTAAGGCAAAGAAAAATACACAAAGCAATATCAACACATCAACTTGTAAAGAAATTAAAGGCTAACACCAACACACACACACACA
Source organism: Coenobita brevimanus (assembly GCF_032717465.1). Lineage (NCBI taxonomy): Eukaryota > Metazoa > Arthropoda > Malacostraca > Decapoda > Coenobitidae > Coenobita > Coenobita brevimanus. The sequence continues at coordinate 2,524,695 of NC_136994.1, read as the reverse complement.
CACACACACACACACACACACAAACATATGCAGTATACTGTACATACATACATTAGGTCAACGGGAAAAACATAGATGGACATATCTCAAAAAGTTGCAACACGAAAGAAAACAGTTGAAAAGCAACTCCCACTTACTAACACTCCGTTGTTTCGAGCCAGTACCTATAAGTTCGACACATCAAACATCAAAACATACGATTTTGAACAATTCCCTCCTTTTGCCCAACTTCATCCAGAGCCAAAGTTTGTTTAACGTCGTATCTCAGTAACTAGGCCACCACTGGTTTGGGTACTTTATACACATAACGGATCTATGATAAAGGCCTAGCTTACTTGTTTTTAAGATTCTAGGTCCCTCTTCCACCTTCTCCCCCATCACAACAGGCACGTCATAGTCTATGGACACTGCATCACACTTACCAGACCTACTTTGGGAACGGCAGACATTATACTGTAGATTGCCGGTGACTGAGGTATCATGTCCAATCTCTGATGTGAGGTGACGAATCTGCATGAGTCGGGGTCACACCAACAAAACCTTAGTATTTCAACTTACACCGAGGGATCCAATTACCCTCACATACACTGGAAAACAAAATGGTCTGAGAAAGAGCCAGAAAAAGGACGGGCATGACAGCAAAATTTATTCTTTAAAAAAATACACACAAGCAAGTGTGAGGAAGAACAGTTTCGTAACGATTCCCTGAACATAATTTGACAGCAGATGGAAGGTTATAATTAGCTGTCATCCGCATCCTCCATATTTTTCATCTCCCCGTGACAGGACTCTCATATCACCATCATATCTCCCTGTTTCTCCCTCTAATCAATACTGTTGCCAGTCGTATTGTCGCAGTCTGTAACTTTAAAATTCAGGAGTTTTCATTTAATTGTCTCCCCCTTCCTTTCCTTCCCCCACTTTCCTCTCATAAACCATTTCCTAATAATAACCAAAGTGAGGACGTGACTCTTAGAACAGTGCGTTTGACTTGCTAATTTAACCTGCTCAGCCCGAGATTGTCTCTTGTATCTTATTCTTTCTATTTCCAGACGCTCTTATTCGGACTGGGAGAGATCCTGTTGTAGTGCAAGAATTGATGAATGTTTTATCTAACCCCTTCTTTTCGAGAATTCCCTCCTAGGCTTAATAAAATAGGCTGGTGATAGCGACTGGCCATTGTCGCCTCAAATATTTGGACTCAGCCGTCTAGCCTTGTCCGCTGCTGCCATGATGGATCAATAAATAATTTGTTGGTGGAATGGCCAGGTGATCCTTTGGTGAGTGGCAGCCACGCAACGCATACTTGTATTTCAGCTAAGTAGTCGATCTAGGCACATTTCATTTCCCAAGAAGGTCTAGGTTAGGTAAAATTGTCTGTTACGGTTTGGCAAGGTTAGGTTAAATTAGGCAGGTTAGCTCAGAGTTTTTGGTAAATAAAATAAAAGGGATTAACCGGAAAAGAGAAAACTTAGCGCGCCGTGATGAAAAATGTTTACGCTTACCCTAGTGTTCTCGTTTATCTCCACAAGGAATACAGAAGTCATTATTATTGGAAGGTGTACGAAATAATGAAAACTCCTTTGACAACTGGTTTTAAATATTTTTCAGCAAGGTATCTTTAATGTTATTATATTATATGACTGTTGCGTTTACTTGCAAAGATTATATATAAGACTGAATAGATTGAAGGTTCTCGCTAGGCAACATTGGGTAACCATGCTAATGCCATATTATATGCCACCATGAAAAGGAATTAATAAACATGAAGAAATCGTAAAAGACATGAGGGAACATAGGATATTACCATGGTGAATATACAAATGTTGAGAGCAATGAAGGTATGCAGAGTTTGCACCACGGCTTACCTGCGTGCAATAATAGTTACAGGGTCAATGCAGACGTGAGTTGGAGGTTGACTTGGAAAGTACAACAAACAATTCAGGCATGCTAGTGACCTGGGTTCAAATTAATCATAGAACTGAGTCAAGCTGAGGATATACAAGTCTTCCGGGTGGCCAGCCATAACTGGAAAATTCTTCTCGTTTGTATTTTCTCTTTAACCCCACAAGCGAGAGGAGTCTTTTTTTTTTTTTTTTTAATTCCTTCTACTGTCATAAATTATTATTCATTTTTGGCCTTCCCGAGTTTGTGGTGTTCAATATATCCATCAGTCTTTACCTTATTTTTCGGGCCTGCACCTCTCCTCCGTCAGCCGCGCCTCTCTCAAATCTTCATTCACACAATCCATCCACCTCCTCTTAGGCCTTCCCCCCTTCCCGCTTCCTTGTACCTCTACGAGCATTGCCATTACTCCCCTCCCCACATAACCTTCATCCCTTCTCATCACTTGCCCATACTAATTTGTTTTTCTTTCCTGCACCTTTTTGGGTACCCCACCCACCTTCACTGTCATAGCAGTGAAAGGCTTAATATTCACTTTAGTATTGTTGTGAAGTGTATGGTAGCTGTAAGAATGAAAATCAGAAATACAAAACGTCTTATACAGAAGTTACGCTCAAGAAAGTTCGGAAGTAAATATGGAACCTGTAACACCGAACCTCCAAGTATCAAGAATAACCGAAAACAGTGATGGTAATACGAGAAGACAGACCCAGGACCGTATGTCTAGCTGGCCTCTGAGATCTTGTAATACCTCCTCTTAAGCTTTTTTTTTTTTTTTTTTTTTTTTAAATATTAGAGCTTAGTAATCTTCGTATTTGTTACTGATGCAAACTGTGTCGTACATACAAAAAAGTAGAAGACGAGTTAGGTGCAAGATGGAATGTACTGTGCTTTATATCCCCAAGGAAGAGGCACAACAAACTTCCCTATGCTAACACAAATATGGCAGTTAGTGCTTCACCAAAACAGTAATGTTTACTGTGTTAGTAAATAACTTAATGATAATCTGTTAGTTTTCTATATAAATTATGGTAATATGCCGTAAGTTGCTTTTTTTTCTATGGCTTTGACTTCTTTAACAGCAGTTCTCAGAGTTATGAAGTATCAAGGTGCGAGTCATGCGATTATTTGGTGCTGAAAACTGGCGACCCACTACCAATTTATTCCCATATACGTGTACTCATGCACGTAATGTAGATGGATGAAATGCTACAATTTACTTGGTAGGTTGGTGAATGGAGGAATATTATATGGGAAATATGAACAGAAAACAAGGGATAAGACATGGAAGTTAGTAGACTGATTGATACTAGGAAGAGAGTGCCATTAGCAGGAAATGTGTGTTAGAAGTAAGGAGATATAGTATTAACATAATGAAAAACAGTAACGATAGGAGGACTAAAAGCAAGTAGTAGGAAGAATGAGACTGTAAGGGACGACGGGCATCCTGCAAAACAGCAGCAGCTAATGCACATCCCTTGCTTGGACTGAAAGGTCCATAATTATGTCTGGAAGTCCCCCCCCCACCCTTCACACAAGCCACACACACACACACACACACACACACACACACACACACACACACACACACTCTCTCTCTCTCTCTCTCTCTCGCTTGCCCGCGCGCGCGCCTCTTCACTATCATAGCCACCTTCGCTTTCCGGCTACCGTGTTGTGTTCCGTGGAGCAGATACTAAATAGCTGGTGAGAAGACCTAAGTAGAAAACAAGGGAAAGGGGGGTGACATTTTATGAATTAGTATGGAGGAAGGGAGATATGAAAAAGCAAGAGTGGAGAGTTATAATACAGTATAGAGATTAAACTGGGGCGTATGAATGGGAACGAAGGAGACGATACGGTGTGAGCTTAGTCGAATGAATGCCGCGACAACGCAATATATAATCTGTTAGAGGAGAAAGAAGTAAATCTCAATAAAGAATTAGGATGCAGGAGTAATGATATAGACAGACATGTTGGAGAGAAATTATATAAACAAGACAGGAGTACGAGGTAATGGGGAATTGTTGTGAACAATGAGGCTTTTATGATCCACTCAACAAATAAAATCGTGTAGAACTACCTAGAGAGATTAATGATACTCAATAGTGATACAGAGAGATGGAAAGAGAGGCAGAGAATGAGTCAGGTGTGTGTGAGGGGAAGGAGGAGGGGGGTGAGAAGTATAACTGTAAGGAAACATGCAAACCAAAAAAGGGAATGGTTTGATAATGCAGAGGTGTAAAAAGACAAACAAGTAAAGAGGGATATATATACGAGACGAGAAATTCTGCTAAAATAGCAGACACGAAGAGAAGACAAAATGAAGGTCTGATGCGTAGAGCAAAGGGCAAATGTGCATGCAGAACAAGTTTGTCAGAGAGAAGTGCAATGAAATGGACAGAATACATGCAAGCGAATGAGGGCTAAAGTGACGAAGTGGAAATGAAGGGGAGGGAAAGAGAGCAGATTAATGTTTCCATAAAAATAAGCGAATATGTAGGCTTACTTATCCAGTGGGACAAGGAATAAAAGAGGAAATTTAGCCTGAGATCCAAAGCTAAAGAGTACTGAAAATTTTCCAGATGGACGGTAAATTTTATAACCGTGCTGAAGAGGAAAAGATGCCAAAGAGAGGGTGCACAGTGAGCACATCGATGCCGTGCTCGAACTTTGACCTTCACCCGTTACCTTAACCTTCAACCGGTATGCACCAAAACAGAATCGCTTCCGTGCCCTGTATACAGTATATGTGCGAATTTCGATCTAAATCGGATCAGGTGTTCATGAGATAACGCTGCAGTCTGAAGTTTGTCCTTGACTTATACCCTTGACCTTTACCTCTGATCGAGCTGCAACGAAATTGAATCACTTCTTCCAAGAACCATGCACACAACAATGTGTCATTTGTTTTTACAGAAGATAAACAGAGGAAGGAAAAACAAACAAACAAAATTCATACATCAGATTTCATTTGTTCTCCTTTTACTAAAAAAAGAAAAAAACAAAAACAAAAACAGATTTCAACAGCTGTTGGTTGAAGACTGAAGGAAAATTATTCTGATGAAGCGAGTTCCAGAGATAGTGTTCGGGGAATAAAAGAAGTCTGATAGGCAGAAGTTTTGCAAAATAGCAGTGTGACAGTCCAGTTATGAGCACTACCAGATGCCCTTGTAGCAAGGGAGAAGGCTTGGAGAGGTGGTACAATGGATACCACTTCGTCTGAGCATTTGCCATAAAAGTATCTGTAAAGTAATATAAGGGAGGCAACATTCATTGTTACTTGTAGGGGAGTTAGTTCATTTGTAACTGCATGGTTATTAATAATTCTTACATCTCTGTTCTGAATTTTGTCCAGTTGTTTTGATGCAACCTTTCCACATCCACTTCACAAGGGTGAGCAGTTTTTCGCCTGACAGCACTCATGACTTTTGTAAATTATAACTAACTGTTCGTCAGTGAAGTCCTTGAGGATTCTGTACAATAGTCCAAGTTTCTTTGAAACAGTTTTAACAAGTGATCTAATATGAAAGGTCCAGCTGAGGGCATTGTTAACTGAAACACCGAGAGTATCAGCACTTTTACAGATAAGGATATCGGTAGTATTGAAGGTATGATAGGAGTCAGGCAATATCTGTCATTTAGTAAATTGTATATCTTTGGTTTTCCGAGCATTAAATGAGACAATATTATTTTGTCCCGAATCATTGATCTTAAATAAGCCTTGATTTATTGAGATTGCTGTATTGACATGTGAGTTAGATATATTAAACTTTGTGAATGGGTGTTTAAGTGTGAAAAAACTGTGAAGAGTTGAGTCATCTGCTCATGAATGAATGGGATTGTCGGTGATACATAAAAGATCATTAATATGAATTAGGAACAGGGCTGGAGCCAGGACTGATCCTTGTGGAACGCCGGCATTAATCGTGTGGAAATTGAAATATACTTCATCTACATTAACTCTTACCTTTCTATTATTGAGATATGAGGAAATCAGAGGAACAAAAGACGTTACGCCATAACAAGGGAGTCTGGACAGCAGGGAACGATGCCACACTCTATCAAAGGCTTTAGAAATATCAAGGGCTACTGCATGGATTTCTCCATGTTGGTCAATTGACTGATGGATGGTATGAGTCAGGAGGCCGAGTGTATCAACAGTGGTTATTTCTTGGCAAAAAATCATATTGTCTGTCACTAAGTAAGTTGTTGGATTCAAGATGTTTTAAAATGTGTTTGTTAATTATAATCTCAAATACTATGCCAAAAGGAGATGTGATAGCCATTGGTCTGTAATCAGAGGGGTCAGAGGAACTTCCTTTCTTTGTAACTGGTCATGAGATAACGCTGACTTTAGCAGTTGGCCATGATCCATGCCTTTGACTTTTATCGACCTGTTCCCAAATCGAATCACATCTTTCCTGGTCTATGCACAGTGTTTGATGCCAATTTCGGTCCAGATCAAATCAGTCACTAATGAGATGTGTTGTTTTTGTGCGAACACACACACACACACACACACACACACACACACACACACACACACACACACACACACACACACACACACAAAATGATAGGCCTACTGAGTGAGGCACCAACAGGACAGCCACCTGCCATTGTGGGAAGGGAGAAATCATATACTGATACTGCTCTTCATTTAAATGAACTACGTCAACGTCCCATAGCTGTATAGTCAATCATTTTGCTTCCACTGCAAGGAGAACATGTATTTCCCATTCGTGTGTGTGTGTGTGTGTGTGTGTGTGTGTGTGTGTGTGTGTGGTTTTTGTATTATATTTCCAGTCAGAAACTGGAAAGAACTGAGAGACCGCATACCTCAGCCCATGCCATTGCAGAATCAGGATCAGTATCGGGATCCGGATCCGCCCCTAAATTTAGAAAAAATGTTCTTGGCTCATGACCCACTCTTCCACAAAACCTCACTGAAATTCATTGAGAACTTTTGGAGATATCGTATGGACAAACAAACAAACAGACAACCATAGATGAATACATAAACTCCTTCAACTTCGTTGGCGGAGGTAACGAGTATTCTGAAAATAGAAATCTAGTAATTTTCCATCAGTACTAGAAACGCTTGGAAAATTGTGTGGATGCAGGATGAGAACAGCTTGAAGGGGATAATTGAAGTACGTGTCTAATGACAACTAATGTGATTCTGTTAACCACAGTGAAATTTATTATTTTCATTTTTTTATTCACATCTCGTGCCACTTTGAATTTTCCCTAACCTTTGTAAAATCGTTTGCGGTAGCAAAAATTAATAAAATGTGTGACCTCTGGGTGAAGGAGTTAAAGCTCACACTGGCAATCATACTCCTGCAATTAATGTGACGGACTCTCCACGGGTAGTCAAATGGAACGAGAAGAAATGAAAAGAAAATAATGTAATCAGTATATAACTTAATTTGTTGACGTAGTTCACATTCTGCACCGCTCTGCACACATATTTCCTTGTACATTGCATTCAGACACATTTTTTTCTTCCTTGCAGCTGATTCAAGTCAGGCAGTCAGGAAGTCACAATAAAATAAAATATAACCAGATCTTATTATTATACACTGAGTAAGCTGACCGATTTCTACCTAGAATTTTGCAGGTTGACAGATTCAAACAGTGATAGAATCAAATTATAAAATACAAGTAGGCTAAATCTGAATGGATATCTCTTTATTTTGTTTTATTTCATTATTATACTGTTTATTTATTTTTATGCTTTCCTGTCATTCTCTGACTAAATATATCTGTGCTGTTTACTTATCCCCTAATTCTACTGACTATCAAAAATTCTTCGACTATCTTACTTTTACGATGGAACACATTCTATCCATTTCTCCTTTCTCTGAAATCTCCATTCTAGGAGATTTCAATGTTCACCACCACCTTTGGCTCTCCTATCCTTTCACGGATCCACCTGGTGAACAAGCCTACATCTTTTCTATCCTTAATGACCTAGAGCAGCTTGTACAGCACCCTACCCGTATCCCTGACCACCTTGGAGAGAGCTCCAACATACTTGACCTCTTCCTCACAACTAATCCTTCTGCTTACTCTGTTAATCTTTTCTCTCTGTTGGGCTCCTCCGATCACAACCTTATTACCTTAATCTGTCCTTTCACTCCGGTACAGCCTGTGGACCCTCCAGGGAAACGTTGTCTGTGGCATTTTGGAGCCACGGACTGGGAGGCCCTCAGGCAGTACTTCTTTGATTTTCCCTGGAATGATTATTGCTTCCATGGCCGGGAGCCATCTGAGTGTGCCTTGTGCATTGCGGAGGTTATTCTCTCGGGCATGGAAGCATACATTCCTTTCTCATATCCTTTGACTAACGCAAGAAAGCCTTGGTTTAATCACGCTTGTTCTAATGCTGTCCTCAACAAGGAGAGGGCCTAAAAAAGGTACCGGAGCCAACCCACTCCTGAATCACATCATCTTTACGTTTCTGCCCGGAATCGTGCTAAGTCTGTTCTTCGCTCTACTAAAAATAATTTCATCCATACTAAATGCTCTCAACTCTCCAACTCGAATTCTTCCCGCTCCTTCTGGCACCTTGCCAAAAATCTTTCTAACAACTTTACCTCATCATCCTTCCCTCCTCTTTTCTACTCTGATGGTTCTGTAGCTATTTCTTCGACGGATAAAGCAGATCTCTTCGCACAGACTTTCTCCTCCAATTCCACCTTAGACGATTCCGGTGCTGTTCCTCCATCACTTCCCCCCTCTGACTTCCTTATGGCTGACATTAAAATTTCTTCAGTTGATGTATTTTCTGCCATCACTGGCCTCAGTACTAACGAGGCATATGGGCCTGATGGGGTCCCTCCTGTTGTTCTCAAGAAATGTGCTTCTGTGCTTACACCCTGCCTAGGCAAACTCTTTTGCTTTTGTCTGTCAACTTGTACCTTTCCTTCTTGCTGGAAGTTTGCTCTCATTCAGCCAGTCCCAAAGAAGGGTGACCACTCCCAACCGTCCAACTATTGTCCAATTGCTTTAACGTCCTGTATTTCAAAAGTTTTCGAGTCATTTCTCAATAGAAAAATTTTAAGGCATGTTTCCTATCACAACCTTCTTTTCGATCGTCATAATGGGTTCCGTCAGGGACGCTCCACTGGCGATCTTCTCACCTACCTTTCAGACTCCTGGTCATCCTCCTTTCGGGACTTTGGCGAAAGCTTTGCCATTGCACTTGACATCTCAAAGGCTTTCGATCGAGTCTGGCATCAATCTTTAATTTCCAAACTGCCCTCCTACAGTTTCTATCCTTCTCTCTGTGCCTTCATCGCTAGCGTCCTTTCTGGTCGTTCTATAGCCGCTATTGTAGATGGCCATCGTTCTTCTCCTAGATCTATCAACAGTGGTGTTCCTCAGGGCTCTTTCCTATCACCAACTCTCTTCCTTTTATTCATCAATGATCTTCTAAGCTGTACATCTAACCCTATCCACTCATACGCTGATGACTCCACCCTACACCTTTCCATTCGGTTCCCGCAACACTCATCTGAACAGTTACTTCAACAAACAAGGGATGAGGCTATGGCACACCTAATCTCTGACTTGGCTCGTATCTCTGACTGGGGTAAAAATAATAAAGATCATATTACATCTCTGGTAACATCTGCTTCCAAGAGATTGGGTGTGCTAAGCCGACTCCGCTCTTTCTTTACTCCTGCACAATTGTTGACTCTATACAGGGGTTTTATCCGCCCCTGTGTGGAGTACAACTCTCATGTGTGGGGAGGCTCCCCACATACAGCTCTTCTCAATAGGGTGGAGTCAAAGGCTTTTCATCTCATTAACTCTCCTCCTCTTACTGACTCCCTTCAACCTCTGTCTCTTCGCCGCACTGTTGCATCTTTATCTCTTTTCTACCGCTACTTCCATGGTCACTGCTCCTCTGAACTGTCTGCTTGCATTCCTCCACCTCTACGACGGGAGTGTAGCACCCGTCTGGCAGCAAACTCTCATCCCTTTTCTGTCCAACTCTCTAATGCAAGAGTTAACCGTTACTCTCAGTCTTTTATTTATGCAACAGGTCAGCTCCGGAACTGTCTCCCTCTGTCTGTATTTCCTGCTGCCTATGATCTCCAGTCTTTCAAACGCAGCGTGTCCAGGCATCTTAAAATGATCGGATCTTGAATTTGGCTCTCTATTGTATTTTGTTTTTCTCTTGGAGGGAACTGTACTGCGGGCTCATGGCCTTTGGTTCCTTCTTCCTCGCATAAAAAAAAAAAAAAATCTGTCCGGGTAAACTGGCTTGTGGCAACCATGATGACCAGCAACGTGTCCTGTGGCTCATCCCTATAACTACTGGATGACATGATGATCACACCTCTCTCGCCGTATGGTCCACTGTGGCCAGGCGGTGGACAGGAGCGGCGATGATGGCTGCACAGTACAGTGGCAAGGGTTAGCAAAGAATGAAGGGATCGTTTCGTTTCGTTTTTGAAGGCCTCAACATGCTTGCATGCGTCGGCCTTGGTCATCTAATGGCTGCTCTCCATGCTGCACGATCTATAGCAGCCTCCCTGTTCAGTCCCTTAACCCTGAGGTCACACTTTAATGACCTCGTCCCACGCCTTTCTCGGTCTACCCCTCGCAACCCCACCCCCAATATTAACACTTCTCACCTCCTGCACCTAATTATCATCCCCCATCCTCTCCACATGCCCAAGCCTCCAGCACATAACATGTCTCCCAAATAACAAAACTCTTCCACACACTCAAGAGACTCACCAGCAAGTTCAATCTTTTCACGCCTGACAATCTCCACCTGCTCTCCCCGACACGCCGCACATATTAAAGCAGCATTATCTCGCAGTCTGCCTCTGATACCACTACATCTCTTGTGCACCCATTTATCACAGACACTGCACAAGATGGAATTACTTCCCACGCCCTTGTGGCAAACTGCACATGGCCACTCTCCCTCATCTCTGACAGTACCGCTACCAATCCTAGATATCATCACTTTTGTTTTATCTGCAGAAAATGGATGGAGAGATTGCATGTTTGTGTGTGTGTGTGTGTGTGTGTGTGTGTGTGTAATTCACCGGGTCGGTCAGGATCACCTGATGTTCGTGATCGTCAGCTTCTACCCTCCCGGAATGGAGCTGAGAGCTCATATAGTCCGATCTAAGGGCAAGGCTGTGACCTTCACATACGCACACACCCGTCCCCTTGCTCAAGGGGGACAGTAACCACCCACTTCGTCAGTGAAACTTTTCGCAACCTGAGCGAGGCGCGAACTCCCGTCTACCAGATGGCAAGCGAGAACGTTACCACTGCACCAGCGAGCGGTGTGTGTGTGTGTGTGTGTGTGTGTGTGTGTGTGAAGGGATGATAGAGAAGTTGGAAGGAGGGAAAAATACATGTGTGTGTGTGTGTGTGTGTGTGTGTGTGTGTGTGTGTGAAGGGGTGATGGAGAAGTTGGAAGGAAGGAAAAATACATGTGTGTGTGTGTGTGTGTGTGTGTGTGTGTGTGTGTGTGTGAAGGGGTGATGGAGAAGTTGGAAGGAGGGAAAAATACATGTGTGTGTGTGTGTGTGTGTGTGTGTGTGCAGGGATGATGGAGAAGTTGGAAGGAGGGAAAAATACATGTGTGTGTGTGTGTGTGTGTGTGTGTGTGTGTGTGTGTGTGTGGTGTGTGAAGGGATGATGGAGAAGTTGGAAGGAGGGAAAAATACGTGTGTGTGTGTGTGTGTGTGTGTGTGTGTGTGTGTGTGTGTGTGTGGTGTGTGTGTGAAGGGATGATGGAGAAGTTAGAAGGAGGGAAAAATACGTGTGTGTGTGTGTGTGTGTGTGTGTGTGTGTGTGTGTGTGAACTGCATGAAAATCTTACGGTCAAAATTATTGTAATATCTTTAGAAAATGATACCCTATTCTTTGTATTTAACAGTCTTAAATAATACTCAGAAGTAGTCCGAGTTAAGGAAGCAATGTAATTAATTAAACTGTCCAGAGATTTTTTTTTTTCAGGTGCACAAAGGAAAGAGATGCAGAGACAAAGATAACAAAACAAACACTCCTTTCGTGACATCACGAAATAAAGCAATAACCAATCTGACTCCAGACATCACAAAGTATAACTCACACTGTACACTCAGCATAGGACATTTTCCATCATTTGTATCTCCCCTCTCTTATTTTTTAAAACCTTTTCATGGTCGTTGCAACTCTAGTATTCTATTCTAGCTAGCGCCACACGAGAATATTCAGCTGAGAGTGAATCAAAGGAACCAGAGTGATAATGTCTGTGAGTGTAATCATAAGCCGACCAAAGTCATATTCTTTTTTTTTTTTTTTCATTTTTTAGTTTTCAAACATAATTGTGGCTCGCCCTAACTGGTCAAATTAAAAATGAATGGCATGAAAACCTAAGTACTGGTGCAAAGGATACCGAAAAGATACTCTGTTTAAAAGAAAATACCTTACTTAAATGAGGATAAGACATAAGAAACAACAATTCCACTGCTAAAGACCATATGACTATAAATTCTCGTGCTAAGACTACTAGGCTATTTCAGCACCAACAACGGCCACTGAATTCGTGATACATATTATTCCAGAAATAATACCAGAATCGTGATAAGGTGAGGCGAAATAGGGGCACTAAACGAACAGAATGCCGTCATTATGTTTTATAGGCCAATTATCTGCCCTTCACTGTGTAATTATGGGGAAAAGAAAGATAATGATCCTGGAAATATTGATATGACAGTTTACGTGTGTGTGTGTGTGTGTGTGTGTGTGTGTGTGTCAGTACATCTCGATAAAGTACATAATCATATGCGTCACAGAGACTGTAGAATACTAGAAATCATTCACAATGTTGGTGCCATACCTAATTGAGACAGCACACACACACACACACACATACACACACGCACGACTTTCGTGTAGGGTTGCTACACGTCCGGATTTTCCCCGACATGTCCTGCATTTAGGTGTCAAAATCATCGTTCGGGAGAAATTTTAAAAATTCTCCGTAAGTCCGGAATTTTAGCTTTCATTACCTTATCTCGAGAAATTTGATATACTATTAAACTCTGACGAGAGAGAGAGAGAGAGAGAGAGAGAGAGAGAGAGAGAGAGAGAGTTGGTAAATGTTGCCAACTTGGCTGGTTTAGTGCTTGCAGCTAGCTAAAATGTCATGCCTTTTCCTCTTGTTGAGCCATGAGCTTTTCTTTTCTTTTTCGTACTAAGTGCTGTTATAGCCATAAAATAAATAGTAATTGCACATAATTATTGGCTTAGTTTTCATTTTAACACTGTAGCATTTGTTATTCTTATGATCTTATCCTGCCTCAAAGGCTCCTTAGCATTTTTCAGTCATATACTAGCCAATTCTATACTTCAACTGTTGTCCAATATATTGTAAAAAGATATATATATATATATATATATATATATATATATATATATATATATATATATATATCCATCATCCAATCCTACGTTGCTCCATCAGGAGCGTAGGAGCCTGGGGCTAGGCAAATTGGTCCTGACATTTAAGATGAAAGTTATATATATATATATATATATATATATATCAAGGTTTCATAACGCCAAAGGCCCAAAGCGTGTGTTGGGAGGACGGGGGTAGCATGGGTTTCAGCGGAGGCGTCCTGTATTTTGACTGATCGGATGTGACAACCCTACCTTTGCGCACCCTTAATATTAGCTGTTGGTGAGAAGGCGGGATAATGTACAGTCAACGACAAAAGTTCGCTCTCCTCCCCTGCCGCTCTATCATCCCTGAGATTCAGAATCGTGAATGCGATGCAGTGGACTCAGGTGCAGGGTATCGCCAACAGATGGCGTGGTGTGATGTGGGGGTTGGGAGAGAGGTGAAGGTATGAAGGGCGAGGAGTACTACTGATTAACGGTATGCGAACCAGTGCAGTGCAAAAGATGAAAATCATGTAAAGTGTACGGTATTTTACAAAAACTACTGTTGTGGAAATGGTGGCGCATTAGGGGATAATATGGAGCGAATTAAATACATTCCCCACTAAAATTTCCCAGTGAATCTCTTCGATCCATCTGTTTTCTTGCTTTTTATAACAGCTGATGCCAGGCAATTTTGTTCACATAATAACCCTTAAGTATTTCAGGGCTTATATTCCAGCAAAGCAACCTCTAAATATTATTTTATTTTTAGTTTTTTATGGATATTTTTAAAGTTTTTTTTCAGGGATGTTAAACATTAGCTGATTGTTTTTCTCAGATTTATTAAGCAACTATATAGGAACTATTTTCTGATATCACAGAAATTATGCCACACACCTTGTATACCAGCAAGTTGTGTTAAGGATGAATAGGAGTGTCTAATTACCACATGCATCCATAGTTTATTGGAAAACCCATTAATATATGTCACAGCCTACACTTAACTTTGTTAGGTGGCGAGGAACTATATAAAAATAAAAAAAAACACCACACTTTAGAGCCTTGACAACCTTTCTCAGTGCCCTGTCCAGCCGCCTCCAGCTTCGATAACTTCACTGATTCTCTCTGGCACAGAGTTTACAAGGTTAAGGCAAATGTTGGGGCGGCGCCTTATGCTCTCCCACACCTCCATGGCTGTTCTCTCAATAGCATGACGAGTCCGCTCCTCGCCCACATCCCACTCCCTACACATTATGGCCCACAAATTTTCTATTGGGTTGATATCGCAACCTTTTGTGGGCCAATTCACGGGCTGCACTTCAAAATGATCATGTAACCACTGATTTACAACGTTGTATTTGTGAATGGGGCAATTGTCATGAACTAATATAATGGGTTCTGGGTGTGGGATTGCCATAGTTCTCACTGATGGTATCAGGACTTCTTCCAACACCTGAACATATTTTTCACCAGTGAATCTTCCCTCTAAAAAAGTAAGCTCTCCCGGCCCAAATGCCCACATCCAGCCCCAAAGGTTTACACTAACACGCCCACTCTTTGCTATTTGTTGAATATTTTTAGCCTTGAATCGGGTATAATGTAGTCTCCAGCAATGGCGTGACCCAGTTTCCACTGATCTAAAAACTTTCTCATCAGTAAATATTACGTTTCTCCAGAAACTTTGATCATATGCAAGGTATTCTAAGGCAAAACCTAGTCGTGCCTCCTTCTGATGGTCAGTGGGATATTCTTCTCTAGCTGGTGCGTATCGGTGAATGGAATGCTTTCGTAGGAGTCGCCTACATGTTTGGTACACTGGAGTTGAAGGTCGCGTGTATGCTGCACAGCTGTCACCAGTGACCTGTTTTTAACAGCATCTAACAACCAAGCCTCCTGTTCAGCTGTTATGACCCGCGGCCGGCCACTCCTTGGTCTCGTTTGAAGTGATCCATCTTCACGCTACCTCCTGATCCACTTCTGAACTGTCCGCTGACAAACTCCGAATGTAGCTGCAATCTCTGCTGTGACCATACCTCCCTCCCATAGGCTAATAATTCTCGCCCTATCAGTGATGACCTCGACAGAATTTGCTCTTCCCGTGGCCATTTCTGAGGAGGTTGGAAACTCATTAGCTGTGTGATATTGATGCTAACTTCTAGTTCATGTCCCAGTGCCTATTACTAAGACACTTAATATGCTAATAAGATGAGTTCTGCCCCACAGTGTTCCCTGTTTCCATATTCCATAGATAGATGGGGAGTATATATTCTGTGCTGTCAGTCTCTAGTCGCTATTCCTAAGTGTCAGATATTACAGAAACAGCAAGCAATATTAGAAACAATCGGTGTGCAGGCCAATTCAGGCAGCATGAACACTGACTGACGGACATAATGAATCCGTAAAAAAATAAAACTCAAAGTAACTCCATATAAATATATATATATATATATATATATATATATATATATATATATTATATCACATTACCCATATTAAGCGACATTACTCACATGCCGAAAAAACATGATTGTCACGGGGTTTTTAAAATATATCACGGGGTTTTTAAAATAAATGCTAAATATTATTTAATTGATAATAATGTTCAATAATATTGAAGAGCAGGGACAATGATTGTCCTACTAAATCAAGCAACGATTACTTTATGCACTTGCTTCGCACGATTCTCTAAGAACGAGAATTTATAAACTTTCTCAACAGTACACAGCAGAGACTAATTACTCAATTGCTGTTACTGTACTGTTAGCTTCTGGAGAAAGCTACTTCACCCCTGACAATAAATAACTAATACTAACATCAGGTTCTTGCTGATGCTTAACTCCTAGGAGGCACAACGGATTTTAAACTTAATACACAAGACTGGCCTAAGTACCAGTTATGAATGGCAAATGTTTATGAAAGCCAGGAGCTATATGGAAAATAAGCTTAATTGTGGAGAAATGAAACAAGAGTTTACATTACATTAAGCTCAAGAAAAAGAACTGTTAAATTTATTGATTACAAAATAAATTTAACGTTACATTTCAAAATCAAATTAATGAGATCGCACTCACTCACTCACACAAGAGCTAAATTCTTATGCCTAGGAAAAACACCTTAACTAAGCTCTTAAACTAAGAAAACGAAAAGATATACTGTTCAATGAATGCAGTGTATCACCCAAAGCTGGAGAACTAAGGGTGGGAGCTTGGAGAAACTGTAGTCAAGTGGAGTCTGGGTACTAGCGACCTCTCACTCTGCTGGAGCACAGGACCTCTCTCCGTCACAGCAAACACTTGACTGAGTAAGTCGTGGGAAAGAAAAGAGGAGCACTAGGCCGCATTTTTTATGGTCGAGTGAGCGAACGCGCCCAAAACAACCGAGATAAACTCGCGGTTTCCCACAAAAGCCAATGTCACTAGCCGACTCGTGACATTACGCCCCAGGAAAATCAAATCTTTTTTCCTTCAGAAAAAAGATTTCAGTATGCATACATATAAATCCTAGCTCAGTCACACAAGATTCACACTGTGGTGTGTGTGCTATCCTGCTACAGGAGAAAGTCGCAGTCGCCAGTGAGCGAAAAAAACCTCGTATATATGTTAATAGAAGCAAGCTTGAGGGAATAACTCCGTGACGACGGTGCAAATCCTGTACTCAGGTCAAACTGAGCGAAAGGTCACTACATTTACACTGACAACTAATTGTTGTGTAGCGTGGTGTATGTAATACACGGTGTAGGTGTGACAGCTGAAGTGTAAATGTACCTACGTGTAAAATGACACAGTAAGTAATAATATTGCGACAACGAAGGCAGAGGAGAAGAGGCGGCAGCGTGAGACAGACGATCAGCTGGCCCGCACAGCAAAACTGCTACACCCATTGCTGTACCTGCAAAACCAATTAAGGTGGAGCATCAAAAGTGTCAATGAGACAAAATTCTTATTAAGTTACAATTACTCTCTCTGCCTAGCAATCAGTACATGCTACGAAAAGTACACTCTAGCTGAAAAATACAAATGACAGCCTAAGCTTCGTACATTCGAGGTCGCCATTAATTATAGCACACGATTAGTGTCGGCAAAATGAGAATCCTTGTGCAAACTCGGGTCTTCCATAGCCTCGAACTGCACACGGGTCCTCAACCTGTGCCTTAACCTACAGTACTTATATTAATATCGGGGGCTGAGAATCCTTGTGCAAACTCGGGTCTTCCATAGCCTCGAGTCGCCTCTGCGGAGTTCTCTCTCGAACTTCCCCCTTAACCTACAGTACTTATATTAGTATCGGGGAGCTGAGAATCCTTGTGCAAACTCGGGTCTTCCATAGCCTCGAGTTGCCTCTGCGGAGTTCTCTCGAACTTCCCCCTTTACGTACGGTACATAATTTGTATGTACAGGCCCTGGACATAATACGTCCTGTGGGGCCAATGGGTGAGACGTCAGGTCTGCACCCACTTCACCACTACCCTGTCTCTCAACTGATTCAGAGATTACAGGTGTGGTTACGAATGGCACAGGAAGGACATGTCCCTGATTAGTGGTGTTACTTTGACACACACTGCATAAATGAACAAAACTATCTATGTCTCGTCCCATCCCTGGCCAGAAAAAGTCAGCTCGGATATGGCCCTGGGTCTTCCTTTTGCCCATGTGACCTCCTGAGGCTGAACAATGACCCCATTGTAACACTGCTAGGCGGTACTTGGCGGGAACGACAAACTGCAGTCGAACCTCGCCCTCGGGTGTTCATGACTCATGGTAGAGCCGTCCTTGTTTGCGAAGGAACTTGGCTCAACCTCCCCGTGAATACTTAATCACTCGACCCTTTTGTTTGTTCCGCACGGCAGCAAGTGTCGGGTCAGAATGTTGTTCTTGTACAACAAGTTGACTACACATCAGATCTTGCAGCGATTCAATGATCACTGGGGTGACACAATCTGCAGCCTCAGCCATGGCTCGTGTAACCGCAGCAGCCGAAGTCTGAGTAGCGTCATCATTGGAGCAACTATCCTTGACTCCGTGAATGTTGCCTACAATTAGGTCAAATAAGGGTTCTGACATGACAACTGCGAGTGTCGTACCAGTACAAAATGGAGATGCCACCTGGATACATGCCTCAGGGAACAATCTCACTGATCCATCAATAAGGTTTGCATGGATCTGTCGACCTTATATACTGCTCAGGCCGAACTAGACTCTGCTTGACAGAGCAACCTGAGGAACCATTATTTCTCAGGACCTTCACAGGAATGTCTCCCACAAACCCTGGCTGAACAAGGAAGGTATTGTCACCTGTGGGAGGGCCTGTGGAGGAAGCAGCTAGCCACTCATGAGGCTGCTGAATTGATGCGGCAAACATTGTGCCTTGAGAATTATATTGGGAAGATGGAACATTGGCCATCTGTGGAGGGGGGTTCACTGTCACTGTGGAACTAGTGAACTGTGGGGAAGTACTCATACTGGTAGGGACGTGACCACCGTGCTGCTGCTGAGGAATGAAGGCTGCGTTCGCTTCCTGCCTCTTTTGAGCTGGTGGTGAAAAAGTTTGTCCCGATGGTCGGTTGCGTGGCTGATACTGCTGCTGGTTAGGGTACTTGTTGTACCTCTTCCACTCAGGTTTCTGAGTGTTTTGCCCCTGGTCCTTCCACTGCGGTTTTGGACCTTGGCCATTATTCTGAGAATGGCCTTGTTGCTGGGATTCAGTCTGAGACGGCTTCCCAGACTTGGCAGTATCTTTTCTGCTCCAGGTGTTTTGCTTACGAGTTTGATACCCGTATGCAGTGAAATACGCGTCAGCCTTTTCTGCCATTTGGCTGGCATCTTTTACCTGGCAGATCTTAAGCTGTGCTATGAGCTCAGCGGGCCACGACCTCTCTAGCTGTGTACGCAGCATAAGGTCAATTATCCCCTCATGCGTGGAAGGAGTTTCATCTTTCTCCATCCACTCATTTAAGTAAGCAGTGAGACGGTCGAGGAACTGAACAGCTGTCTCCTTGTCTTGGAGGTGAGCTCGCATGAACTGAACTTTGGCGTCGTCTACTGTGAGACCATACGCCTTAATCAGTGCAGCTTTCATCATCTCATAGGTGAGATTGTCTCCACGAATTCTGTGGAGAATATCGAGGGCAGGGCCCTCAAATAAACTAAGAAATTGGATCCTCTTAGCTGCCTCATCCAGTTGATACATGTCTGCCATGTCCTCAAAACGAGCTATGTACGGCTTGATTCGCTCGCTTTCCTTGTATGAAGGAAGCTTGATGCGTGGGGTCGCCAGGACATGTGTAGGAAGAGCGCTAGTGGAGCTTGGATTAACTGCACCAGATGTGTCTGAAGCCAAGGAATCTCGCTTGAGCTTCAGCACTTCAAGTTCATGTTTTTCGTGTGCTTCTTGCTCGGCACGTTCGTGCTCTCGTTCTCTCTCGCGTTGTTGTAACTCGTATTGACATTCTCTCTCTCGTTCCTCACGCTGTTCTCGCTCATCTTCTAAGTCAAGTTCGCGCTGTTTCTGCTCGTGTTTGCGCAGTTTCAGTTTGTGTTCGCGCTGTTCTCGCTCGTATTCGCGCTCCTTTTCGCGTTCCTCACAGTGTTCTCGCTCGTATTCGCGCTGAATCTTACGCTCTTCACAGGCATCATTCTTGCGCTGCTGGTCCATATTATGTCGTGAGAGTATATACTCTTTAATTTCGGTTGGGTCCGAAAGACCCATTTCTTTGGCTTCCTGTAAAAATACAGTGGTAGCCATGACGCTAATTTACTAAGCAAACCGAAACTGAGTACAGACTGCTTCGCAAACGAATGCTAATAACACAAGTAAAGAATACAGACACAAGCTAGTGGTGACCAGTCTTATCTAGTTAACTGGAAAAGAATAAAGCAAAAATGCAAATAACTGAGAAGACTCAATAATTAACACAATGGGTACGGTGACTACCCAGGAGCGAATAATATCGTCTGGCGTTACCAAAAATAAAGTACTAGAGTTAAGTACTCTATGGATGAATAAAGCAAAAATTTACTTGCAAAATTAAGGATAAACACCAGTAAACTTCTGCCTATAAACTTTAATGATAAATACCTAAATATGAACTAGTGAGCACTATCTCGTGAATAGCTTTAGAGCTAGGAGTTAATATCCTGGAATGAGGTCGCCAATTGTCACGGGTTTTTTAAAAATATATCACGGGGTTTTTAAAATAAATGCTAAATATTATTTAATTGATAGTAATGTTCAATAATATTGAAGAGCAGGGACAATGATTGTCCTACTAAATCAAGCAACGATTACTTTACGCTGACTTGCTTCGCATGATTCTCTAAGAACAAGAATTTATAAACTTTCTCAACAGTACACAGCAGAGACTAATTACTCAATTGCTGTTACTGTACTGTTAGCCTCTGGAGAAAGTTACTTCACCCCTGACAATAAATAACTAATACTAACATCAGGTTCTTGCTGATGCTTAACTCCTAGGAGGCACAACGGATTTTAAACTTAATACACAAGACTGGCCTAAGTACCAGTTATGAATGGCAAATGTTTATGCAAGCTAGGAGCTATATGGAAAATAAGCTTAATTGTGGAGAAATGAAACAAGAGTTTACATTACATTAAGCCCAAGAAAAAGACCTGTTAAATTTATTGATTACAAAATAAATTTAACGTTACATTTCAAAATCAAATTAATGAGATCGCACTCACTCACTCACACAAGAGCTAAATTCTTACCCCTAGGAAAAACACCTTAACTAAGCTCTTAAACTAAGAAAACGAAAAGAAATACTGTTCAATGAATGCGGTGTATCACCCAAAGCTGGAGAACTAAGGTTGGGAGCTTGGAGAAACTGTAGTCAAGTGGAGTCTGGGTACTAGCGACCTCTCACTCTGCTGGAGCACAGGACCTCTCTCCGTCACAGCAAACACTTGACTAAGTAAGTCGTGGGAAAGAAAAGAGGAGCACTAGGCCGCATTTTTTATGGTCGAGTGAGCGAACGCGCCCAAAACAACTGAGATAAACTCGCGGTTTCCCACAAAAGCCAATGTCACTAGCCGACTCGTGACAATGATATTAACAAACATGGAACGGCACATTAAATTAAAAATTCACAGTGATTTTTGTTATCATATACCTCTGAAGTTATATGACAGTCATTAAATAGTTAAATCATTGAGCCTGACAGTAGTTTCACAAGTGTAATTCATCCACACCAATAATAATATTCACCGTTATGAAGGGCTACTGATAAATTAAACCATAACTTTTCTACGTATACAGTAATGACAGCTGGGCAGCCTTACCTGTCTGAGATATGTCAGTGTTGTGTGGGTTATCATGGCTGACACGTCAACACGTTATCTCGTTTCTACGAAGGAACTTCTCCATATCCCTCCCAATCCCCACCCCAAACTTACACTGTTTGTTTATGAGATGTGCAAGTAAATATTTATTGTTATTCAATATCTTTATAAGTTTATGAGTCATATGGATTTACGTATTTTCTTATAACAAACTCCTCTTCAATAATTTTATACTGTATATTTAAGGACTCGTCACTCCCTCCTTTCTCTCCCAATCCCCACATCACACCACGCCATCTGTTGGCGATACCCTGCACCTGAGTCCACTGCTTCGCATTCACGATTCTGAATCTCAGGGATGATAGAGCGGCAGGGCAGGCGAGCGAACTTTTGTCGTTGACTGTACACTCGGCAAGATTTCCGACTCGACCACCTGGTTGCGGGATTTGGCTAACGTGGCATCAGCTCGCGCCAGTGTGTGTGTGTGTGTGTGTGTGTGTGTGTGTGTGTGTGTGTGTGTGTGTGTGTGTGTGCCCGACAATTTTCCGGATCGCTAAGCTTCATCCTCCGAATTATATTATGTGACCATTGTATTATGCTATGATATAGGCTAATAATTATTATGTAATTGGGATAATGGGCTGTGCACTATACTGTTTATAGTCTGAGTTATATAAAATAATTCTCTTGCCTTGTAGCGTGAACCACAATACAGGTTGAGTTGCGGATCAGAAACACAGGGCAAGTTCACCAAGAAATGACGCG
The DNA here is from genome assembly GCF_032717465.1 of Coenobita brevimanus. Taxonomy (NCBI): domain Eukaryota; kingdom Metazoa; phylum Arthropoda; class Malacostraca; order Decapoda; family Coenobitidae; genus Coenobita; species Coenobita brevimanus. The sequence goes on along the minus strand of NC_136994.1, from coordinate 2,502,318 downwards.
ATGCAGGGGATAGGGGGGAGTATGGGAGTGAGCTATATATATATATATATATATATATATATATATATATATATATATATATATATATATATAAAGAGAGAGAGAGAGAGAGAGAGAGAGAGAGAGAGAAATATATATATATATATATATATATATATATATATATATATATATATGGTGGTGAATAGTAAGAATTATGGTAAGCAGACAGGTTCAGGAAAAACTGGAGGGTGTGGAAGAGCAGTAGGTAGATAAAGGCCAAATTACGGGGATGTGTGGATCGTATGCCTGACGCTTCTCCATATGACTGTTACCAGGTATTGTGTATTCATAATATTTAATAACAGAGAAAAGATTTCTGGAGGCGACAGTACTCTAATTCATATGTAAAAATTTACTGACGATATGTATAACAAACATATATTTATATTCTATCACTAAACACTTTTAATATTATTAAAAAAACATTTAGGGATCGATTGATAATAATAGTAATAATACTTCTAGATGAACGCATATTACCAACACTTGCACCAGTTTATTAAGCCTTATAATCCACATAAAATATACCAAACAAATAGTTGACAATGAACCATTACATAAAAACGCTGGCTTTTACCGTAGCGTCAAAGATATGAGAAATGAAACCATATGAGCAATGTTTAAATATTCTATTCAGGTGCAGTCACTACCGTAGGAACATCGACGAGGAGGCCAGAAGAGCACAAATCACCGTCAATGACTGGGGGTGAGTGTGCATCCACGGTATGGGTGACGTCACCAGGATAGAAGGGAGTTTCACTGCTAAAAAATACATTGAAATTTTGCAAGATATTTTCCTCCCCTCAGTCTAGGAGCGGAACTATAATTTTTGTTCAGGACCGCTGCCCCATCCACACGGCGAGAAGGGTCTGGGAATGGTTTGGAGGTCGAGAGGACTTGCATCTGCTCGACTGGCCCAGTAAGGAAGCAGACTTGAACCCCATCGAAAACGTATGGGGGAATATGGTCAACTGTTGGGAACCTGAGAGTGAACGGACACCAAATGAACTACTGGCCCACATCCATGCCTAGTGGGAACAGTTCAGAAGCCAACAACAGCTCATACGGAACCATGTTGCCTCTGTGCAAACAGACTGCGAGAGGTGATCGAGAAGGTCAGTTACTTCGTGCTAATTATTGAGTTCCATACAAATCTTCTGTTTTTTTTTTTTTTTTATTATCCTCTGATTATAATGCACATTATTCCATGTAGAATAACAGTCTAACAGTAACTTTAATAACTTCCTATAACTTACCTGACAATATAATTGTTGCAACACTATCTTATATATTTTGCTCACTGACATATTTTTATTACGGGACACTTATACAGGAATTTGTGACGTTTATGTGCATTTCTTAACGCAACTTTCCTGTTACAATGGCAGTTTTTTCCCATTAAAATATGATGCTTTATTGACTGGCACAATCACAACTTTCTAGACATTTTCCCAACTCGCTAGACATCTTGCCACCTGTTGACATGCCTAACGTGCTGTTTTCCAATCGTGATAAAGATTTTAAAAAATTACTCAGGAATAAGTTGGTCAGTGTGTGATCAATAACAAATACCGGTAAATTACTAACAACTGCACTTGCTGTCTGTTAGATGTAGTTTTAAGAGAACGTCCACCATGACATCACTTATAATACAATAGATAACATACTACTTAACTCAAAGCTACAGTATAACGTAACATATTGATCAAAGGAAATCCGATACTCTAAGCTTAAGAAACGCTGCACCTACAACGTATTTAAATAGATGTTATAATACGGCATTATTTCTTCCTGAAATATTGATATTCATGTATTTTGCCCCAAATAATGCTTTTTTATTTTTTTTTTATTTTTTTATTTCAGTGTTTGTCTTTATATGGTGTTTCAGGTTTCACTCCCCTAAACATAATCATAAAAATATAATAATGTAACATGCTACAAACTTATAAATAGAACCTAAACTAATATTGAGGTGTGTGTCATCGAGTGTTAAAGGCAAAGATTACATATCAGTCTTTAACGTCCTTAGCCACGTATGCACACACCCATATAACCATTACGACACACATTTCATACTCACTATTCTCCCCCCACCCCAACCACGCGTATTGTCCCAAACCCACACGCACACACACAAACAGTATTTGGCATTCTGTGTATTGAATGAAATTCTGCTTTGAATTCTGTTGTTCCAAATGTAAATAAGCCTATAGAACTTACATTAATGGCATGTTCATTAACATTGCACACTGTCAGGCTAGCATACTGAAACAAAGGACCAAGACTGTGACTGGTGCGTGAGAGCTGGAAAGCTCCCACAATATGCTTCATAAATGCATTTTGAGAGTTCCATATAGGCTGCTTGCATTTTTCATAAGAAATGGCTGTTCATCATCATGTTAACTTTAATTATTGACATAACTGGAGGAAAGGGAACCTCTGCAGTGACACTACAACTCACCACTGTAGCTATAAGGATTGGAGGTGTCAGCGGCCACCTCCCCTCTAACAGGTAACCGCCACTGATCACACGATTACCTAGCATTAACGAAAATATCACTGTGGGTATGGCTACACCATGACTATTACTGAAACAAACTATGCAAATAAGTACTGATTACTGGTTAACGTAAGCCGTATTGTGAGGTCTTTATATATTGCACTTGTATTTTGACACAGTATTAAATTATAGGTAAACATACTAAATGCAACGTCATTACTCATTAGCACAGACTGATAATGTGTGTGTGTGTGTGTGTGTGTGTGTGTGTGTGTGTGTCTACTGATAGCCAGGTGAGGAGTTTTCGAGAGAGAGAGAGAGAGAGAGAGTCGAGGCTGTGGAGCAGGCTGCATACTAAAGAGGGAAGGGGTATCCTAGTGTGTAATCGGGCCTATATAAAGATAATAAAAATGAATAGGTTTATTATTATTTAGGGTACAGGATATCATTGACACTTTAATAACTAAACTGTAATGACCAAGAATATATATATATATATATATATATATATATATATATATATATATATATATATATATATATATATATATAGCTCACTCCCATACTCCCCCCTATCCCCTGCATCGCGTCATTTCTTGGTGAACTTGTCCTGTGTTTCTGATCCGCAACTCAACCTGTATCGTGGTTCACGCTACAAGGCATGAGAATTATTTTATATAACTTAGACTATAAACAGTATAGTGCACAGCCCATTATCCCAATTACATAATATTTATTAGCCTATATCATAGCATAATACAATGGTCACATACTTTCGGAGGATGAAGCTTAGCGATCCAGAAAATTGTCGGGCACACACACACACACACACACACACACACACACACACAGGCGTGCGCTGTTGCCACGTTAGCCAAATCCCGTAACCAGGTGGTCGAGTCGGCAATCTTACCGAGTGTACGTGGGAACAAAGTGTAGAAAAGATATGAAAGTGGTGGCCAGTATCAAATGCAGTTCACTCTTTGTAGCCTGGGATAAGTAATTTCATGAAGTAATTTATTCTTTATTATTTTCATCATTATTACTTTCATCCTCTACGATAACCACTGCATCATGACACCACTGCACGACGTCGGGAATGCGACCTGACGTGCACGTCATGGTAAGAGGTTGGACCACCAAGGAGTGTCTTTGACATCGCAGCTCTGGAGGGCTGGCGAGAATGTTGAAGAGGGGCAGGAGGAACTTTTCATAACGGAACAAGCAAATGTGAGAGGCTGTGGTAAAGATGAAGCAACTGGAGACATGCTGGAGTTGCCGGTGGGAACTAAATGTCACAGGAGCACAAGCGTAAGGTCAGGACAACAGAGATTATTATCTTGTCAAGCAGACTTTTCCACTTTCGATATGTCAGTTCATGCAGTGGGTGTAATGCTCGAAAGTAAACGTCACAATAAAACCTGCTGTTTAGTCTGTTAGACTCATACCAGTTTCATTACACACTCATGAACGTAGTCATTTGCATAATTTTCTAACTTTTAGAGAATTTTCTGCATCTGGTTTATGCCCCACTGTTTGATTCAGTTACAGACCTTCTAAGACGCACGACCGACCTGGTTTGAATATGAGGACCCCCGGGGACATCCTTATAATCTGAATAGTACAATCTTGATTAAATTATTTAGTTTAAGATAGATGAGTTAGATCCATCCTAAACAAACCTCTAAATAAGAGATACGTACTCCTTTCTCTACTAAATTAAAATTTTCTGAATACTACATGAATGCCATGAATACGATTATAACGCGGAAATCATTAAAGAGATAAATCTGATAATATACCAGAATTCGCTTTACGGTATGCGAAAATAGTAATATATATATATATATATATATATATATATATATATATATATATATATATATATATATATCTATTTATATATATATATATATATATATATATATATATATATATATATATATATATATATATATATATATATATATCTATATATATATATATATCTATATATATCTATATATATATATATATATCTATATATATATATATATCTATATATATATATATATATATATATATATATATATCTATATATATATATATATATATCTATATCTATATCTATATATATATATATATATATATATATATATATATATATATATAAAATTTACTCTATGGAATTGAGTAGTATCACGTATATTCCATCGGCAGATATTGCTTCTCATTTTACATTGGACCTTTCCATTCAGTTATAGTTTTTTCTGGTCTTTCTGACGAAAAACTTTTGGACAACCTTGGAGAGATTATTCGTACTGGAGGGTCAGATATACAGAGGCCATCTTTTATTCTTTCCCTACCACAGTGCTGTCGTAAGTTGAATAAAACCGTCAACTAGCATGGAGAATTAAAAAAAAAAAAAAAAAAAAAGTCCTGTGGTTGAAGGTGTTATTGATACTTTTTTTTTTGTCTTTCGGTAAAAATTTAAAGCGAAAATTAATTATCAAAAAAGGGAAAAGATTTGTCAGAAAAGAGAGTGCCAGGATCGGTTATAAATGTCAAATAACATGGAATCGAGTAATGTAGCGAAGACAATGTGCTGTCCGTCGTAAGGCACTGAATGGCAAGCAAGCAAGTCAGCACTTGTAAAAGACGTCAGTAAGGCTGGGACGGAAAGGATAAAGCTAAAAAAATGTGAAAAGTAGAAGTTGGTCATACACAAAGTTCATGATAGCTTCGAGGAAACTGGTGTGAAGAGAACAAAGTTAAAAAGGATGTGGAAAAAGGCAGCGACGGAAGAGAGGGAAAGATCATTAATACTCGCGTGGTAAAAAAAAAAATAAATTAATTAAAAAAAAAAAAAATCTACTTTCCCATTTAAAGGTTGAACGACTGTTTTATGTTATTTATTTGTATTTTTTTTTAGCTGAGTGGGTCATAGGAATGATGTCCCTGACACCACAGAAACTCTATTAACTGGGAAATCTAGCTGTGTATTCCATCAATTCCTACAACATATTACTCAGTTTAGAGTGAGTCATATGAGCACTGGAGTATTAAGAGCGGAAAGTTAATAACTAACAACGGTACAGCCGCATCCACCAATATTTTAAACACGAAGTAATGAACATTTGATTTGGTCACACCTTTCTAGCTAAAACAGATATTCCCGAGCAATAGGTTTAATTACACTGAGTCTTTTGCCCACTGGTACCATCACCTTTACAGGCTGATTTTACCCTGGCCATTTTCCTTTCCTTTAAATTCAATTACATTCCCTCTGCTCACTCAATTTCCTTATCTTCTCAGGCTGTATGTCATTACTCAGAGTTTTGGGATCACCTCCCATCTCTCTCTCTCTCTCTCTCTCTCTCTCTCTCTCTCTCTATATATATATATATAGATAGATAGATAGATATAGATACAGATATAGATTTATAAATATATATATATATATATATATATATAGATAGATAGATAGATATAAATATAGATTTATAAAATAGACCGTCATCAGTGTGGAATAGCCTAAAGCATGGATGTTTCAGGACTGTTTTAAGGCTTAAAATGATACCTAGATAGTTTGTGCATCACCTTCCCCCCTCCCCGCCGAAAAAAAGAATAATCCAGAAATTGTACGTAAATTGGTGCTTGCATACATGTTATGAGTGCACACGGTAACAGTCATATATGCATACATTATTCTGTTTTATGCAAATAAACCCGTTAGCACACACACACACACACACACACACACACACACACACACACACACACACACACACACACACACACCCACAGCACCAGTTCTGTGCGCGCTCTCACTTTAACCTAATTTCCAGGGAAAATTTATTCAAAGTTTAAATTAGAGGTGGTGCGGGGATAAGCCTCCACCGCCGCGCTGACAAGTAAAACAACCTAACACTAGTAAAACGCCTCTGTCGGCGAGGTACGAGCGAGACCATTGAAATCTGAAAGTATTGAAATGTCGCCTTACACCCCGAGAATGCCTGGAGTATATTGATGGCGATCTACCTACCAGGTTTCATGCCTTTACGACAAACCGTCTGGCCTGTGGCCCTCTTTTGAAGGTATTCGACATGCTGCACTTGGCGCGTGTCACGTGCAAAGTGCACGGCTCGGATGTGATGAAACCTGTCAAAAACAAATCTTAAAGAATTGGACTATCATATTGTGCAAACCACGCAGTGATCGACCATGTGGTTGCTGAGATATAATATCCTTAAAAGCTTTACGGTCGGGAAGGGTCAGGCGGGGTAGTGTTGGGTCGCTCATATGTGAGAAAATGCCACTACTTGACGAGAGATTCGCGAGGGCTTCACCCTCGCTCGTTAAAAATATTTCCCACATTTAACTTTGTTGTGGTGTGGCAGTACAGTATAATGTTTTTGTATTGGTTTGTGCATTCTGTAAATTGGCTATGCTCAAACTGAAAGTCAAAATGAAAACGTCTATTTTCCGTTTGGGTGGGTCATTTTTTTTTTTCCAGAAAATGATAGGGAATAGAATTAAATGATTAAACTGGCTAAGAGGAGAAACAAAGCTACTGCTAGGACATGATATCCAACTATTCGAGATGCGGGGACTAGTACAAGAAATATCTCTTTCAGTACCACGCAGCTCCTATGTTTTCCACAGCGTGAACCAACTAGGATAATAATTACATACAAGAATTGTCATCGTCATGACCATCATCAGCTTCAGTCATCGTCATCACCCATACCTTTTCCTGTCTTTGGATGAGGTGAGGTAGGGTAGAGAAAATCAGAAAAACAATGACAGAAGGAGAAACTAACCAAAGTCTGCCGAAGTGAATCGGATACACTCTCATTCAATCACCATTAAATTTTCAGAAACTTGACTCCATCTCACTGGCATACACATCCATACCAAAAGCACTTCATACAACCTGTTAGTTTGTCATTCCGACTACTATCACTTCACCAAGAAAGAAGAGGGGTATGCAAGAGTTAAAGAATAACAATAAATCCACTACACCATTTTTTTTTTTTTGGGGGGGTGGAAAGTGCTGGTGGTCAGTGACAGGGATTATATAGCATATATACAAAATTATTATTCCTGTGCTGTAGTCGTCATGTACTAGCCTGTTGAAGACCACGCAGTTGCTGATATGGTTAAAAAAACATATATATATATATATATATATATATATATATATATATATATATATATATATATATACATATATATATATACAGTATATATATATATATATATACACACACACACACACAGAAGGCACTACTCAAAAGTTCCAGTAATTTGAACAGAGCCAACCGTTTGCAGTTTTGCCTTTTGCCGGTAGAAGTCAGCAGCATCCCTTGTACTTCAGTGTGGCCCCGGCCGTGTCTGTGAGCGGACGTGTTGTTGAGCTACGCTTATTATTGTAACGTGGTGCATAGGTGGTTTGGCAGTTTTGCAATGGCAGACCAACGTCGCAGCAATGTCAAGCCGATGTTGATCGTTTTCTTCGATATCCAAGGGATGGTTCACAAGGAATTCGTCCCACCCCGTCAATCTGTCAGCGGAAAGTTTTACTGTGAAGTTTTGCAGCGCCTGAGGGAGAACATCCGCCGCAAATGTCCAGAACAGTGGAAGAACAAGGACTGGGTCCTGCATCATGACAATGCCCCCCACCCACACATCAATTGTTTCCCGGCAGTTCCTGGCTTCCACTAACACAGTAGTCATTCTCCACCCTCCCTATTCGCCTGACCTTGCCCCCTGCGACTTTTTCATGTTTCCCAAACTGAAATTACGATTGAAAGTGCGTTGATTTGACTCGATTGAGGAGATCCAGACAGAATACTAGGAGGTGCTCAAGACCATCACGCCTGAAGCCTTCCAGGGATGCATAGACTCGTGGAGAAAACGCTGGGACCACTGTACACATGCCCAAGGGGACTACTTCGAAGGGTACAGTGAGAACTACGAGGTAAGGTAACTTATTTTCCTACAATATTCAAATTACTGTAACTTTTGGGTAGCACCTCGTGTGTGCATATATATATATATATATATATATATATATATATATATATATATATATTATGTGAGGAAGAAGGACCCAAAGGCAACGAGCCCGCAAAACTGTTCCTTCCAAGGTAAAAACAAAATACAAGAGAGAGCCAAATTCAAGATCCATTCATTTCGAGATGCTTGGACACACTGCGCTTGAAAGACTGGAGATTATAGGAAGCAGGAAATACAGACAGAGGGAGACAGTTCCAGAGCTGACCTGTTGCATAAATAAAGGACTGGGAGTAACGGTTAACTCTTGCATTACAGTAAGACAAAAAATCCACCAGTGGGTCACTCTTCAGTGTCACATTTACACTCATGCCACCACATCATCTTTAGCCCGTTCACTACAATGGCATTTTTAAAATCAAGCTACCAGTTGACTTCAGTTAGCTGAATGGATACTTTCAAACATCAGGGATTCGTTAATGCCTTCAGTACTTCAGACTTTCCGAAGTTGAGTAAAATGGTCTGGTTGTAGAATACTCAAAATAATAATTTAAAAAAAGGCATCGGATATATTTTATTTTGCTGCTGGTGTCTCACTTAGGACTGGTGCGATTATTTTAAAGGAATGTTGGCAGTTTCTTATAACAAAGAAAGTAAATGACGCAATAGTAGATCCACATCTGAGTCTTGTCTCCTACATACATATGAATTAAACATGAAAAAGTTAACTCTTACTTGTCACTAAAAGGTGCTTCCACAGCCAGTCCTAAGAACACTTTCATAAAATATTTGCATTATAATATGACGTAACTCACATGCATTTTACTGGTACAAGCTTTTCCTTGTTAGTGGGAATACGTCAGCTAATCTCCGTAATCACCATCTCATCATTTGGCCATCATTTTATACCACCCCGTCTGCCCTCGCTTGATTTTCTTGTTTTTCCTTTTCATCTGGGTGAATGGGAGTGGATTATAGTGAATCATTTGTTTTGGCTGCTTCATTCTTCTTTCCATGCTCATTCATAATATCGTATGCAGATATGGACAATCTCTTAGTGTTTCTCTACAGATTAATTTGCAGTGCCTGATACCTTCTTCCTTCGCTTTGCTGATGATGTTCTTTAATTTAATGCTTGTCTGTGTTCTAATCACCATATTCCACTCAGTCATTGGATTCTTCTTGCTACTGCACATTCCAAGAGTTTTACTAGATATAGTGCCATGTTTTATACAGTACCTTCTTGTCTGAGTTGCTTTTCCAGTTGATATCCAGACATCATGATTTTACTCTTTCTAGTAGAAGGCAGGTTTATATGCTGATTATTGCTTGATGATTTTATTCAACAGTTCAATATCCTCAGCTGGTGAAAGGTTTTATACTGAATATTCCGGTTGATACACAAGTGAAATTTATAACTACTACTACTACTACTACTACTACTATTATTATTATTATTATTATTATTATTATTATTATGTTTTGCCTGTTATATCCTCAAGCTGAGAATTCTCTTTTTAACCGTAAATAAATACTGTGATATCACTTCTGTTGCAGTTCCGTGGCAACAATATTCAGCGGCACTCGTCACCTGTCAACAACTGGTTTCTAGTACGTACTAAGAGCAAATTCTCTCTCTCTCTCTCTCTCTCTCTCTCTCTCTCTCTCTCAGGTAAAAGAGAGTTTTAGTTTTATATAGTTTCCTATTTTGACGAAAAATCCTCGAGCGTGTGCCATGGTCATGATGTGGATTTTTGTAGAATGTTAAGAATTTGTTACACATCACTGTTTCTGAACAAATAGATATGAACGCGTTTAGGTAATTTACTGACTTCAGGCAGACGATTTAATTCAGCGAGGGAAACGTCTGACAGGTGAAGATTTAGGTATCGGAGAGTTCTATCCTTATCAACTTCACCATACCAGGACGCACCCACGTGTGCTGCAACAATTGGTGGCAACATGTAAACAACACAATACCGAACAAGCTGCAAACATACTGGGAACAGCAGCGTTCAAATCATGTTGGCAATATCATGATGAAGTCTCAGCTGCCTTGTATGGACACATCCCATTACCTCTACTGCCACTAGGTTCAAAACTGCACTGAAACATGTTCCACTATGTATATCCAAATACTGCTGCATACATGTACCCAAGCATGTTGCCAGCTATGTTGTCAACACATGTTCGAGGACACGTGTGGATGCGCCCTAAAAGTGATCAAGGAGTTTTGTACTTCTGTCATGAAGGTATATTTGAAGTAAAGTATAGGAAAGAAAGATTATCAATTATAAGACCCAGTGTGAAGAGAATTGGGAAGCTATGCGTTTCCAATATGATGCTCGATTCTTAATTATTGTACATACGTACGAGTATATATTAAATTGGCAGTACATATATTTACTTGCATTTTTATTGTGCGACAAAAACGAAGTTGACTCTATGTATTTCTTGATCAAAAATGTTAACAGTGTGTGTGTGTGTGTGTGTGTGTGTGTGTGTGTGTGTGTCTGTGTACGGGGATAAACTGCGGGTAACGAGGGTGTGTACGGTTCGTTGATCTGTAATAGTGCAAGCTGCCTGGAGGGTGAGATGGGTTGCCTCAGGCAGGAGGGCCAGAGGGGTACCAAAATTAAAGGGAATTTAAACTTTGTTTCAAGCCTTCTCTGCTTGTAAATATATATGAAATACGCATCATTATAGACGCTTCCAGCTGTGTAATGCACTGAATGGGTTCTGTTATGGATTTAAATATCTAAAAGCCTAATCATCGTGAAACACATTATATTAATGAATGTCTTGATTTTTTTTCATTATGTTCTACTTACTGAAGTGTTATTTCATCGGATATACCTGTGTATAATATAATGATTTTGTGGAAGATTTGGTTTAAGAAGTTATTATATGGGCAGCCTACAGCGTCCTTGGATAGGAAGCTTTTTTTTTTTTTTTCTCCTTACACCACGTTCTTATTACTGCTTACTGCATTTGTTTGTGGTTTCTACAGATTTTTGTAACCACAAATATTCAGATGACTGCGGCAATCTTCATTAACCCTTCGTGGGCAAATGGAGTCCCAGCAGACCCTAGGATGTTTTTAACCCGCCCCGTCCCAGAGACGTGAATTCACGTCCTCACATGATGTGCACTCATATCCCGGAGACGTAAATTAACACGGCAACATTGCACGGACATTGCAAGGTCCCTAATTTGCACAATTTTCAATTTTCGTGAGTGATTTTTGGCACGTATACACGGGACACCTTCCTCTACAAGATGCCAGGCAGTGACAATGCCTTACCCAGAATGACCTCCTCCCCCCCTTGCATGACCTTTTCTCAGCAATTCACCTGTTACCAGTGACCTGGCCAGTAAAACCATGTCATGCCATGGTACAAAATTCAGGCCCAGAGTGATTCCCCAATCGATGACAATGTGGAGGACAAACATTAGAGGAAGAAACAGTCAGAAATGATGATCAGGTAATGTGGCAAAAAAAAGGTCAGGAAGGGTGATGAGTTAGTGAGTGAAACAACACTTATAATGCCTATATTACCGCTTGAAAACCAATATACTCTCGTACTACATATAAATTTGTACCAAATAAATAAATAAATACCGTTTATGAGTGGTGTAGAATAGTTATCCTCCCATAGAACTCGTTTTCTTTGCAGCCAGCCTGATAGAAAACCCTGTAAGGTAAGGAGGTACTCCTACCTGGATCAAGTATTTTAAACCTCAGGTGAGCAATTTCTCTATGAATTTTCGATGTTTCTCACCAAAAGCGGATGTTTGAGCCAAAAAAAAAAAAGGTCCAAAAATGTCGGGACTGGGGCGTACCACTGCCCAGAAAACGTCGGGATGGGGCGGGTTAAAATGTTGCCATTAAGCGTTTTTTTTACTTTCACAGCATGGCCTCTCAGGACTTATTGTAGATGGTTATGTTATATCCTCAATATTTGAGCAAAAAATCTCGCATGATTAAGGAGTGACATTGCGATAAATGTCAGTGGGGTCTGCCTGCACCCCACCTGGCCTTTCGTGTGACTAATTTTTTTTATATACTTTTTTTTCAGATATTTCAGGTTATAAACATTAAGACATTGTCAATACCAGTAGCAAAGTTTTATGCCTAAATGGCGGTGGCAGAAGGTGACCATGAGGAAGAAAATCATTCAGACGGTGATTTATCTGTATCTGACGCTGATGATTATGAAGTGCTTGAACGATCAGACAGTGAAATTAGTGTGAGAAGTACTAAGTCTTCTATGAGTGCTGATGATAATTCTGAAAATGCAAGTGGTGGTAGTAATACAGAAGATGCTCAGCAAGAGGATAAAACAAGAAATTGTTGTACCAAATTTGAACATTATAGGGATAGTTTTATTGTATGATCATGCTAATTTACTTTACGCATGAACTTGTTATTATTTTGAGAACCTGTTCCAAGAATTCTGACAATCAGGCATTCAGATAAGTGTAGAATCAGTACTTTAATTATACTGTGATAAAATGATTTTTTTTTTTTTAAATAATGATAAAAAAACAAAAACAAAAAGGAACACTTGGTGGGTTGGTTCCACGTGCCATGTCCTGGGCAACACATGTACGAAGTTTAGTAGATATAAGTATATGAATATGGCAGAAATATACCATTATGGTTTGGAGCCCGCCAGGACCCCATTGGCCTTCCTTGTAACTTGGTAACCCCTTGCCCATGAAGGGTTAATCTATGGTTGCTTTTTGTTCTATTTACCCGTCCACGCCCCGGCGGGGCTCGGGAACGGGTATTGTTTTCACTCGGTTTGTCTGTTTGCATGTCTGTCTGTCTGTCTGTCTATAAACAACTTTATGTGAAAACTACTAGTGCGATTTTGACCAAAATTACAGGGATGATGGGCTATGACCTTCTGATTATCTGTTAAGTTTTAGGCCAAATTGGTCCAAAGCCTAGACTGTAGGTCCCCAAAACACAAAAAAATCGTATTTTCGCCATAACTCCTTTCAAATTCATATCGACATGAAATGAAAACCTAAAGGTGGATCTTTGAAATCTGCGCCCTATAACATGCCTCATTACATCAGGGGGGTCACCCCCCAGTTACCAGTAGGGGGGTCAGTGTCAGGTGACTTTAGCCCAATATTTCAAACGGGCATTAAATCGTCAATTTTCACCTGATTTACTCCAAATTTGATATGTGGCATCTATGACTAGATATTCTGTTGTGTTTATATGTCAGCACTAAAATGATTGCTGGGGGCGGGGTTCCTGTGTCTTGGCACCACTTCTTGTTATATTTTATTAGGTACAATTTTCCTCATGCTTCCTTCAGCCAATGTAAATGAAAGCCTTTTTCAGCATACATGTATAGAGCTGCGGGTATTACTTTAGAAATAACCAACGTTACCAATTTTCATTATATTACGTTCCTGAACTAGTTTAACTAAGACTTACCTTTTAGACTGTACCACCAGTCGAGCAGGGCAGTACTCCCGAGGTGGATGGAAAGCTGATGACAGGGAGTGCTGGAGCTCCCGTTTCATCAGCCCTCAGGACTAGTTCCTGACCATCCCCCTTTGCTGAACTTTTTCAGTGTCTCAGTTACACAGAGAGTAGGCCAGCATGCTCTCCAGTACAAATTTCTCTAACTATCTACACCAAACTACATGCACAGTACACACTACACTTCCTTTTCCAAAAATCAAAAATCATGGCGTCACAACACAGCCTCGGAGTCCCCAGGGGAGGGGACCATAAATGCCCCCACCATCCGCCCCTCTCCCGATGACGACTCGAGGTGCCTGGAACCACTGTCTGACTCTCTTCTTCTTCATTTCTGCAACATTCGCGGTCTTTCCTCTAACTTTCGCTCTGTTGAGCACCACCTCTCCTCCTCTAAACCTCACCTTCTTTTTCTAACGGAGACTCAGCTGTCTGAGGCAACTGACAGCAAACCCTTTTCTGTATCCTCCTACTTTCTCTATACTCATTTCAAAGCCAAAGACGGCTGTTGTGTATATATACGCAACGACTTATCTTGCTCTCGTGTTCCTGAACTCGATTCTTCTGAATTCTCTACACTCTGGCTTCGGCTTTCCTGTCATTCTCTGACTAAATATATCTGTGCTGTTTACTTATCCCCTAATTCTACTGACTATCAAAAATTCTTCAACTATCTTACTTCTACGATGGAACACATTCTATCCATTTCTCCTTTCTCTGAAATCTCCATTCTAAGAGATTTCAATGTTCACCACCACCTTTGGCTCTCCTCTCCTTTCACGGATCCACCTGGTGAACAAACCTACATCTTTTCTATCCTTAATGATCTAGAGCAGCTTGTACAGCACCCTACCCGTATCCCTGACCGCCTTGGAGAGAGCTCCAACATACTTGACCTCTTCCTCACAACTAATCCTTCTGCTTACTCTGTTAATCTTTTCTCTCCGTTGGGCTCCTCCGATCACAACCTTATTACCTTAACCTGTCCTATCACTCCGGTATGGCCTGTGGACCTTCCAGGGAAACGTCGTCTGAGGCATTTTGGAGCCGCGGATTGGGAGGCCCTCAGGCAGTACTTCTTTGATTTTCCCTGGAATGATTATTGCTTCCGTGGCCGGGAGCCATCTGAGTGTGCCTTGCGCATTACGGAGGTTATTCTCTCGGGCATGGAAGCATACATTCCTTTGTCATATCCTTTGACTAACGCAAGAAAGCCTTGGTTTAATCACGCTTGTTCTAATGCTGTCCGCAACAAGGAGAGGGCCTACAAAAGGTACCGGAGCCAACCCACCCCTGAATCACATCATCTTTACGTTTCTGCCTGGAATCGTGCTAAGTCTGTTCTTCGCTCTGCTAAAAATAATTTCATCCATACTAAATGCTCTCAACTCTCCAACTCGAATTCTTCCCGCTCCTTCTGGCACCTTGCCAAAAATCTTTCTAACAACTTTACCTCATCATCCTTCCCTCCTCTTTTCTACTCTGATGGTTCTGTAGCTATTTCTTCTACTGATAAAGCAGATCCCTTCACACAGACTTTCTCCTCCAATTCCACCTTAGACGATTCCTGTGCTGTTCCTCCATCACTTCCCCCCTCTGACTTCCTCATGGCTGACATTAAAATGTCTTCAGTTGATGTATTTTCTGCCATCACTGGCTTCAGTACTAACAAGGCATATGGGCCTGATGGGGTCCCTCCTGTTGTTCTCAAGAACTGTGCTTCTGTGCTTACACCCTGCCTAGGCAAACTCTTTTGCCTTTGTCTGTCAACTTGTACCTTTCCTTCTTGCTGGAAGTTTGCTCTCATTCAGCCAGTCCCAAAGAAGGGTGACCACTCCCAACCCTCCAACTATCGTCCAATTGCTTTAACGTCCTGTATTTCAAAAGTTTTCGAGTCAATTCTCAATAGAAAAATTTTAAGGCATCTTTCCTATCACAAACTTTATTCCGATCGTCAGTATGGGTTCCGTCAGGGACGCTCCACTGGCGATCTTCTCACCTGCCTTTCGGACTCCTGGTCATCCTCCTCTCAGGACTTTGGCGAAAGTTTTGCCATTGCACTTGACATCTCAAAGGCTTTCGATCGAGTCTGGCATAAATCTTTAATTTCCAAACTGCCCTCCTACGGTTTCTATCCTTCTATCTGTGCCTTCATCGCTAGCTTCCTTTCTGGTTGTTCTATAGCCCCTGTTGTAGACGGCCATCGTTCTTCTCCTAGATCTATCAACAGTGGTGTTCCTCAGGGCTCTGTCTTATCACCAACTCTCTTCCTTTTATTCATCAATGATCTTCTGAGCTGTACATCTAACCCTATCCACCCATACGCTGATGACTCCACCCTTCACCTTTCCATTCGGTTCCCGCAACGCCCATCTCAACAATTGCTTCAACAAACAAGGGATGAGGCTATGGCACACCTAATGTCTGACTTGGCTCGTATCTCTGACTGGGCTAAAAATAATATGGTTGTTTTTAATGCATCTAAGACTCAGTTCTTACACCTATCAACCCAACAAAATCTTCCACAGGTATACCCATTAATGTTTAATAATATTCAGCTTAATCCTGCATCATCCTTGAACATGCTTGGGGTTTCATTTACTCGGGACTTATCTTGGAAAGATCATATTACATCTCTTGTAAAATCTGCTTCCAAGAGATTGGGTGTGCTAAGCCGACTCCACTCTTTCTTTACCCCTGCACAATTGTTGACTCTATACAGGGGTTTTATCCGCCCCTGTGTGGAGTACAACTCTCATGTGTAGGTAGGCTCCCCACATACAGCCCTTCTCAATAGAGTGGAGTCAAAGGCTTTTCGTCTCATTAACTCTCCTCCTCTTACTGACTCCCTTAAACCTCTGTCTCTTCGCCGCACTATTGCATCTTTATCTCTTTTCTATCGCTACTTTAATGGTCACTGCTCCTCTGAACTGTCTGCTTGCATACCTCCACCTCTACGACGGGCACGTAGCACCCGTCTGGCGGCAAACTCTCATCCCTTTTCCGTCCAACTCTCTAATGCAAGAGTTAACCGATACTCCCAGTCTTTCATTTATGCAACAGGCCAACTCTGGAACTGTCTCCCTCTGTCTGTATTTCTTGCTGCCTATGATCTCCAGTCTTTGAAACGCAGTGTGTCCAGGCATCTCAAAATGATCGGTTCTTGAATTTGGCTCTCTATTGTATTTTGTTTTTCTCCTTGAGAGAACTGTTACTGCGGGCTCATGGCCTTTGGTTCCCTCTTCCTCGCATAAAAAAAAAAAAAAAAAGCCTAGTTTCAGTTGGAGGAACGAATTTTGGAGGGGAAGCATGTAGTGACAGGTTAGGCTACCGCTTAGTAGCAGATGAATGTCGCGCCATATATGGTTGTGAAGGCGTGTTGACTCAGTTTAAGTCGGCTGGACTCGAGCGTACTCGGTTTGTAATTTCGTATGTATGTGAGTTTTAAAAACAGCCAATTAGGCATTGCAAAGGAAGAGAGACTTTTGAAACCAGCCAATCACAACAGTCGTATGTAAAACCAGCCAATCAGCTTAAAGTATTTGTGGGTGATGCAAGGACACCCGAGATTTGAAAGTCAGTTACAGTCATGGCCTGCGGTGGTGAAGAACGTGTTGTCGATTTCAAAGCTTGTATTGGGTGTAGCAAGGATTACTGGCAGGTTATGAAGGACTATCACAGCAATAACGAAACATCGATTGAACTACTAAGAAAACACGGTTTTTTGCCAAGTGAGGTACAGGGTAAAGAGTGTAATTTGCCCTGCAAATATTGTGAAGATAGACATAAATGGTACTGCAGCCGGTGGAAGAAAAGTCGGAAGAGTAAGAGGAAGGTCCAGTGCAAATTCACTGTCTCTGATTGTAAAAGAACATTTCTAGATAACTCACACATACCACCGTGGCAAATAGTGCTCTTCATTAATCACTGGCTTAGGAAACAGTGGGACCATGAAACTGTTATTGAGTGCTTAGGGTGGCGTTCCAGTACAAGCGTGGATTGGAGGTCTTTCTGTTCTGAGGTTACGTTGTCGTGGTTGGATAACCAACAGCAAATAGGTGGACAGGACATCATTGTGGAGGTGGATGAGACATTCTTTGTACGTGCTAAGTACGAACGTGGACGCCAGCTCTGAGAAGTTTGGCTGTTTGGGGGTATCGAGCGTGAAAGTAAAACATTCTTTATTGTTCCCCTGGTTGATGAGGGTTTTCAAGATCGCAGTACTGCTACCCTCAATTATTACATAAAAAAAAAATATATAAAGGAGGGCTCGGTAATCATCAGTGACGGTTGGAGGGGGTACACGCATCTACCACTGCAAGGGTACACTCACCATGTTATTAACCACACGGACAATAACGTGGACCTGGTGCACTCGCACATTCACACACAAAATGTGGAGCGTTTGTAGAGGGACATAAAGGAGTGGACCAAGAGGCCGTGCTTGAGGTTGGAGTACTTCAAGCAAAACTTTGCTCTGTATTTGTTCCTCCATAGGCCACCTAAGGAAGCTTTACACGACTTCCTCATCGAGGTGGCTACATTGTACCCTCCACAGCAACCTCTAGCTCAGCGATGGTACACTGTGCCAGAAGTGGAACTTGAACCAGAGTCAGCAGAAGTTGAGGAAGAGGAGGTGGAGGACCCAGATGACTCTCAACCTGGACCGTCGACTCGGAACTAGACCCTTCAAAGTAGGTCAGGTTAGGTTAGGTTAGATTGTATTGGGTTTTGTTAGGTTGGGTTTGGTTAGGTTTGGTTAGGTTGAGTTAGGATAGGTTAGTTTAGGTTAATATAGGATAGGTTGGGTTAGGTTAGGATAGTTGGGTTAGGTTAGGTTAGGTTAGGATAGGTTGGGTTAGGTTAGGATAGGTTGGGTTAGGTTAGGATAGGTTAGGTTGGGTTAGGTTAGGTTGTAGTAGGTTAGGTTAGGTTAGCAGAATGCAAAAGTTTTTTTTTTTTTTCCTGATTTCGGCGGATAATCCCACTTTCGGAATTTTTTCTCAAATTTCTAAAAGGGGGAGTTTCCCTCCCAAAACAAGGTCAGAATTAACTGAAACACACTATTTTGCATTGGAACACAAAAAAATTTTCAGGAAAAAAAAAGTTGGTTACTTTTAAAAATTTACCAAGCTGTGTATACCCCAAAACTGAATAACCACCCCAAATTTGAAGATTGAGTTTTCTTTTTTCCACTGCAGATCATTAGAACTTTTTTTTTAAATGATAATTCTTTGCAGTCAGCAGTATTTTGATCATAAATCATTTAATGATTACACTGATTTTGTGATGTTTTGATATATACATAAGAATAACATGAATGGTATATGAATTTTGAAGAATTACTTTAGTGCTTATAAAAAAAATAGCTTTTGTATACATAACTAATGTTTAATAATATCCAGCTCAATCCTGCATCAGTGTTAAACATACTTGAGGTTTCATTCTCTCGGGACTTATCTTGGAAAGATCATATTACATCTCTTGTAAAATCTGCTTCCAAGAGATTGGGAGTGCTAAGCCGACTCCGCTCTTTCTTTACCCCTGCACAGCTGTTGTCTTTATACACCGGTTTTATTTGCCCCTGTGTAGAGTACAACTCTCATGTGTGGGGAGGCTGCCCAGATACATCTCTTCTCAATAGGATGGAGTCAAAGGTTTTTCGTCTCAGTAACTCTCCTCTTCTTACTGGCTCCCTTCAACCTATCACCACGCCGCTCTGTTGCATCTTTATCTCTTCTCTATCGCTACTTCAATGGTCACTGCTCCTCTGAACTATCTACTTGCATCCCTCCACCTTTACGATGGGCGAGTAGCACCCGTCCAGCAGCAAACCCACATCCCTTTTCTGTCCAGTTTTCTAATGCAAGAGTTAACCGTCACTCCCAGTCCTTCATTTATGCAACAGGTCAACTCTGGAACTGTCTCCCTCTGTACTATCTATTTCTTATGATCTCCAGTCTTTGAAATGCAGTGTGTCCAGGCATCTCAAAATGAACGGATCTTGAATTTGGTTCTCTTTTGTATTGTTTAATTTTTTGTTCTTGGAAGGAAAGGGTTACGGGCTCCTGGCCTTTTGTTTCTTCTTCCTTGCATAAAACAAAAAAGAAATAGAGATTAATCTTTGACAAAACAAATCCAGAGTCTAAGCACCAAATATGAAAGAATTAGAATCATTGGTATTCGGAATTATTGTCAACCGATATATAATTTTGCACCAGACATTAAATTATAGTAAGTGGGCCAAATCCAAAATGGGCCTTTTTTATTGAGTTGGTTGCACCCCCCCTGCAAATTTAGTTTGATGGTACCACATTGTTCCTGGGTCTATGAGGATGACATTTTCACTTGTTGTCTCACAACCTGTCAGGTAATTATGACAAAAGCTTTTTATAAACGAGGGGGGGTACCGAGGCTATGAAAAGAGAAAATATATGACAGACATGTAACCATTGGAAATAGTTGTCCATTAAGGTCCTAGAAGTCATATAAATGAATGAAACATACCTCTGTACCAAGCTATTGGTTAGTTTTGTGTTTTCCATTGCCCAAAATTGGAAAATCACATCAATTTATCTCAAAAACGCCCATTATTTTTGGCGCTTTTCACAAAATATTCACTTTAAATCCCGATTCTTGTCAATTCGTTGAGTATCCATTAAGATAAACAACAGAGTTGTATTTATTATTTATTTCTACTATTCCACATGAAATTTGAGATCGCTGTCTTCAATAGGAACATTATAATAACCAATTTCCTACCCCTACCCTAAAAGGCCATAATTTCCCATTTTCAGATTGCCATGAACCATGGCTGATTCAGTGATGAATCTCGACACCCGTACACCTAAGACCGCACGTCAAGACCCAGACTGGAGGCAGTGCCTCTGCCATGTCCAGACAGTCGCTGGCCCTCTGACTAACTTTACACAGGAAAGCTGGGCCAAACTCAGACAGTCGGCAGAAGAACGCCAAGATGCGATATATGATCGACTGAGAGGACACTGGAATGAAGGTCTAGCTGGAGGATACCATCGTCCCTGTTATCAGACGTACACAAACAAGGCTCTGATCCAGAGACTTCTTGCCAAACATGGAACCCTGTCTCACATTGCATCACCTGCAGTCGAACCATCCACAAGCACAGCCTCCCGAACATCTCGCATGAGCAAGCCACCTTTAAGGGCCATGTGCATCATCTGCCAGAAGCCCCATCGACACTCGGGCTCTAGGCTGGAACTACTTTCACAATGCCTCACGACACAGCAAGTGACAAGCTATTGAAAGCTGCCGAAGCCAAAGAAGATGAGCGAATACTTTTGGAACTTAGGGGCAAAGACCTCATTGTGGCCGAGATCAGGTATCACAAAACATGCTATGGTAGCTACACCCTAGGCAGAGATACAAGGCCAGTTCAGCAAAGCTGAATATCAAGAAAATGCTATATATGAGGCAGCCTTCCAACAGATAGTTAATCATGTGTCTGAGAGAGTGATAACAGGCTTGGATGTCATGCGAATGACCGACTTACGCAACATGTATGTTGACTTACTAGTAGAGAATGGTATTGAATCGCCAAACTATCGTACAGAGAAAATCAAGAGTTGATTGATCAAGTACTTTGGAAATAAGCTCGAATTTTGGCAGCCCCAAAGAATGTCTGAAACAGAAACTGTCTACTTCAAGGCAGTTCAGACCGGCCAGGCTGTGGAGGCCAGTGCAGCCGCTACTGTAACACCGACAGATTTGCCCTCACCATCACCATCAGTCCAGTACGACCAGATACACCAGGTCTTTGTTTGTGCCCAGATCATCCGTGCTGAGCTGTTAGCAGTGAAAAACAACATGCCATGGCCACCGATGCCAGATGACCTGACTGAAGACCACATACAGGTCCCTGACCTTGTTTACAACCTGCTTGCTTTGGTATTGTGTGGCGATTCAAGTGAGGAAGCAATCTCCACATGTAGGCCAAATGTACCAGACACAAGCCACCGACATGTGTTATCAATAGCACAAGATCTCCTGCATTGTGTTTATGGAGGACGAGTCAAAACCCTAAAGCATGTGGTGCTTCCACTGACTGTTAAGCATCTCACAAGAAGCTCCCAGTTGATGGGCATCCTGAATCATCTTGGTCATGGACTGTCTAACAGCCAAATACAAGAAGTTGAAACTGGTATGGCTAACAGACACATTGAGGATTCTGAAAATGATACAATATACACACCAACCAACATCTAGCCCAATGTTCCTGCCATCATGAGCTGGGACAACAATGACATCAATGAAGAAACCCTCAGTGGTCATGGTACCACCCACAGCACAAACGGAATTATCATACAGAGAAGAGGCCAGCCTGCAGCTCCTGCCCTGCCAACGCGTTCATCAAAGGGGAAATGTAAGAGATCATTCACTCCAAGGCCCTGCAAGATTCTTCCATACAATGCAGTAAAGCGATCTTGGCCCAGCAACATGGTCATCACTGAGTGTGATCTCAGCTTCAAGAAACAGCCTGTGTGATCCAAGCAAAGCAAAAAGACACAGCCTGGTGCCTGGTACGGAGTAGGAATGACAATGGTGAATGAGCTAATACTCAACAGTTGGTACTGGGGTGGTCTGGTTTCAATGCTGCGGTCAGCAAAGACATACCATCACTAAGCACAGTCGCTTACTGTCCGGTGATCGAAGCATCTCCTACCGAGCTGTCTACTGTGTACACTCTTCTTTAGAGGTCTGTTGAAATGGGACGACAACTGGGCCAAGAAGAAATCATCATCGTAATGGATCTTGCTGTGTATACGAAAGCCCAAGAAGTCGTGTGGAAGAAGCAAGAAGAGTTCTCGCGTGTCATCCTCAGAATGGGGGCCTTTCACACTGCATTGATGTTCCTAGCAATCCTGGGAAAGAGGTTCGGTGATGCAGGGCTGTCAGATATGCTCATCGAAGCTGGTATCGTTGTTCCTGGTTCAATTCCTGCGGTGCTTGAAGGTCGGCAATATAATCGCGCTATGCGAGCACACAAGATTGTCATGGAAGCCATGCAGCATCTGAGAATCAAAGCCTTTCTATGAATGGGCACAGGAAAACAACGGTGGTTTGCTACAACCTGCTTGGGCAGCAATGGATGATGTCTGCAGTGAGATCACATCAGACAACTTCAATGTCATGTTGTTGTCACCAGAGTTCACACGTCTCTTGGAACTCTTTGATGAGTTCTGCACGATGGACCGGGGGAAACTGGCAGCCTTTTGGGACTCTTACATTGACCTTGTCTGCCTACTCCTTCGATTCATGTGCGCTACTAGTGAAGGAAACTGGGTCTTGCACCTTGCTTCAGTGCGTGAGATGCTACCGTGGGTGTTTGCATACGACAGAACGAACTATGCCTGTTACCTCTCTGTGTACTGGTGTGAGATGACAACCCTGCCTCAGACACATCCCGAAAGCAATGCACTTCTCCTGGATGGACATTTTGCAGTTCAACGAAGTCGCAAGAGTGCATTTGCCCAAATTCCTCTTGACCAGACCATTGAGCAAACTCTGAACCATGACTCCAAGACGAGCAGTGGCATAGTTGGTATCAGCCTCAACCACGGTGCAGTCCAGCGTTGGATTCTGACAGCCCATGACAGGGCTAGAGCACTTCAAATCTGCAGGGAGATAGCTGGTATGTATGATGCTCAGAATCAGCACCACAAGGAAAATAGTTCCCATCGCCTAAAGAAAGATGAAGGTGATGTCAAAAAAGTCATGGACACTGTAGAGAGCTGGGTGAACCCGTATGAGACAAAAAACACAACTGATTCCCTCATCAACATTGCGTCTGGAGTAAAGGCGACTGTTGACATAACAGAAGATTTGATGTCTGCAGAAAAGAAGGGAGCTGATGCCTTCACATCCTTTGTACAAGAGAGACTACGTAGCAGTCAAGCAGACTTTTATGCCCCATTAGCAAAGGCTGCACTCAAGACATTTAGGAATCTGGTGAAGTCAAAGAAGACCAAAGCTGCCACCACATATGTTGTAATCAAGGCTGATAGGGGACTATTTGCAAAGATGGTGGTCATTGCCCAACACAGGCAAATGAACATGCAAGAAGTCTTGCAGTATCCACTGGGTCCTCTGCCATGGTCCCTTGCAACTCCTGGTGGTGCACCTGCGAAGACTACCAAGGCTTCTCTTCTACATTCATTGGAAGAGCAAGCAGAACCAGCAGAAGATGTCCCTGCAACAGCAGTGTGGATCTTTGATGGAATGGCCATGCTGCAGGCCATTAAGACAGTCCCAAGACATTCAAAGATCTGGCTAGTTATGTCCTTGAGATGCTGAAGTTAACAAGCAACAATCATACCTGAACAGATCTAGTTATGGACCAGTATCCTGAGCTGTCCATCAAGAACCCTGAGCGAGCCAAGCATGGAGCATCAGCTGTTTTGCAGATGAGGATCCTCGGCAGACATCAGAAGTGTCCGGCATGGTGGAAGAAGTTCCTTAGTGACGGTGGGAACAAGACCAATCTTGCAACTTTTCTGGTTGAAGAGTTACAGCAGCCAGAATATGCATCCAAGTTGAACGGCTTTGGACCACTGTACATCACCCATGGTGATGAGTGTCACATGCTTGTTGAAAGCGATGGCTGTGTAAATTGCAGCAGGGTAGATCAACTGTGCACTTCGACCGAAGAAGCTGACACTCGCATTCTGCTCCATGCAAGCCATGCAGCATCAGAGGGATATGAATGTATTATCATTAAGTTCACTGATACAGATGTTGCTGTGATGGCCGTGCCTTTAGCCATCAGATTAATGCAAGACTACTCTTCTGCACTGGAACCACACAGAGACAGAGGTACGTTGATGCCACAGCTATTGGCAGGAAACTAGGAAACGATGTGTGTGAAGGACTACCAGGAATGCATCCATTCACTGGGTCCGACAGCACAAGTGCATATGTTGGCAAAGGGAAGTTCCGGTTGGTGGTGTTTGATGCAGACATGTGCAATGCCATGAAAATGGTTGGCTCATCATTTGATGTCGATGATGAAAGGCTGCAAGCATGTGGACGGTTTGTCTGTTCGCTCTATGGGTACAGCGGCAGTGACACCGACCTTGTCCGCTACAAACTATTCTGCAGCAAGAATGCCCAAACATGCCATCTTCCACCAACCCAAGATGCACTCAAGTACCATGTGAAGCGGGTGAATTATCAGGCATGCATCCGGCGATCAGCACTGGATGCAGCTGCTACCACACCAAGCCCCGATGGCTACGGCTGGGACCTCGCAGTGACACACTGGCTATCCACTGGATGGACAAACCACCTGCACCAAAAGCACTCATGTTGCTAATTTCTTGTAACTGTAGTACTGGCCAGTGTGTGGGAAGTCGGTGCTCATGCCATAAGAATGCTTTGCCGTGCACCGATGCCTGTAAATCCAAGACATGCACAAATACCAAGAGCATTGACCAAGCAGAATCCATTGATGATGACGATGATTAGGGCATGCACACAACTTGACATACTGTAATTAACATGAAACAAGTGAATATACAAAAGCCAATCCCTTATATTGTACATGTGAACAGGATAAAATCCTATACTAACCTTGATATATTCACATAGTTATGCTTAACTAGTAATGTTAATGTCATTTGTAGATATTCAAGTGATTTACACGAATCATTTAAGTACAAAATGGCATGGGGGTTGAAAATTAAAGGTGTATTTTATGATCACTTTTGGATTCCAAAAGAAAGCCATTTATCACATTACCCCTGCAAAATTTTAGGCTTCAAAGATGTTTCATTTGGGAGATACGAGTCAAGAAGTAGTATACTACTTTTGCAGTCACTGTACAACTCTATGGGTAAAATTTATATGACCTTGACTCTCTAAAATTGAAACTACTTATGTAATTCATGTCAGACTTTTGGGTCAGACTATTTTGATAATGTCCTTTCGTTTAAAATGTAAAGTATCATACACTGATCCTGGTCAGAAATCATACAAGCACCTTTAAGCGTTTTTTTGCAAAATCGCCACTTTTGGCCTTTTAGGGTAGGGGTAGGAAATTGGTTATTATAATGTATCTATTGAAGACAGCGATCTCAAATTTCATGTGGAATAGTAGAAATAAATAATAATACAACTCTGTTGTTTATCTTAAAGGATATTCAACGAATTGACAAAAATCGGGATATAAAGTGAATATTTTGTGAAAAACGCCAAAAATAATGGGCGTTTTTTTAGATAAATTGATGTGATTTTCCAATTTTGGGCAATGGAAAACACAAAACTAGCCAATAGCTTGGTACAGAGGTATGTTTCATTCATTTATATGACTTCTAGGACCTTAATGGACAACTATTTCCAATGGTTACATGTCTGTCATATATTTTCACTTATCATAGCCTCGGTACCCCCCCCTCATTTATAAAAAGCTGTTGTCATAATTACCTGACAGGTTGTGCGGCAACAAGTGAAAATGTCATCCCCATAGACCCAGGAACAATGTGGTACCATCAAACTAAAGTTGCAGGGGGGGTGCAACCAAAGTGCACATTTCTGGATCTGGCCCACTGACTATTAGCACCACTGCGGAAAATTTTTAACCCGCCCCATCCCGACTGATTTTTCACCACTGACTCCCCCCAATCCCGACCAATTTTGGAAATTTTTTTTTTGCTTAAACCTCGCTTTTGGTGAGAAACATTGAATATTCATAGAGAAATCGCTCACCTGAGGTTTAAAATACTCGATACAGGGACCAGTACCCCTTACCTTACTTGGTTTTCCATCAGGCTGGCTCGAAAGAAAATGAATTCTATGGGAGGGTAACTATTCCACACCACTCATAAACGGTATTTAATTATTTATTTGGTACGAATTTATATGTAGCACGAGAGTATATTGGTTTTTAACTCAGTAATATAGGCAGTGTAAGCACTGATTCACTCACCAAACACATCAAAATACCTGACCTTTTTTGGCGACATTGCCTAATTATCATTTCTGACTGTTTCTTCCTGTAATGCTATGTAAACTTTGTCCTCCACATTGTCATCGATTGGGGAATCACTCTGGCCCTGAATTTCGTACCGTGGCATGACATGTCTTTAATGGCCAGGTCACTGGTAACAGGTGTATTGCTGAAACAGTGGTGTGCAGGGGGGAGGTAATGGTGGGTAAGGCATTGTCCCTGCCTGGCATCTTGTAGAGGAAGGTGTTCCGTGTATACGTACCAAAAATCACGCGCAAAAATTGAAAATTGTGCAAATTAGGGACCTTGCAATTGATGCGCGTTTATGTACGTCAACGGGACTGACAGTAAGAAAACATGTGGACGTATAAACATCACCAGGACACGGCGGGTTAAGGGGCTATAGCACCGTTTATAAACCTATGCTACTACGATACATATATCCTCCCAGTATATTTGAAATACATCCAGAAATGCCCTTCCTAGAGTCAGATGTAGTTTCTTTATTAAGTTCTTGCTCTCACTGCAAAGTTTTATTCAACATAATGAGATTTATCTGTTTGAAGGATTTACATAAAGCCTTCACTAACCCCATTACTACATATCTTTTCTCTGTGTTTAATGAGATAGCCTGGTAATACTGTGTAAAATGAGAACTTGATCAAGAGTGCTCAGAAAGTACAGTGATGCTGTGCCTGAACTTTGATCTTGAGCCGTGATATTTTGATCAATCTGCACTAAAACCGAGTCAGTTCATTCTATCCTGATGCACAGTATATCTTACAAGTTTGATATTAATCGGTTAAGGTAATTATGAGACACCGGTATCGTCTTGCCCTGATCTTCGACCTTCGCTCGTTACTTTAACCTTTGATCGATCTGTACCAAAATGGAAGCACTTCTCAGACCCACACACAACACAAATGCCAATTTTGATAGAAACTAGAGGTGACTTTGATAAGGTACTTTCTTAACATCGGTACATGCACAAATACATAGGGATAAAAACGAACTGGTCACAATAGCTACATCTTCGCAGTTGCCAATTATGTGATCGGAATGACAGTAGGATATCATGGGATGAAGTCTGATCATCTGTTTTCATACATGGAGGACGGCGGTATAGCCTTCAGGTAGAGAGAAATGACAGCGTGATCTAAAAACAAATTATAAGGGTGAAGAGTACTGGGACAAACAGAATACAGTATGAACAGTCTTGTTAGTAACACTTTATGACATTAGCTTTATCAGTACAGTGGCAGTTTTCATCATATTCTCTCTGCCTCCAGAAAATTTTTCATTCAGCTTTTGTAAAATTATTAAGTTGTCGCAAGTCAAAGCCCCGATATTTAGTTTTACCTGCCATGGGTGGACAAGCTTTAACAAATCAGTTCTCAACAATGACACTAATAGAGATTTACCATAAAATTATTGTATTTGACTGGAAATCGGCCATATGGCATTTATATCCCTTTGCACCAGGGGATGTGAATAAGCTGATTTTTCATACATTGGTTTTGCGGATAACCTCTTACTTCACCTCTGACTAAGATTCTCCAAGAAGGATAAGCTGGAGGTTACTTGCTCTTATTGTAAAGAATTTTGAATATCCAGAGAAAATATAGCCAAAGATGAACGATGGAGCTCACTTACTGAGTGAGAATTTTACATCATGCCATCGTCTTGCTAAGGAACTTCTGACCATATTCAAGGTATTGAAAAAAAGAAAAGAAAAGGAAAATGAAGAACTGACGATTGACAGGGATAAGTCTGAGGTTCAGATGTCATTGTTTAAACAAACTATACTAAAAAAATTAAGAAGTAAATTACTATAAGTGTACCATTTCTGTAGACAGCATTCTGTACTGTACATTTAGTTCAAAATGGATCTGAAAATTTTCCGTCTTTACATCTTATAATAGTAGACGAAGCGTTTGAAAATATTCTCCATTAACTCTCCATAAGTGTACAAGGCTGGTGTTTTCATCAATACAGCATGAAGAATAAAGTTTATGCAACTTGTGAAGTAGGTTATTTTACTGTTGAAAAAAAAAATGCAGACAGTTACAACGATGATTATAAAACGATTGATCACCACCTGGAACATACTTTCTGAAGTGGGAGTGAAAGTAGACTTTCTGCGTCAGTCGCTCTTTATTATTCTTTAACTGAACTTCTTTTATCTGACTCAATAACTTATATAACTGCCTCGGAATCAGAGTATATTCAGTAATAACAATATTACTAAAATCTGGTTTAAAATCCATGAAAATTAAATTGTCATGTATCTCTTTATCAAATGAACAGAATTATTAAATGTAGTCAGTTCCATGTCAGGAATCATCATCGGAGCTTGAAGAAAAAACTTCATAATATACGAATATGAAGCAAATTTTCCAATAAGAGACCTACAATAAGCTCTTTATATATTTTCACAGCTTCTTGAATCAGGCCAAGTATTTTGTGTTTTGTTCCTGATAATTCCTGACGATTACATTCAGCTGTATAAAGGCTTGTCGTTGTGCATGATTAAGAAAAAGTCTCTGGTAACTCCTGCACCACCAAATGTCTGTCCCTAAGCTGAATGAAATCGTCCGGAGAGTGAAAATAATAGAAACAGATCACTGGACCGATCTGGTCTGTATATAGTAGTTGGATTATTATTATGATGATGATGATGATTATTATTATTATTACTATTATTATTATTATTATTATTATTATTATTATTATTATTATTATTATCATTACCGGTATTATTAATTTATTATTATTTCTATTATTATTGTTATTATTATTATTATTAGTAGTAGTAGTAGGCGTTGTTGTTATTGCTCCAGGTTCACGCGAATGTGAATTCATTGATTGGAGACTTAAGTTGCCACTTTCCCGCAGCCCACCATCTTCCTCTTGAGTGATAGGGAGGCAGCTGAAGGACGTGTGATAACCGGGCAGTGGAGCCGCGTGGTTACATCCGTGCCACTGCGTGACGGCGTTCTTCTGCAATGACTGAACAGTTAAGCGCGTCATACGGCAGTTCAGAGTTAAATTACTTTAGCAATGGAGATTAAACACAGTCTTGAGTCAGGTGCCAGCAGAACTTGAGCAGAAGCGGCCTGGCTGCAGTTTCCTAATTAAGAAGTTTTGCGGGTCTTGCGAAAATGGATGAAGTTAGCGGAGGACAAGACCAGAAAAGCGTCTGGTTTTTGTCTTAGTCGTTTTTTTTGCACAGAAGGATATACCATATTAATAAACTCACACTTTCATCATATTCTTGGAGTGTACTGTCAGTAGCAGTTGTTTCTCAGCTTATCATTTAATGCTGGGACTCCCTTGTGGTAGGCAGTTCATCACCACGGCGAGATGCAGGGAAATATGAGGTTTGGCTCTTGCGTCGACACTGCAGATTCTCCACCCAACGTGCACAATGCCACCACGTGTAGGCTCCTCTCAGAGCTTATACCGTAAGAATGCTATGTTCATCCTCATCCCGTATGTGTAAGAGTGTAAAGAAATGGTTCGATACTTCTTAATTAACACATATGGTGTCTTAACTGACGCTGGTAAGTATCGTTTGGAATTCTGTTTACTCTAAATCTGAAACTGAGGTTCATCTTGTCCCTTAGTCTGTGTCTCACGGCAGATTAGAATGTCGCCTCGTATCATGTTCCAGCACAGAACCTCGGTAAAGAATGAAATATATTTAATTCGAATGCTGAGAAGATAACTAATTATAGAGGTCGTGTGTTGTCTTCTGAAACAGTTCTGGCTTTGATGGTACCGTCTAAACAGGTATTATTTCCGTTATTATTGTTATAATGTGTCTTAGCGCACGACAGAAAGAAGACTGGGATTCCGATGATGACATCCTTCAGATCTTGAGAGTTACTGTGATTGGGCATTTTTATATAATATGAGTGTATGAGACATCTAGATCATGGGAGGCCTTTAGTGCAACTGTCTATCTATCTATCTATCTATCTGTCTTTCTATCTGTCTGTCTGTCTGTCTACCTATAGCCTGATGACTTAATACCATAAGGGGTGACTACAAATAAAATCTCCTCCATGTCGCTCTGTCCCATGCCATTTCGCTACTTCACCCCAGCTTACACCCTTTCTCTCATACCTCTCTACTCCATCCCTCCATCTCATCTTAGGTCTCCCCCTTACTCTTCCCCTCTCCACCTCACTCACATACACTCTCTTAATCAGTCTCTCATTCTGCATCCTCTCCACATGGCCAAGCCACCTCACAGTATATCTCCTAACGCCTTCTATGACAACCACATCCACACCACAAAGCTCACTTCACTTCCTTATCTGTCAGTCTGTCTCTTTATGTAACTCCACATGCTCCTTTCAGATAACTCATTTCCATTGCTCTCACTCTTGACCTGCGTACTTCCAACAAAGTTCAAGCTTTGCTTCCATACTTTTAGAGTGGTGATCACAATACACTTCCATGCTCACTTCGCTATTGCTTATCACTGTTTTTAATGAACCTACAACTTTTCTTTCAATACTGTATCCTTTCAAACACTGAATCGTCCAAACTTCCATCCTTATTCATCACACTACTCAAGTACTTAAAAGTACTCACATTTGCTATTTCCTATTATCCAGTCTCACTGTGCATTCAGTGACTTCATTTCTCTCGAAGACCACAGCTTTGCTCTTCCGTATTTTCACCTTTAGATTCCGTTTCATACATACTCTTCCAAACTCAGTTGCCAAGCCTTATATTTCCCCTTCGTCTTCACTTATCAATACAGAATCATCTGCAAACAACAGTACAGGAAGTTTCTAAACACTGTCCTTTCTCATTTGGGCTACTTCAACATCCACTGCCCTACTTTGTATCTCCTTTATAACTCCACCCATATACGGAGCATTTTGAATCTGTTCTAATTAGACCAATCCCAGCTGAAGAGGACATTTTGCTAGCCGAGAGAGATTTGCAGATGGAAACAGGGGATATAACCTTGGAAGAGGCAGCGAAATCTATAAAGGAGTTAAAGAATTTTAAGGCCCCAGGAGAGGATGGAATATTTCCTGAAATGCTTAAGGTGGAAAATGATGAGTTGATGAATGCGCTTTTGAAACTTTTTAATGTGGCTTGGGATAATGGTGGAATTCCAGAAGAGTGGAAAAATTGAGTGATTATTAAAAAATACCAAAAAAGGGAGATTTAAATATGTGTGCCAATTGGAAGGGGATAACTTTGACACCTATAGTTGCAAAAGTCTTTCCAAAATCTTGTTGAACAGAATAGAGACAGTAATTGATAAAATTTTAAGAGAAGAACAAGCGGGATTTAGAAAGGGTCAAGGTTGTAATGATCAGATTTTTATTGTAAGGCATCTAATGCAACAAGCTAATGAGATGAAAATGCCACTTCGTATGTATTTTTTGGATTTCGAAAAGGCGTTTGATAGTGTTTCGCATGGAGCTGTGTTGAAAATTATGAGATTCTATGGTATACCAGAAAAGTTTGTAAATATTATTAGAAGCCTGCATGAAGGTACTTTTTGTAAGGTAATGGTGGGTGGTTCTTTGAGTGATCCATTTGAAGTTAGGTCAGGAGTGATTCAAGGAGGAGTTCTTTCGCCATTGCTGTTTGTTTTGGTTATGGATTATGTTACGAGAAAGGTTGTAAGGAGAACAGGTGCAGGAATTAACTGGAAAGAAATTAAGAAGTTGATGGATTTGGACTATGCTGATGATATTGTACTGATTTGTGGAAGTATTTACGAGATGCAGAGGGTGCTTGATTGTCTGGTGGAGGAAGGAGAAAAAGTGGGATTAGTAATAAATTGTGGAAAGACTGAAATTATTAATATGAACGTGGAGAACCTAATCGATTGTGTAATGTGGTAAAGATTAATGTGGTAAAGAATGTATAAATCTTTAACTATCTGGGAACGATTGTATCATCTAATGGATCATTAAACAATGAAATTGAGGAGAGGATTAGACATGCTTGGCGAGCTGTTGGAATGTTGAAATCTATTTGGAATATTAATATGCTTTCGGTACATACTCGTACTAAAGTGAAAATTTACAAGTCCATTGTTAGACCAAATTTAATTTATGGGCATGAGTCACGGTACAGTACAATTGCAACAGATCATCAAGTATTAAGATTTGGGAATAGAATACTGAGAATGATTCTTGGGGTAAAGTGGCAAGACAGAGTTACAAATGAAAGAGCAAGGGATAGTACGAGAGTGGAACCAGTTAATGAATGTGTGAGACTGTCTCGCTGGAAGTGGCTGGGTCACATTTACAGAAAAGAAGACAGTTTAATACAGGATGTGCCAGAGTGGACTGCTAGAGGAAGAAGAGGTAAGAGGTAGGCCAAGGGAAACCTGGTTGAGGACAATGAAAAGAGAAGGAGGAGAGGAGTGTTGGTGGGACCTGAAGGAGATGGTAAGAGACAAATATTGGTGGAGAGAGTTCATCGAGGCCCTATGCATCCTGTGGAGTGCCACAGGAAATGATTAATTGATTGATATACAAACTGAACAACCATGGAGACATGACACATCCCTGACTCAATGCAGCATTCAGATACAAAATTTTACCCAGTTCACCATCTACATTCACTGCCCGTGTATGTGTGTGTTTGTCTGTGCGTTTGTTCGTTTCATCCACGAGAACGGGAGGGCGCGAAATTGTCCAAAATTACAAGCGAAAATATGCCAAAATCTTTTTTTTTTTTTTTTTTTTTTTTTAATGGAAGCACTCCAGGAAACGTAATGTAAACAGTGGCCTTTACATTAATCACAAGAAAACAGTTGCCTGTGCAATGCATCTGGGAGGCTTAGTATTTCATGGTCAAGTTTCCTAGAAGTAAAATGATTCATTGGAGCTGATATCCCTTTATATTTCTAAAGTAATGATATTAAATATCCCTGTCATGAAATTACTTACTCAGGCTTCATAAATAGTTTCCTTCCTCCTTACATTCTCTCAGGTTCTTCTTTTGCTGTACGAAGGGAGGTGGAGATCGCAGAACTTCTCTTCATAACCTATAGTTCAGAACCCAGTCTGGCAATATGTTTAAATCATCCTTGTCCAGTCGACAGGCATTATTATTATTATTTTTTTCTTTAACTATGTAACTAATTCCTCATGATTCCTGCCACCATCACTCATGGACCAGGACGTGAGTGCTGCACGACATGTCAAGAGTATTCTTTATCGTTGCAATTTGCGTGACTCAGCTGATTGTGGGGCATTGATCTTCCTCAACACTCCAACACTCTCCGTCCGTTGTAAGAAACGGGGGTTTTATCTTCACGCCTCACGAGCCTTTTCACGCTAAATTAAACTTTCCCTCCGGTTGCCTTAAGGCTCCATGATAGAAGTTTGAGCCACCACGTTTGGCTAATGTTATATAATATTACTGTTGGCTTGAATACTGATGTATGTTGCTACACAGATGTGCAAGGACAGAATACATTAAGTTAGGCTCACGGGCCATAAATTGTGCTAATAATGTGCTGTCACCTAAGCCTCTCTACAACCTTCTCCAAAACAACAGTGTTGATCAGTCTGTGAACACGGACATAGTTAGGCTAATATCAGTTGTTTTTATATTGAAGTTTTACATACATACGGTTAGTATGAGTGTCTGAAATCAGTTTCTCTCTCTCTCTCTCTCTCTCTCTCTCTCTCTCTCTCTCTCTCTCTCTCTCTCTTCATTGTACGTTGTTAGTTAAGCTTACTTATCTGTATACAGTACTCTTGTTACAAGCAAACAATGAAACAGACACATGCGCACATAGCGGATCAGCCCATCCAGACAATTAATAAAGAACTTTGCATATTAGTACAAATAAAGTGTGTCGCTTGACCACGAAGACTATACATTTCTCTAACAAACTCACCACACAGAAGCACACACACACACACACACACACACACACACACACACACACACACACACTGCACAACGTACTGTACATGCAGTGATGAACAAGAACTTGCACCTAATACTGTACATGACAAATAATTCCCAGCGCTCAGTACCACGCCACGTTGACTGAAAAGAGATCACACACATCTATGGCAGTGTAGAGGACGTGATGCTAAGAGAATGGGATTCGGAGATGGACCCATAAGCAAAGAAAGGAGGAGCAGGTGGAAGGAAACATAGGTGTAAGATGGACACAATCTTTAAGGAAAACTTGTAACGACGACAAGGGAACCGAAATGAAAGTATGAGAGTGAATTTACTGAAAGGTGATATCAGAATAACAATATCCTCGACGATTAGTAACAACAGCCGAAAATAAACGTCAGGAAACAGTTAGATAGACGAGAATATAACCTATATAATAATAATAATAATAATAATAATAATAATAATAATAATAATATATAGATGATAAATGTATCCTCGTTCAGTAACGGAGAGTCATACCACTTGACAAGTCGATTAATTTTGAAACTGTCGCATGATTATTAGAAATGTTTGGCGCCAAAGGCCTCACTACTGGGTTTTGAAAGTCACTGCTCAGAGTCTCGCTGTTTATCATGTTGTGGAAGTCTATTTATGGCAGCATTTGTGCATTATGTTTTCAAAATCACTCCAGGTTTTGAGTGCACGGGTTGGCAGGAAAGAAATCCTAGAAAACAGTAGGGGTGAGAGGAAACGAGGGAGGTTACGGTCAAAGAAAGCCAAGAGGAAGAGTATATTTGTATATGGAGAGATAACACGAGCCATGCACAATTCACTACGAGTGTATACTTAGGATGACACTACATATTATCAATAGAATGTAATGTAGAGTCAGTAGCCATTTTTTTTTTTTTCTGTTCTGCTTATGTATTTTTGCGTAACAGTGACCACACGTCAGATTTTAACTCGTTAATGTTTTAATTGCCAGAAGGCGGATG
Organism: Coenobita brevimanus; assembly: GCF_032717465.1. NCBI lineage: Eukaryota > Metazoa > Arthropoda > Malacostraca > Decapoda > Coenobitidae > Coenobita > Coenobita brevimanus. Next base: position 2,466,385 of record NC_136994.1, on the reverse strand, counting down.
AAACTCAGTAGCTTCATCGTTCTTCCCGTGAAAGTAGTCCATCCTGCGTTCCATTTCTTTTCGAAATTTGCCAAAATGCGACAGCCATTTTCTTTTCCATCCTTTCTTGCACATGCTATCCTATCTTGACTCGTATTAACAACACAGCTGGTCCTGATGGTATCCTCCTATTATGCTCCAAAGTTGTTTTGTGCAACTACCCTGCCCAGATGCTATATTTCGTCTGCCACACTGCATCTCTCATTTTTGTAAAGTGTGGTCTTGATCAACTTGCAAAGAAGATTGCGTGTAAAAATAAAAATACTACCACTTTTGCCAGAATCTGATATTAAAAATGTGGATTATCTTTATCTGCAAGATTTTATTCATTTTTTTTTTTTTTGTCATACCATTTCAGACCGTTCACACAGGTTTCATCAGAGTAGCTGAACTTGTGATCTTCGTATAGTGATTTCATATTTCAGGCGAGTTTTATTCTATGGTTTGATTAAGGAAAAATGGCTGCAAATAATAACAACACCTGAAAAATTCATTACCTACTTCTTTCTCCTCGGTTCAGTATTCCACACACCTATTCCCTTACTGTTGACAATATACATGTTAGTCAAATACCTGTCTTAGTATATGTACAGTATGCATGTGTGTGTATGGACTGTGTGCACTGTACGTCTTTGCATGCGAACCAAAGACAGAAAAGTATAAGTGAGCAGAGAGAGAGAGAGAGAGAGAGTCGGTGAAGCAGGTGTGGTAATAGCAATCTAATTTACCTGGCTGAGTGTGACTGTCTCCGCGTGAGAGGGATGGCCAGACAAGTAACATACGAGAGGGATAATGCTTCAGCTGCACCAGTAATAGGCTCATTTATATCTATTAATCTCACGCACCTTACCTCACCCTTGCCCCCGATATAGCCAGCAATACTATTGATAGTTGCATTCAAAGTGAAGATTGGGACTTAAAAAAATTGTCTGTCTGCCTTAGTGACCATCTTGCATTCAATAAACGTGTGTCATAAGGCTTTTTTCTCTTTTACGTCTTAACAATCACAAACTAGGTTATGGATTGCATATCTCCTGTACAGTGATTAGTGAACACAACTGTGGCCCATTTTTGTTAAGCACTCACATAATTTTTTTTTTTTTTTCACTTCTGTTCAAAGAATTAACCAATCTGATTTGCATGAAGCAGCATTAATGTTGATAAAATATTTGTAAAAGGTACTTGATTGATAATAAAATAAATTCTTCGTTCCGATGACGGTAGGAAATGTCCTATTTATCTGGATTTAACTCACGGCAAAAAACAAAAAACAAAATGAGGATCTTCTTTCTATTCGGGCGAAAGGGGAACAATCAAGAAGATAAACACTTTCCTGTGGCATACTACAAGCTATCGCTTTAATAGCTTTATGTCTGGTGGTCTCGGTCTCGAAGGTTAAGGCGCTCCTATCGGATGGGGTCCATAAGGGTTTGCATCAGGGACGTTGTCAGTGCGTATCGCTCACATGATACCACTCAAAGGTGAGCTGTGCTGCTCGTCATCGCTTGAAATGGCCGGACTGAGTCGCCTAGCCCCGGACCTCTGCGCTCATCCTGGGTCAAAAAAGGGTTGGATGAGGATAGAGTCTGTGATAATGACTATTTGTATCTATGTTGCCAACTTACGCTTTCATTCAGCTCTGAAAACTTTTTGATATGGAGGCATTAAATATAGCCTTCATTAACGCCCTCAGTGCCACTGCTAGAGAGGGGTGCCTTCGCTTGGTGGCACTGCCATAGCCCCTCTGCCTGTTTATGCAAACGCCCCATAACTCCCTCCTTATCCCTATAATGGGGGAAGGTATACTGCAGCAGACCGGCAACTTCAGACTGCAGTCTAATGGGTTCAGGTTCACATGATCGTAGGGTTACAATCACTATAACTATTACTACTACTACTACTACTACTACTGCTACTACTAATACCACTACTACCACTACTACTACTACTACTACTGTACTGCTACTACTACTAATATCACTACTACTACTACTACTGCTACTACTACTGCTACTACTACTACTACTACTACTACTACTTCAAATCCTCCCCCCCCCCGGTTCATAAAACCGTCTGTTGGTGATAAGAATAAACTACGAATCACGTTATGTGTTGCTGGTGTTAGTAGGCCCAGAGTTGCCTGAAAATGAATCCAGTGGACTACAGGTTCAGGTTGCCCTCTTCCCGCAGTCCACCATCCTCCTTTCGGGAGAGAGGGAGGGAGCTAATTGATATTTATATAACCGAGAAATGGAGCCATCCGGTGATATCAGTGCCACCACGGGTAGGCGTCCCGTGCCAGCATCAAGGCATGTGTTTGGAGGAGTTGGCAGTGCAGATCATCATTCTTACTTCTCCTTGCTTCATCACACACACACACACACACACACACACACACACACACACACACACACACACACACACACACACACACAAAATTAAACACATAAATGCGTTCGTCTACATACACGAAAGGAAATACTGTATATACAGCAAATGCATAACATTAACTGTCACTGTTCACATACACTTCTTCATTAACCACCCCCCCTCCTAGTGCCGCCATTTGCATCACTAAGCATATAATCGGTTCAGGTATCGTGCAATACAAAACAGAATTAGGGTTATAAACAGGCATTATTCTTCGGCTGGCAAGAAGTTTTTTTTTTTTTTTTTTAAATAAAGTTAGATGTTTACTCCCACAAGTTTGGAACGAAAAGACAAAATTTTGTTCTTTTACCTAAAATGTATGGGATTTGTTGTTGTTATTGTTTGTTGCTCAAGTCTAGCCATGGCTGAGCTAGCAGACCCGTCCACCGCAGGTACGCACTTGTCTTTCTGGGATCGTTCCATATTGTGCATGTTCCTTAGCCCACATTCTCGTAGGTTGAGGAAGCTCCCTAACACCTTAATTACAAAATACCGTTCTCCTCTGTTACATAAATCCTTCTATTAATCGTCATACTTAGTATAAATAACATAAAAAAGGACATTAACTAGCCATATTCAAAAACAAATCGTTAAGGAAGAGGTGTTAGAGAGCTTCCTTAACCGACGAAATGCGAGCCTTAGTGTGGCATGTATCGTGCAGTGCTCCATAATGTGGGTTATGTTGTGTGGACCTAAAATACTAAAGGAGCACGTGTTATCTGTGATTTCAACCAACTCAGATCTAAGCTGGCAACTGAGGAGGGCTGGGTGATGTCCTGACCTAATCTAACAAGGTGAACTCCATCAGTTCTGTTTAAGAATAACTGTGATGAATGGATGTCAGTAGGGGAGGAGAGATCTTGCAGTGCATTGTTGTGATCGAGGTTTTTGGATTGTCCTGCCCGATATTGGTATGTAGGTGTTTCTTTACTGCTTGTTTTGAGGTGTATGGAGCTGGGATGTTGGTGAAGAGGATGTGGTAATAATATTTTTGTGTAGTGATTGCTTTGTGTGTCTAGTGCCAGGTGGTTCTGTCATGTAATAACAGAGGTGTTGCGTCTTAGCACAGACTGCCACGTTGAAATGTGAGCCTCTTATGTCACAATATTTTCTAACAGTGAAGACTTTGGTTTCAAACTCTATGTGAACGTTGGAAGTGGTATTGATGCTGCCAGTGATGTGCTGCCAGTGATGTGCGTTGAGAGATGTTCTGAATGGACAACATGGTCTTGCAGACTGGATGGGGGCCAAGACCAGGAAGCCACATAACATCATTGATTTACTGTAGAGTTAGGAGAGTGTTTGGCTATCCTTGTAACTATACTGAGTGTGTTGAATTATGGGAGTTTTGGTAAGGAATGAATGCGTCTGCTTTTCTGCTTTATTGTGGTGGAAGGAAATCTTAGAGGCTGAATGATACTTTTCATGGTCGGAATAACTCTAGTATTCTAATCCAGCTAACGCCGGACAACTTTTTTCAGCTGAGAGTGGGTGTGTTCCACTTCTCCCTTCACAATCATATTCATCCAGTCTCATCATTCACAGCAGCAGGAGCAGACAGAAGGTGACGTCTGGTGACAATGAACTGAATAACATAATTCAAAGTCTGCTTAAATGATATCTACAACATTGTTAAATGACACAAGTACTGACACTGAACCATGGGAGACGAGAGTGTAACTGGACATGAAAACCACAATATCGAAGAAGAAGTAGAAGAACTAAAGGGGTGGGGAGGGGTTATAATGAACAGCACAGAATATACAAAATACACTTATTCTTCTGAGTTGCTGATACATTTGAAAGTGACGTCACAAGTGACGCTTCCCATGCAGTTTTGGTGCTGACAGATGATGGATGATGGAGGAAGGCTGGTAAGTAAATGACGAAAGCGAAGGTGGTGAAATGGTACTATGTGAGTTAGGGGTGGGGTGAAGTCTGTGTTGGGTGCGGAGGGGTTTGAAGAGGGGAGAATGAGGAGAGTTTGTTTGTCCTTCTCCAGAACTTGTCGAACTTGACCCGGGTCACATAGTTTTAATTGATGTTTGTTGGGATGATGACAGTTTCTGGCTCCTGTATACCATACCCAAACCCAGGTCACAGGTTTTTTTTTTTTTTTACAGGTTCTTTTGTTACATTTCGTATCCTGGTTCCCCATTCAAATTACAAGTTCATAACCCTTAAAAATGCGGTCCAAAAACTTCCTGTACAGGCTTTTTCCTTACAGACCTACAGCTGCAGGCTATCCTGTGTTACTAATTATGTCACCGATTCTTACATTGTTATTTCGTGTTGATAACATCACATTAAACTCATTAGTTCAAGTAAAATTGCATTTTATTAGCGCTAATTTGCTTTACAGACTCAGTCACCAATCACTCCAGCGTATACTGAATAGCCGGTACATGTTATAATAGCATTGTAAACTTAGGTGTTAATACCAGAACTAGAGTGATCAACGCTTGACAGAGAATATTGAAGATTTCAGTCGGATTTGTTCTTAATGTTAGCGCAATTTTCTATCGAACAGAGTCAGCAAAAATTTGACCAATCCCTTCAAAAAATTTTCTTTGTTAATTTGTAACAGCCGTTGCTTTCTTTTCTTTTTCGTATTCTTTCTTTATACTTACTCTCCATTTTTTCGTACTCTGTTCTCCTCACTATCCCATACATCTTCCTCTCTCTACACAGGACCATAGACTAATGTGAAAATAAATATTCCTGACCGTTTTTATCGAAGTCTGAAACACCGCAGGATGAAATATTTCCTTACACGATTTTGCAAATTTTTGTTGAGAAAAGAGTACTGTTTGATTTTAAAGCCAAAAAGAATTTTTAACTGTCTGTGAGAGTATGTTTGCAAAATACAAAAAAGGAGCCAAATCCTTGTCATATGCATCTTCTTACATATTTTATGGAACTAACTTCCCTAACAATTCCCTGAACATATTTAAGAACTACGATGACATACTTTTTCCAGTAGTCTTGCTATCCCCAGATTATTTTATCAGGAGATAAATATAGCCTTCATTCCCCTCTCCAGTTCGAAAACCATCTTCGGAGTTCAGAATAAACATCTGTTGGTACTAACAGACAAAAAGCTTATTCGGAATAAAGGTGTTAACTTTCATAGCTTGCTTTTTTTTTTTTTTTTAACTCATTTTCCGTATCTCTCTACCTTCTTCTTGGTCTTCCACACCTCCTGCTACTTCCAGACTCATTCACATATACCCTTTTCACCATTCTGTCTACTTACCCTCTCGTTATGAATATACCATCTAGGCACACTCACTTTAACTTTGTAATGACAGACTTCTCTGTCACGAATCACATTTGTTTTCTTATGCACTTTACACGCTGAAGACACAGTTCTCAGTGATCCTATTTTCATTACTCGTATTCTTGCCCTCATTTCATACCTGTCTCATACCGATCAATTTATATGGAACTAACAAACCTTTTCAGATCTTGGGCAGCCTCTGCACTCAGATCTGGTTAGTTTTAAGGCCTTTGTAGCACCACACACAGCTCTTCTAAACAAGGTGGAGTCGAAGGGTTTTCGTCATATCAGCTCCACTTCTCACTGACTCTCTTCAACGTCTTTCTCTTCGCCGCAGTGGTGCATCTTTAACACTTTTCTATCACTGCTTCAATGGCCATTTCTATTAAACTGTCTACTTGCATCCCTTTTCTTTTATGGCCGGCACATAGCAGCCTTCTGACACGACACTACCACTCCTTCTTTGTCCAACTCTTTGCTGCAAGAGATAAGCAATGTTCTAGCTTATCGGTGTATGCTGAAAATCAACTCTGGAACTCTCTTCCTCAATCTGTATTTCTCTCTGCCCATGACCCACAGTTTCTGAGTGTAATGTGTCCAGACATCTCGAAGTGAATTGATCCTGAATTTGGCTCCTTTGCTTTTCTTGTAAAGAACCACTTTGTGGGTTTTTCGCTCTCACTTCTCTTTCTTTGTATAGAAAAGTCAGTTTCCTTTCCTGTGTCATTCAGCTTTTTAATTCCTTTGTAATTTTGCCCTGTAAGCAGAATAAAAATTCTTCAGGCAACAAGGACAGTAGCTCATTATGATTATCGCTTTATTTATAGTAATCAGTAAGTAGTAGTAGGCGGTTGGTTACCATGGACTTAGGAGATAGCCAACTACATATGGGAGTGAACTATTGGTACAAACATGGTACTGTAACAGAAGAACTCAGCCATAAGTGAGGAGGACTGAGAGTGAAGCTAAAATTCTAGAGTACCTATCTATCTATCTATTGCCAGGTATCTTAATCCCGTAATGGGTTGCCACAAACAGATCACCTCCACGTCGCCCTGTCTTCTGCCATTTGGCTGCCCTCTCTCACATATCTCTCCACTCCATCCCTCCACCTCAGCCACAGTCTCCCCCTCTCTCTCTCCCCCTTCACCTCACGTACATACACTCCCCTAGTGAGTCTCCATTTCTGCATCCTCTCCACCTGAGAAACCATTTCCGAGTATTGTTTTTAACACAGCCACATTCACATTGAATTCGCAATGCACCTTTACTTCCTTATTAAATGTCAGTCCGTCTCTCCATGTAACACCACTTGCTTCTTCATCATATCTCATTTCCACTGATCTCACTATTGGCCTGTCTCCTTCCATCAGGGTTCAAGCTATACTTCCATATGTTAGGATGGGGATCACAACAGTGTTATGCAGCGTTTTTTTTTTTTCATGCTCACTTGCCTATTCCTTATCACTGTTGTCAGTGAACCAGCAACCCTTCTGCTCTGCTGCATCCTTTCAGGCACTTCATCCACTAAACTTCTGTTCTTTCTCATCACAGTACTTGAACTCACATTCTCCTTTAGCTCACCATCTACCTTCACTATGCATTCTGTGGTTTCATTTCTCTCAGAGACCATACCATTAATATTAGCCACATTCACATTTAGATTCCGTTATATACACTAACAAACACGTTCACCAAGCCTCGCAGCTCACATTCATCTTCACTTAACAATACAGTATCATCAGCAAATAACTGTTCCGGAAATTTCCACAGCTGAAATTCGGTTACATATATACTTCCTCATACACACTTCTTACATTTTTTGTTATTTGTAAAGGGTTTGAAATAAGCATTACCGTAATTCATTTCAATCAAAATGTCGTAGAGCACAAGGTATGCGAATATAATATATATAATTCACGGGAGGGCAGAAGTATTTTCTTGGAAGCAAAGTTTTAACGCTGTTATTTAAATGTCTTCCCAAGTTATTTTTATGCCTGTAGTCTCTCGAAATAGATTCGTGGAGAGAAAACATCATCATCATAATAATCATCATTATCATCATCATTACCCCCCTGGGGGTAGGGAGGGTTTCAAGAATACTCCCCCAGTATCCCTGCTTGTCGTATGAGGCGACTAAATGGGTTGGTGTTTTTTTATTTTTTTTATTACAGAACGGAGGAAGGAAAAACAAATGAATAAAAAAATAATCCATACACCAGTTTACTGGTGTCCTCTGTTCATAAAATATCTGTAACAGTTAGGCTTGAACAGCTGTGGGTTGAAATTTGGAGGGAAACAACTCTGGGGAAGCGAATTCCAGAGAGATGCAGTTCAGGGAATGAAAGAATTCTGATAGGCAGAAGTTCTGCAATATGGCTGAGTGACATTCCAGTCATGAACGCTACCAGATGCCCGTGTAGCACGAAGGAAGGCATGGAGAGGTGGCACCATGGACGCAACTTCGTCTGAGCATTTGCCAAAAAAATATATGAAAATAATGCAAGGGAGGCAACATTCCTTCTTACTTGCAGGGGAGGTAGTTTATTTGTAATGGCAGGGTTGTTAATAATCTTAACAGCTTTGTTCTGAATTTTATCTAGTTGTTTTAATGCAACCTCTCCACATCCATTCCACAAGGGTGAGCAATATTCAAGCTGAGAGTGCACATGACTCTTATAAATTATAGCTAACTGCTCATCAGCGAAGAAGTTACGGACTTTGTACATTAATCCAAATTTCTTTGAGGCGGTTTTAGCAAGTGATCTGACATGAGAGGACCAGCTGAGGGCATTGTTAAGTGAGACGCCCAGAATTTCAATACTTTTGGAGATGGGAATATTAGTAGCACATATGGTAATGTACGAATCTGGCAATATCAGTCTATTAGTAAATTGTATATATTTAGTTTTACTAGCATTAAATAAGACAAGGTTGTTTTGTCCCCATTCACTGATCGTAGATAGATCTTGATTTATGGAGATGGCTGTACTGAGTTGTGAGGTAGAGATATTAGAGTTTTGTAAATGGGTGTCTGAGTGTGAATGAACTATGTAGTGTTGAGTCATCTGCGTTTGAGTGGATGGGATCGTGGGTGACAGATAAGAGATCATTAATATGAACCTGGAACAGGGTTGTACCCAGAACTGATCGCTGCGGCACGCCGGCGTTGATTGAGTGGAAATTGGAATATACATCATCTACTTTTACTCTTATTATCCTGTCACTAAGATATGAAGAAATCAAAGGAACCAAAGACGTTAGTCCATAGCAAGGGAGTTTGGACAGCAGGGAACGGTGCCATACTCTGTCGAAAGCTTTAGAGATATCAAGAGCTACTGCATGAGTTTCTCCAAAAAGATCAATTGATTGATGAATGGTATGAGTTAAGAGATTGAGTATGTCAATGGTGGATCTTTCGTGGCGAAAACCGTATTGTCTATCACTAATTAAGTTGTTGGATTCAAGATGTTTAACAATGTGCTTATTAATTAAAGTTTCAAATACCTTACCAAGAGCAGATGTGACAGCTATTGGTCTGTAATTGGAGGGGTCGGACGAACTTCCTCTCTTCAGAATTGGGTGGATATTGGCTTCTTTCCATGAATTTGGAAATAAAGAAGTACGTATGCATAGTCTGAATAATTTAGCTAGAACAGAGTTAAGTTCAAGGGAACACTTTTTCAAAACAATTGGCGGAATTCCATCTGGGCCTGGAGCTTTGTTGGTAGGTAAAGTGTCTAGGATGGATTTTACGTATCTTGTCTCTATTTTAAGTGGGGCAATTTAGGGAGAGTCAAGTTCTAGTACTGGGACATTCTGGCTGGTATCGTCTATGGTAGGGTTTCTGGCAAATGTACTGGCAAAAATATCCCCTTTCCTACGTGGGTCATTTGTAATGTTGCCATCTGAAGATTTTAGTGGGGGAATGGAAGATGTCTTGTTAAAGTTATTATTGAAAGAATTAAGAGTTGACCAGAATATTCTATTGTCACTAGGGTTGTTAAGTAGTTATGATGCTTGCTTTTGAAGAAAGTTTGCTTTAGCTAGATTTAATACAGCTTTTGCATGATTTCTAGCCATTTTAAATTGGGAGAGTGATTCAGATGTTTTTTATTTTAAGTAAGAGTTACATGCTGATGACTTTTGGGCTGTTGCTCTGCCACAGTTGCCATCAAACCATTTTGGATAGTTCTGTCTTTTAGTGAACTGTTGACTTGGTATGAATAAATCCATACCAGCTAGTATTAAGTCGCAAATGTGGGACTGGGTAGAATTGGGATCACTAGAGAAGAAAGACTGCCATGGAATGTCAGCAAGATAATTTCTAAATCCATCCCAATTTGCCCTATCAAAGTGCCATCGGGTCACCCTGACAGGTTCAGAACGGGGAGGTGTGGGAGGGTTATCTAATGAGGCTTTGATGAGATTGTGGTCAGAGAATCCAAGTGGTGACAATACCTCTATCCTGTATTGATCTGGATTATTTGTCAAGAATAAATCATTATGGTCAGGATTATCAGGTATTCTGGTTGGTTGCTTTACTAGCTGGGTGAGATTAAACTATTCTGCAAACAGCTCGCATTCTAGACCACTGTCGTCAGTCCTGGCAGAATGCAGTAACCATTCAACATTATGTGTGTTAAAATCACCCAAAATGGTAATTTCGATGCTAAGGGCAAGGTTAAGGTTACTCAAATTTGTGGGTATGGAATCAAATACACTGGGTTCTGAAGAAGCATTGGGGAAGCGATAAACTACACAAATGTATTTGGTAATATTTTGACAATTTAGTTTATATAATGAATAATCAAAATTGGATGAAGTGAAGTTTGAAATAGTGTCAACTGCTATATTGGGATTTAATATAACAACAGGTGCCGCCCTTGTTACGGAAGTTTGCAAGGAGATGGTAACCGGGAAAACAAAATGGAGATATATCGGTCGAGGGTGAGATTTGTGGTTCTGTGAGGAAAAGGGCCAAAGGGGATATGGACTGAAGGAAAAAATGAACTGAGTTTAAATTTGTGGTAAGGCCGCGGATGTTGGTGAAGAATAAGGCCGCACTTTCACTTCTTCGCTGACGAGTAGAAATACTGCCGCACCCCGTAAAAAGAACGAACTAAACAAGCAAACAAAGAGCCTCAGACCAGGACCAACCATACGTTATCGACCAAGGAACGGACAAAGGACATTCTGAGGGTGGGAACATGGAATGTGAGAGGAGTGAATGATGAAGTGAAAGAGAGATTCAGGTGCTTAAGGATGCAAGAGTGGATATATGTGGATTGACTGAAACTAAATGGAAAGGGGAAAGGGTGAGAGAATGGGAATAAGGTTTAGGAATATGTGCGGGAGTTAATGAGAATGAGAGGGCAAGAGCGGGAGTATTGTCTGATGATAAGCAAGAAGTGGAAGGAGAATATAAGAGAGTATGGAACAGTGGGTGCAAGGATTGTATGGGTGAATTTGAAAGTTGGTATACAAGCGTGGGCGACTGTATGTGCATATGTGCCGACAGAGGACTGAGTGGCAAGAGTGAAAGATGAGTGTAGAAGCATGTACGGAAAATTTTGAGAGGAGCGAGAGAGTGTTTTTGATTGGAGACATGAATGGCAAAGTTGGGAATGTACGAGTGGATGGAGTGGTTGGTCAGTGGGGTGTGCCAGCTAAAGTAGATGGGAATGGTAGTGCTTTGGTGGACATCTGTGCTGCTAAGGGGTTGGCAATAGCTAACACCTACTTTCGGCATAAGATGATCCACAGGTATACATGGAGAGTCATGAGGAAGATGGATGATGAACTTCTTGAACGAAAGGCAATGATAGACTACGTGTGTGTGGATGAGCGAATGAAGAGACAAATGTTGGATGCAAGAGTGTGGAGAGGGTAGGGGAATGGAGTCTCGGACCATCACTTAGTGTTGGCCAAAGTAAGGCTGCAAACAAAATGGTGAAGAGACTAAGAGGAAGACAGGAGGAAACAGCTCCTGTGAAAAGAGTGAAGTCGCAAGATAGTGAGAAAATGGCCGAATATAAGAGCATAGTGGAAGAAAGATAGGGAAGATATGAGTTAGAGCAGGTGGAAGAGGTGGAAGACATATGTAAGATATTTTCAGAAGAGATAGGCACAGCATGTGAGGTGGTTTGTGGAGTGAGGAGGAGATGCAGGGGTGTGCAAGGGACAGCATGGTGGAATGATGAGGTGAAATAAGCTGTGGAACAAGAGAAGAAGGCATATAGTGAATGGCTAGCGAGTAGAGGTAGGGGAGAAGATGAAAGAGAAAAGAGAGAGGTATATGTGAGCAGGAGAAGGGAGGTGAAGAGATTGGTGAAGGAGAGTAAGAAGAAAGTGGATGAAGAGTTTGGGAGGAATCTGAGTGTGAAATGGAGGGAGAGTAAGAAATTGTTTTGGAAGGAGGTAAAGAAAGTAAGGCAGTGTGAAAGGGGAAATAGTAGGGGAGTGAAAGATAGAAATAATAGATTGTTGGTGGAGAAGAGAAAGAAATTGAGGAGATGGAAGGAGCACTTTGAGGATTTGTTGAATGTAGAGAGTGAGAACAGTGTGAGTATAAGTGTTTGGGAATGGCTGGGAGAAGAAGAGATGAGTGGAGGGAGGAAGAGATCAGTAGAGCGGAAGTGGTGGAAGCAATGAAGAAGATCAAGATGGGAAAGGCCCCAGGAATAGATGGAATGTGTGGTGATATGCTGAGGTATGGGGGTGAGATTGTAGTGGAGTGGATATGGAAGTTGTGTAGATTGGCTTGAGAAGAGGGAAGGGTTCCGGAGGACTGGAAATCAGGTATAATTGTTCCTTTATACAAAGGAAAAGAGGAGAGAGAAGTGTGTGGTAACCATAGGGGTATTGCCTTCTTAGTGTGACCGGAAAAATATATGGTAGAATACTCACTGACAGGGTTAGGTCTATAACAGATTGGCTAGTTGGAGAAGAACAAAGGGGATTTAAGAAGGGAAAAAAGTGTGTAGACCAGATATTTGTTCTAAGATGTTTAGTGGAGAAGTATCTAGGGAAGGGGAAGAATGTGGATACTGCCTTTATGGACTTGGAGAAAGCTTATGACAATAGATAGGCAAGGTATGCAGAAGGTATTAAGAATATATGGAGTGGAGGGGAAATTGTTGAGTACTGTGAAGAGTATGTGCACGAAGGAGCTAGGGTTACGATGCAAGTGGATGGTGAGCTGAGTGAGTTCTTTGATCTCAATGTGAGACTGAAACAGGGTTGTGTGATGTCTCCATGGCTGTTTAATATATACATGGATGGGGTTATAAAGGAGGTGCAAGGTAGGGAAGTGGATGTGGGGGTGGCTGTAATGAATGAAGGTGAGATATGGAAGATTCCGGTGTTGCTGTTTGCTGATGATACAGTATTGTTGAACGAAGATGAATGGGAGTTGCGAGGTTTGGTGAATGAATCTGGGACAGTGTGTAGGAGGAAGGAAGCTGAAAATTAATGTAAACAAAAGTAAAGTTATGGTGTTTGAGAGGAATGAAGTCACAAAATGCACAGTGAGGTTGGATGGTGAGGATATGAAAAATGTGTTTGCATTCAAGTACATGGGCAGTGTGATGAGTAAGGATGGAACTTTGGGGGATGAAGTGCTTGAAAAGGTACAGCAGGGAAGGAAGGTTGTTGGTCCACTGAAAGCAGTGATGGGAAATAGGGAGGTGTGTATGGAAGTTAAGAAGTCACTGCATAATAGTATTATGATCCCTACCCTGACGCATGGAAGCGAGGCGTGGACCTTGATAGAGGGGAACAAGTCAAGAGTGAAAGCAGTGGAAATGAGTTACTTGAGAGGAGCGTGTGGAGTGACATGGAGGGACAGGTTGACGAATAAAGAAGTAAGGGAACGTTGTGGAGTGGATGTGTATATGGTTGAGAAGATTAGGAGAAATACACTGAGGTGGTTTGGACATTTGGAGAGAATGGAGAATGAAAGACTGACTAAGAGTGTGTATGTAGGTGAGGTGATTCTTTAATTTTATAGAATGCATTTTCATGGTCTTATGTTTTATGGAGAATCACACGATTCCATGTGCACATATATCCTTTACAATCTTTATATAACTGTCAGGCATGGATTTGGGGGGGGGGGGAGGTCGCCTTCCCTATTTTCAGCATACAAGTGATTTCTTACAGTAAAAGAACAATGTTATTTACCAACATGTATGCAATGAACAAACAGTATTATCGCACTTGCCTATTTTATTGTTCCCCTATTACTGGAACGCGTAAAATAAATAAGCATTTTACTATATAATCATTAATGCATTAAGGAGTAATTCTGCAAGGAATCACGCCCCCCCTCCCCCCCATTTCAAAGTGCTCGATCCAGCCCTAACGGCAGTGGCATACACACACACACACACACACACACACACACACACAAAGCCTTTGGTAAAGATCTAGCCTATTGCTTTTGATTCACTGTGGTACGCTATACAGAAACACAGAGACGGGTGTACACTGGCGGAGAACGGACTGTGTATAACGTTCACCTTGATTTTGTATTTTATCTGCATACATCACCTACGTAAATTTTAAAATGTTTTACCACTCCCAGTCTTGTACAACTCACTCTCGACTGTATAAGGTTCTTGGGCTTTAGTTGGAATGAAGCAGCCGACGTTGAGGGGGTTAACTTGATGCGTAAGAATTTTGATTGTTGATATACTGCCGAAACACCAGGTCTGTGTTATTGTCAATTAAAGAAGCTCCCTAGCACGTCCTCCTTGGCTGTTTATTTTTGGATATGACTGGTTTATTTCAATCTGTATGGTATTTATGCTGAAAATGTTGGTATCGGATTTGTGTAAGTGACAAGGAAGATAGTAAGGAGTAATAAGCTAAATAAGTCGCCTACAAAGAGGTGTTTGGAAACTCCTGAACCAAGGGGAATACGAAACCAAACGACCTGACTATTATTTAAATTAATCTTTCCTGTCATTCAGTCTTTATTTACCTGTTGTATCTTTCCTTCCTTACCTTCTTGTCCCCCCCTCCATTTTCATATATTTTCTTATCAAATTTTCCAGGATTAGTTATTAAATTTTACTATTATGACTCGTGAAATAGTTACTTGGCCCATACTTTTCCTGTCTTTGTCGTTCTTACCCTCATTCCCATTGAATTTCTCTGTCAGTTTCTTTTTCTTTGTCTTGCCCGTCATTTTCGTTTTCCATATTCCCCCGAGTGCCTGTCTTAAACACACCCTAGCATTTTTAACTTCTTTCCTACACTCAGCCTCTCCCGTTCTCTTTCCTCGTATATCCCCCCGAAAATTTTGTAATCCCATGTTGGGTCCACGGGAACCCTTCGTTATCATCATTCGATCCATTAATCCTGGTCACTAAAATGCTGCCATAACCTACTGCTCCCTCGCTTCGCTGTGCTGTGTTGTTGACTCTTGTTGCTAAACTGTTGATGGCTTTGGTCTAGAGTCGACTTACGTTCTTGGTTGTTTCCGTTAAGAGGGGATGAGTGCATTTAAAAGTATATCCTATATTAGTGATGAATTTCATGTATATTTTTATTTTGTTTTGCATATTTCTGCATCCGACTTTTAAGAAAGGCAATCAAGAACTTGTTGAAAACCTTGTCATTAGCGTATATTAAACAAAATTTGCATGATTTGGCACAGACGGGCAACTTGACGGAATGTGAGGAATTGCTGCTATAACCGACACCCAAGTACGACCGTACAAAAGGCATTTTTGATGTGCTTAGAGAAAGCTGGCAACATATGTCACATTATATCGTTCACCTGTACTGCATACCGTTGCTAAATTACAGTTATGAAGGTCTATGAATAAACATACATCACACGGACATAAACGTCGACACAGTATTGTTTATGCAGAAGGGAAGGAAAGTGTATGTTCCCGAGCCCTTCCAGGGAGGGGACGGGTAACAAAAAGATGCACCATCGAATGGGTAAGCGATGGTACTGGAATGAATTAAATTTTTTCGTGAGGAATATTATTTTGCAGACACACATCTTTACTTCTTTCTGTTAAGTATAAAAAAAAGAACAAAACTGTAAGTAGGCAGGGGATGACAAGAGAAATCACATAAGACAGTAACTGTGGATGATAAGACTTTCTATCAACAGTCTTAGTGCAGGTGGCAGCTACCACTGCTGTTGGGGTGCTGGTTTTAGTCTGGAACAGGGCGAAGGGGCTAAGGCATGGTGGGAGGTTGGAAGGAGAAGTTGAATGTGGGGAATGGGGGAAGGTTTGAGATGTGGTGGTGGGGGAGGTGGAGAGGGAATGGTGTGAGGAGATAGGGAGGGATTGAGGGGTGGTGTTGTGGGACGGGAAGAGAGGGATGAGTGTGGATAGACTAGTAGGGGAAAGGCAATGGCATATGGTGGCGATGTGTATGTGTGTGTGTGTGTGTGTGTGTGTGTGTGTGTGTGTGTGTGTGTGTGTGTTTGTGAGAGAGAGAGAGAGAGAGAGAGAGAGAGAGAGAGGGCTGGGGTGTAATGAAGGGTTGGGAAGGAGAGGGATGATTGTGGGAGGAGGGGAAGAGGCCGGATTGTGGTGGCAGGGTGGGGAGGAGAGAGTTTAGTGTAGGATAAGAGGAAAGGGTTCGGATGTGATTGGGAGGAGGAGAGGAGAGGGATGAGTGTGGAATCGTGTGGGAAGTGGAGGCATGGGAGAAGAGTGGGAGAGTGGGTTAGATGGGAATGGAGAAACAGGGGGAAAGGGGAGGAAGCTATACGATGTATTTGCCACAGATAAGAGGGACAAAAACTGAAGTTTGGCGAGGATGTGGGTATTAAGGGTAAGAAGTTCGAAAAGGGAAGGAGTAGTGAATCGGGAGGAGTAAAGGCAGACAAGGGGAGAGGTGGTGATGAAGGCAGGGATGGTGACTATCTTTAGAATAAGAAACGAAGGTGTGTGATGAAACAAGAAAAATATTACGATGGAAGGGTGTAGAAAGCGAGTGCCACCTGATGCTAATGAGGAGGCAGGGCTAGGATGATGCATGGCAGGTGGCCGACTGGCGGAGCGAGGAACGGTCACATTGGTATTACATCTGGGAAAGCATCTGGGAAAGCTTGAATAAAAATATCAATTTCTCTTCTGATCACTCGTTTCATGAACGCTCGACGTAAGCGCATGCTGATTACTTATTATAGCTTGTTTGACCGATTAGCAGCCCTTTTAGTACAAACAGTCTAAAAAGAAAAACGTTTCTACAAATACTTAAAAATGGACTTCAGTTGGCTCAGGTGAGATCACTGATTCCCATTATAAGTGTTAGCTCCTCAAAGACACATTTATTGCTCAACTTTTCATGTAGCTTTGTTATCTGTTATCAGGACCTACCGGAATCTTGTCCATATCCTCTTCTCTTTAGACTAAAACTTGCACTGAGAAAAAAAGATATCAAGAAAATAAGAGGCTTCATTATTGAATCAACGAAAAGCAAGTGGTGGTTTCAACGGGAAAAGAGACTACTAGGACTGTGTGAGGGATTTTCCTGGACGGGTACTACGGGTACCGCACTCCTCCTAAAGGTGAATAGTCTCGAAGCTCATAGGTCGCTGCCCCAGGGTTCCTTTCTTTATCAAATTTTGAAAATACCCAGTTCCGTCCAGTTTAAGGGACGCAGGGCGCCAAAGGGTTAACACAAAAATAGTTTCGATAAGAAATAACAACCTAGCTTCCATCCTGAATCTCATCTTCTCGTCTTTAGTATGTGTGTGTGTGTGTGTGTGTGTGTGTGTGTGTGTGTGTGTGTGTGTGTGTGTGTGTGTGTGTAAGAACTTGCCTGTTAACATAGATTGACCTGTGAAGTGTTTACGTGTTTGCTTACGCCGATTGGACTGGATGCTGTAGTGAACATTGATTTGTTATGCCATAATTAGACGTATGTCCGCGTTTATCTAACATAATATCCTTGCTCATTTGTGGTGTAAAATATCATCAGATATTATTTTGGAACTCGTTAAATAAACCTTTCTGAGTGTTCTGTTTATCTATACTATATTTAATCATAATTTTTGTATGTGTTGGTTTAAAAAGTGTTTGGGTCTTAGTTTCAGTGTTTTAAGAAGAGGTTACTGATACATTTACATGATGCACTGCTTAATGGCCACAACGGAACACAATTAAATACTTAGCTAGTTCTGATTAAGTGGCATATAGATGATACATGGTGAATATATGCTGTGTATTAGACTGACAATCATTGTCAAAGTCATAACTTCTTTTAGTCACCTTTTAAGTCAGGTTTGGTGTAAAAATACCGCATATAAAATACAACTTTGAGGTAATGCAAAAACCTCAAAGGACACCTTAAAGTAGGCAGTGAAGAGTGTCACAGAAACAGCCAAAAGCCTCGACCATGATGTCCGCAATTTGGTTTTAATCGTGAAGCAGTTGATCGCGGTCAGGAAGAGCACCGAAAAGATTTTGCCGAGAAGTTTATGAACAGGTCCAAATCAGTTGTTCGATTAGTGGTGTACTGGGAGGGGAAACCTCTCAGCACCACTGGCATTGTGCACGTTGCCCGTTTCCCAGCTATAATCATGAGAGCTGGATTTTGGCATCGGCTCACTGTGGCTAAAAACCCAACAGGAGCCTGTGAACCGTAAAAAAGGCTCTTTGTTACTAACTACGTGAGGTAGAAATTGACCACAATGTAGCTGAGTGGCGTTTCGACACAGCCAGTAAAAATGGAAGATTATTGGAGTCTGTGTATGGACTGAAAAGAGTATACGGTAGGACCTCCTTTTCCCAGATTCTTGCCATCATATCTTTGAAATTGAAATCCGTGTGGTCTCTGCAAAAGTCATGGAAGAGTCCAGTGCACCAAATGTTGTAATCTTTTAAAATATCAAGGAACTGTTGCTGTCAGTTTACTAAAATCACTATCAAAACCGATTTGGGTGAAAGAAATGGCACGTAGCTTTCAGATCGCAAGGAACCCTTAATAGATTTCATCTGCTATCAAATTTCAAGTACCAACCCATAGACGACTACCAAAAACTAGTTGAGCTTTACCTCATCGTCTTCAGTTACAGGCTGGATTGTACATCTGCTTTATCCGTTCCGAACTGCAACTAACTACAAAAGAAAGGAGGACACAGTTTATGAACCAAATAATCCCCCCTCCCTCACACACACACACACACACACACACACACACACACACACAGGCAAACAAATAATCACGTACGTCCAACAACGCAGAGGCAAAAATGGATTTTTTTTTTTCTCTCTAAAAAGTTTGAATTATTACGGAAAGTTATATTTGTACGTTTATACCTGTACTGGATTTTCAGTTTTCCTATTGTAACTGATTTTTAACCGTGTTGTCATTCCTGCCATAATAGTCATGTTTTACAATGCATTTCAAATCTAACTCATACCGTGTATTGGTAATATGTTTCGTTTATGCAGTTTGAAACATGTTTGTGCATGCTTGTGTGGCTGTATATGTGCGGGACAGAGAGCTCCCGTTGTATGGTTGTGTGGAGCCGCATTGAATGCCTTTAGAAAATATACTGTACTAGTAACTCCTTAAATCAATCAGACAATTACAGGCAAGCTTTTCCGGTCTACTTCATTTCCTTTTACTCAACTACTTATCTGTCTTCAGATTTGCATAATCCCTTCAACAGTATAACATATATCGTATTTCATTATTGCAACTCCCACACGATTTTGTTAAGTTTTGGAGAGACTGTAGGGAAGGGGTTGGAAAGTCAACATTATTCCTTTCATAATGTGATGTTTCTGTCTAAGCTAAAAATAATCGTCTAAAAGTGGCAAGAATACGGTCAATAATACGTCATCTAGCTGAAGGATTTAATACATACAGGAGATGGCTCCAATACATTAAACAGTTGAGTGCAGATTATCCATCCCTTACACCAAATTTCGTGTAGGTAATTTCGTCTAAATTCCCATAATGTCAGCACTCAACACAGTACTCTCGCTAGTGCTGACTCCTCCACATTTTGGAGCAAAAGTGAGGCCAGCAGTGCGGTGCTGGGGGTCTGCTGCTAATAATGCCACCTCAGTATCACGCCTGCCTGCCTGCCTGTTGCCTGCTAATGGCTCTGCTGTCCCCAGTCTCTCAGATGTGGATCGATGTAACAGTAGACACACCCACACACCCACACCCACACACACACACACACACACACACACACACATCTATAAATCATATATATATATATATATATATATTGTTACATAGCCTATGATTTCATCATCCTTTGTGTAATTTTAACGCACAGTATGCTGCATGTTTTATCACGAGCGTGTTCTGCCTCAGTCACCCCCCTTCTACCGTTATAGTAGAGTAAGTCGTCCTTTCTGTTGTTCAGAGCAGGATTTTCAGCTTTGTCCCCATGGCTTCATTTGCGCGTCCTTCTTACAAGTTGTATCAAGCTCTGCTGGCCCCTATATAATGAGCTCAGTCTCTGCATCATTGCCACTTAGATCTACTCCTCATTTTGTTCACATCTCTGTCCTCCCCTGTACAGTTATTGTTGTGAGTGCTCAGGAAGTCTCCAACCATCTAGCAGCTGTGTAATTTGAGTATAACTGTTGTTGCATTTTTTCTTGTACTGTATAGCATAAGTTGTTAATTTGTAGGCCTAGTGAGGTTTTTTTGTAATTTATGTAGGATTCATTTTGTCAGCCAGTTTTAATACTATTTTGTATCTGTAATAATTTATCTTGCATTAACTGAGCATTACCCAGTGTATTTTCATTTTATCAGGGCTGACTTAGGTAAATTTACTCTTGCTAATTTCGTGTTAATAGAGGTTATTGCAGTTAACCATATATTTAACCTGTTTTTTGCCATTACATTATCCTTATGAGTCCTGGATGTTTTGTTGTTAGTTTGAGCATTAAACTTAACTTGTAATTTTACCTAACTCTTTTGTTTTGAACCTGGAACTTTACGGGACAGTAGTGATTTTTTAGTATTCTCACTTGGAGTGTACATTATCTTTCTGTGTTCCGTAACATAAATTTGGCGAACTCATATCAGGATATTCAGGATATTATCATAAGGATATTGCTTGATATTTTGTGACTGTGATTTATTCATGATGTCTACTATTACTACGCTTGATGAAGCCAAGGATTTTTTGTCAAATGTGCAAACAGTGTGTGATGTAGAAAACAGAACAAAGAATGAACTTAAGCTTGTTGCTCAACAATTGGGAATTGCTGTTCGCTCTCATCATTCTAAAGATCAAATTGTTGACATGATTAATGAAAGCTTGTTTAATGTAACTCATCCAAATGAGCGAACGCATGATTGAATTAGCTAAGTTACAGCTAGCCCTGCAGGAGGCTCAGGCTAAGGAGGCGGAGTCTCGTGCTAAGGAGGCTGAATTTCCAGCAAGTGCTAAGGAGGCTGAATTTCAGGCCCGTTCTAAGGAGGCTGAGGCACAAGTTGAAATTGCTAGGATTCAGGCAGACCATGAGTATTGCATGAAACAATGTGGAACTGGATCATCTAGCTCCGATGATTTTGATGTGGCTAAAAATGTTAAACTTGTCCCTCCTTTTAATGAATCTGATTTAACAAAGTATTTTCAGTTGTTTGAGAGGGTAGCTACAGGTTTTCACTGGCCCAAAAAGTATTGGCCAGTACTCCTTCAAACTGTTCTCACCGGTAAAGCTCAAGTAACTTATGCATCTTTGCCTCAGGATCAATCTGATAATTATGATGTAGTTAAGAGCTTGATTCTTAAGCCTATGAGCTTGTTCCTGAAGCTTATAGAGTAAAATTTAGGACAACTTACAAGCAAGATAAGCAGTCCCATGTTGAGTATGCAAAAATCAAAGAAGATCTGTTAGAGCAGTGGTTAAATTCTAAGAATGTGGATTCTGATTTTGGTAAATTTAAGCAGATGATTTTGCTGGAGGACTTCAGGAGGTGTATTAGTAAAGATGTAAGCCTATATCTTGATGAAAGAAGAATAGATAATTTGTCTGATGCTGCAGTTTTAGCTGATGAATATGTTCTCACTCACAAGAGATATTCTAGAGAAAAAGGGGAAGCTGATAGTAAGTACGTTGCCTCTACTCAGAGTACAGGTAACAGGAAAGAGAATAAAGATGATGTTTCTCAGGAAGTAAATACCATCTTCACCTCTAGATTTCAGAAAAGTAAATGTACTTATTGTAGTAAGCTTGGTCATACCACGGAGAAATGTTTCAGGAGACAGCGTGTTGTGAACAAAAAGGAGTCTTTAAATATTCAGTCAATTGGTCTAGTGTTCAATCTTGAGAGTTCCCAGAATTCTTTAACTGAGTTAATTGAACCTGCTTTGAGGGGTAACTTAAATTCTCATGATGGAGCTCCTCTTTTGAGCAGTAACGTGGGTGACACTCTCAAGAGTTCATGTGCTAATTTCCTGTCTGATGGTTTTGTCAGTCCTCTGGACAGTAATGACAGGAAATCAGTTAAAATATATCGTGATACAGGTGCTTGCCAATCCCTTATGCTGACCAGTGTTCTAGGCTCTAATGTTAATTCCTCTGATGAAACTGTAATCTTACAAGGTGTAGGGAAAATTACTTCTCAGTCCCTCTGTGCAGAGTGAATTTAGAGTCTGGTTTTGTTAATGGTTCCGTTATGGTTGGGTTGGTTGAGACACTCCCAATGTCAGGTGTAACTTTCTTACTTGGAAATGATATTGGTGGAAGTCAAGTGTGTCCAGCTCCTCAGTTGTCTAGTGAGCCAGTGGCTGCGTCCCAGGATTGTGATGTCCCTGATGTGTTCCCTGCATGTGCTGTCACTAGGGCTAAGTCTAAAGTTACTGGTGATTTAGAGGATAATGATGATGATGATGTTATCCTAGCTGACACTTTTCTTGCTAATTTCGACCACTCACCAGATGAGGCAGTACCCCGTAGTGTTGATAATTTGTCTCGTCAAGAGTTGGTTGAGTTGCAGGTTGCTGACCCTGAGT
Source organism: Coenobita brevimanus (assembly GCF_032717465.1). Classification (NCBI taxonomy): domain Eukaryota; kingdom Metazoa; phylum Arthropoda; class Malacostraca; order Decapoda; family Coenobitidae; genus Coenobita; species Coenobita brevimanus. Next base: position 2,443,658 of record NC_136994.1, on the reverse strand, counting down.
TGAAAGGTCTAGCTAACTCTGCTTGCAGTGACGAAGTCAGCTGGTGCTTCTACTTGTTATTATGTAAAGTCAGGAGTACTTATGAGGAAGTGGAGACCCCCAACAGCATCAGCCGACTGTGAATGGGAGGTTGTACATCAAGTTGTCATCCCTCGTGTTTGTAGGCAGGATATCATTAGAGTGGCTCATGATTCCAGTTTGGCAGGACACCTTGGAGTGAGGAAGACTGTGGCACGCATTTTGAAACACTTCTACTGGCCAGGTATCTTCAGGGACGTTTCCTGGTATTGTAAGTCTTGTCACACCTGTCAAGTTGTGGGGAAGTGTAATCAGACCGAGAAGGTTGCACCTCTAGTTCCCATTCCTCGTTTTGAGGCGCCTTTCACCCGTGTGTTGGTGGATATTGTGGGCCCTCTTCCTAAGACTTCTTCAGGATTTTCTTATGTGTTGACCCTGATTGATATGGCTACTCGTTATCCTGAAGCCATTCCACTTAGAAATATCTCAGCAAAGAACGTGGTTAAGGAAATGCTAGGGTTCTTCACAAAGTTTGGTCTGCCCAAGGAGGTACAGTCAGACCGGAGAAGTAATTTCATGTCGAATGTTTTCAAGCAGTCTCTGAAAGAGTTGGGCATCACCCAGATCACGTCTTCAGCTTACCATCCCCAGACCCAAGGAGCGTTGGAGAGATATCATCAAACACTCAAATCGATGCTCAGGAAATACTGTTTTGAACATCAGAAAGACTGGGATAAAGGTCTTCCATTTGTTGTATTTGCCGCAAGAGAATCTCCAAATGAATCACTGGGCTTCTCACCTTTTGAACTACTGTTTGGCCATGAAGTAAGAGGACCCCTTAAGTTACTCAAGGAATGCTGGCTGTCGGAGGAAGATGACGTCAACCTGCTGGAGTATGTGATGAAGTTCAAAGAACGGCTGTCCACTGCTTTACAGCTGGCGAGAGAGAATTTAGGAGCTGCTCAGGAGAAGATGAAGACTTGGTATGATAAGAAGTTCAGGTTACGCCACTTTCAGCCAGGAGATCAGGTTTTGATTCTGCTACCAGTTCATGGGCAACCTCTTCAAGCCAAGTTTAGTGGTCCTTATTTCGTGGAGAAGAAACTCAGTGATGTCAACTATGTCATCACCACACCAGATCGTAGAAAGAGCAAGCAACTATGTCACATCAACATGCTAAAGTTATATCACAGGCAGGACGAAAATAATCCAGTCTGCACTGTAGCTGTTCCACCCGAGTCTGCAAGTGAAGCTCTCCCATGCAGTATGAGCCTGAGTGATAGTTTGGGAAGAATCCTGATATCATGAATGATCTCCAGACTAAGCTTTCTCATCTACCTCCCGAGGAAAGACAGGAGTTTTCGGCAATACTGCAGGAGTACCCGCAAGTGTTCCGTGCCACTCCAGGAAGAACCACTGTGTTGATGCATGATGTCGATGTTGGAGACGCAAAGCTAATTAAATTGCCTCCTTACCGTGTGAACCCAGTGAAAGTTCCTCTCATCCAGAAGGAGCTTGGCTACCTGTTGGACCACAAGATGATTGAGCCCTGTCAGAGCGAGTGGAGTTCTCCTGTCACTCTAGTCCATAAGCCAGGTGGGTCACAGCGGCTTTGCATTGACTACAGGCGTGTTAATCAGATAACTAAAACAGACATTTACCCTCTCCCTCGTGTGGAAGATTGCATAGACAAGATCGGAAAGGCTAGGTACATAAGTAAGCTTGATTTGTTAAAGGGATACTGGTAAGTACCTATGACTGAACGTGCTAGGGAGATCTCATGTTTTGTAACACTAGGAAAGACTTTTGCATGTTCCGTAATGCCATATGGTATGAAGAATGCACCAGCCACTTTTCAGAAGCTCATGAATGTTGTAACAGAGGTTTTGGCAGGGTGTGTTGTTTATATTGATGATGTATTAATCTTCAGTGACAACTGGAAAGATCACCTATGCCATGTCAGTAAATTTCTTGAGCGTTTAGTTCAGGCTAATCTTGTAGCTAATTTATCAAAGTGTGAGTTTGGTCAAGCTAAAGTTCAGTACCTTGGGTATGTAATTGGTGATGGACATGTTGCACCACCAGGAGCTAAGGTTCAGGTTATAAGTGATCTTCCTAGACCTAAAAGTAGGAAAGAGCTACAAAGATTTTTGGGAATGGTAGGTTATTACATGAGATTTGTTCTTAACTTTTCTATTCTTGTATCACCACTTACAGACCTACTGAAAAAGGGAGTTAAATTTGTCTGGACCGATAACTGTGAATCCTCTTTCAACAAACTTAAAGCTATCCTATTAAGTCAGCCAGTGCTCGCTACTCCAAATTTTGCTAAGTCTTTTAAGATGTCTGTTGATGCAAGTGATACAGGAGCTGGGGCTGTTTGCTGCAAGAGGATGATCAGGGTATTGAACACCCTGTATCTTATTACAGTAAGAAGTTCACTCCACCTCAAAAGAAATACTCAACTATTGAGAAAGAGCTTTTGGCCTTGATTTTGGGTTTACAGCAGTTTTCATTTTATTTGTGTTCTGGTTTTGACCCCATAGTCATTTATACCGATCATAACCTACTGAAATTCCTTAGTATGTTTAAAGATAAAAATCAGAGATTGACAAGATGGAGTCTACTTCTTCAGGAGTATTCATTAGACATACAACATGTCAAGGGGAAAGAAAATGTCATTGCAGATTGCTTATCTAGACTTTAGACAGATTGTTTTAGAGTAATAAGAAATTTCCTTTGTAAATTTCTTTTTCTTTGTGGGGAGGTGTTACATAGCCTATGATTTCATCATCCTTTGTGTAATTTTAACGCACAGTATGCTGCATGTTTTATCACGAGCGTGTTCTGCCTCAGTCCCCCCCTTCTACCGTTATAGTAGAGTAAGTCGTCCTTTCTGTTGTTCAGAGCAGGATTTTCAGCTCTTTGTCCCCATGGCTTCATTTGCGCGTCCTTCTTACAAGTTGTATCAAGCTCTGCTGGCCCCTATATAATGAGCTCAGTCTCTGCATCATTGCCACTTAGATCTACTCCTCATTTTGTTCACATCTCTGTCCTCCCCTGTACAGTTATTGTTGTGAGTGCTCAGGAAGTCTCCAACCATCTAGCAGCTGTGTAATTTGAGTATAACTGTTGTTGCATTTTTTCTTGTACTGTATAGCATAAGTTGTTAATTTGTAGGCCTAGTGAGGTTTTTTTGTAATTTATGTAGGATTCATTTTGTCAGCCAGTTTTAATACTATTTTGTATCTGTAATAATTTATCTTGCATTAACTGAGCATTACCCAGTGTATTTTCATTTTATCAGGGCTGACTTAGGTAAATTTACTCTTGCTAATTTCGTGTTAATAGAGGTTATTGCAGTTAACCATATATTTAACCTGTTTTTTGCCATTACATTATCCTTATGAGTCCTGGATGTTTTGTTGTTAGTTTGAGCATTAAACTTAACTTGTAATTTTACCTAACTCTTTTGTTTTGAACCTGGAACTTTACGGGACAGTAGTGATTTTTTAGTATTCTCACTTGGAGTGTACATTATCTTTCTGTGTTCCGTAACATAAATTTGGCGAACTCATATCAGGATATTCAGGATATTATCATAAGGATATTGCTTGATATTTTGTGACTGTGATTTATTCATGATGTCTACTATTACTACGCTTGATGAAGCCAAGGATTTTTTGTCAAATGTGCAAACAGTGTGTGATGTAGAAAACAGAACAAAGAATGAACTTAAGCTTGTTGCTCAACAATTGGGAATTGCTGTTCGCTCTCATCATTCTAAAGATCAAATTGTTGACATGATTAATGAAAGCTTGTTTAATGTAACTCATCCAAATGAGCGAACGCAGATTGAATTAGCTAAGTTACAGCTAGCCCTGCAGGAGGCTCAGGCTAAGGAGGCGGAGTCTCGTGCTAAGGAGGCTGAATTTCCAGCAAGTGCTAAGGAGGCTGAATTTCAGGCCCGTTCTAAGGAGGCTGAGGCACAAGTTGAAATTGCTAGGATTCAGGCAGACCATGAGTATTGCATGAAACAATGTGGAACTGGATCATCTAGCTCCGATGATTTTGATGTGGCTAAAAATGTTAAACTTGTCCCTCCTTTTAATGAATCTGATTTAACAAAGTATTTTCAGTTGTTTGAGAGGGTAGCTACAGGTTTTCACTGGCCCAAAAAGTATTGGCCAGTACTCCTTCAAACTGTTCTCACCGGTAAAGCTCAAGTAACTTATGCATCTTTGCCTCAGGATCAATGTGATAATTATGATGTAGTTAAGAGCTTGATTCTTAAGCCTATGAGCTTGTTCCTGAAGCTTATAGAGTAAAATTTAGGACAACTTACAAGCAAGATAAGCAGTCCCATGTTGAGTATGCAAAAATCAAAGAAGATCTGTTAGAGCAGTGGTTAAATTCTAAGAATGTGGATTCTGATTTTGGTAAATTTAAGCAGATGATTTTGCTGGAGGACTTCAGGAGGTGTATTAGTAAAGATGTAAGCCTATATCTTGATGAAAGAAGAATAGATAATTTGTCTGATGCTGCAGTTTTAGCTGATGAATATGTTCTCACTCACAAGAGATATTCTAGAGAAAAAGGGGAAGCTGATAGTAAGTACGTTGCCTCTACTCAGAGTACAGGTAACAGGAAAGAGAATAAAGATGATGTTTCTCAGGAAGTAAATACCATCTTCACCTCTAGATTTCAGAAAAGTAAATGTACTTATTGTAGTAAGCTTGGTCATACCACGGAGAAATGTTTCAGGAGACAGCGTGTTGTGAACAAAAAGGAGTCTTTAAATATTCAGTCAATTGGTCTAGTGTTCAATCTTGAGAGTTCCCAGAATTCTTTAACTGAGTTAATTGAACCTGCTTTGAGGGGTAACTTAAATTCTCATGATGGAGCTCCTCTTTTGAGCAGTAACGTGGGTGACACTCTCAAGAGTTCATGTGCTAATTTCCTGTCTGATGGTTTTGTCAGTCCTCTGGACAGTAATGACAGGAAATCAGTTAAAATATATCGTGATACAGGTGCTTGCCAATCCCTTATGCTGACCAGTGTTCTAGGCTCTAATGTTAATTCCTCTGATGAAACTGTAATCTTACAAGGTGTAGGGAAAATTACTTCTCAGTCCCTCTGTGCAGAGTGAATTTAGAGTCTGGTTTTGTTAATGGTTCCGTTATGGTTGGGTTGGTTGAGACACTCCCAATGTCAGGTGTAACTTTCTTACTTGGAAATGATATTGGTGGAAGTCAAGTGTGTCCAGCTCCTCAGTTGTCTAGTGAGCCAGTGGCTGCGTCCCAGGATTGTGATGTCCCTGATGTGTTCCCTGCATGTGCTGTCACTAGGGCTAAGTCTAAAGTTACTGGTGATTTAGAGGATAATGATGATGATGATGTTATCCTAGCTGACACTTTTCTTGCTAATTTCGACCACTCACCAGATGAGGCAGTACCCCGTAGTGTTGATAATTTGTCTCGTCAAGAGTTGGTTGAGTTGCAGGTTGCTGACCCTGAGTTGAAAGGTCTAGCTAACTCTGCTTGCAGTGACGAAGTCAGCTGGTGCTTCTACTTGTTATTATGTAAAGTCAGGAGTACTTATGAGGAAGTGGAGACCCCCAACAGCATCAGCCGACTGTGAATGGGAGGTTGTACATCAAGTTGTCATCCCTCGTGTTTGTAGGCAGGATATCATTAGAGTGGCTCATGATTCCAGTTTGGCAGGACACCTTGGAGTGAGGAAGACTGTGGCACGCATTTTGAAACACTTCTACTGGCCAGGTATCTTCAGGGACGTTTCCTGGTATTGTAAGTCTTGTCACACCTGTCAAGTTGTGGGGAAGTGTAATCAGACCGAGAAGGTTGCACCTCTAGTTCCCATTCCTCGTTTTGAGGCGCCTTTCACCCGTGTGTTGGTGGATATTGTGGGCCCTCTTCCTAAGACTTCTTCAGGATTTTCTTATGTGTTGACCCTGATTGATATGGCTACTCGTTATCCTGAAGCCATTCCACTTAGAAATATCTCAGCAAAGAACGTGGTTAAGGAAATGCTAGGGTTCTTCACAAAGTTTGGTCTGCCCAAGGAGGTACAGTCAGACCGGAGAAGTAATTTCATGTCGAATGTTTTCAAGCAGTCTCTGAAAGAGTTGGGCATCACCCAGATCACGTCTTCAGCTTACCATCCCCAGACCCAAGGAGCGTTGGAGAGATATCATCAAACACTCAAATCGATGCTCAGGAAATACTGTTTGGAACATCAGAAAGACTGGGATAAAGGTCTTCCATTTGTTGTATTTGCCGCAAGAGAATCTCCAAATGAATCACTGGGCTTCTCACCTTTTGAACTACTGTTTGGCCATGAAGTAAGAGGACCCCTTAAGTTACTCAAGGAATGCTGGCTGTCGGAGGAAGATGACGTCAACCTGCTGGAGTATGTGATGAAGTTCAAAGAACGGCTGTCCACTGCTTTACAGCTGGCGAGAGAGAATTTAGGAGCTGCTCAGGAGAAGATGAAGACTTGGTATGATAAGAAGTTCAGGTTACGCCACTTTCAGCCAGGAGATCAGGTTTTGATTCTGCTACCAGTTCATGGGCAACCTCTTCAAGCCAAGTTTAGTGGTCCTTATTTCGTGGAGAAGAAACTCAGTGATGTCAACTATGTCATCACCACACCAGATCGTAGAAAGAGCAAGCAACTATGTCACATCAACATGCTAAAGTTATATCACAGGCAGGACGAAAATAATCCAGTCTGCACTGTAGCTGTTCCACCCGAGTCTGCAAGTGAAGCTCTCCCATGCAGTATGAGCCTGAGTGATAGTTTGGGGAAGAATCCTGATATCATGAATGATCTCCAGACTAAGCTTTCTCATCTACCTCCCGAGGAAAGACAGGAGTTTTCGGCAATACTGCAGGAGTACCCGCAAGTGTTCCGTGCCACTCCAGGAAGAACCACTGTGTTGATGCATGATGTCGATGTTGGAGACGCAAAGCTAATTAAATTGCCTCCTTACCGTGTGAACCCAGTGAAAGTTCCTCTCATCCAGAAGGAGCTTGGCTACCTGTTGGACCACAAGATGATTGAGCCCTGTCAGAGCGAGTGGAGTTCTCCTGTCACTCTAGTCCATAAGCCAGGTGGGTCACAGCGGCTTTGCATTGACTACAGGCGTGTTAATCAGATAACTAAAACAGACATTTACCCTCTCCCTCGTGTGGAAGATTGCATAGACAAGATCGGAAAGGCTAGGTACATAAGTAAGCTTGATTTGTTAAAGGGATACTGGTAAGTACCTATGACTGAACGTGCTAGGGAGATCTCATGTTTTGTAACACTAGGAAAGACTTTTGCATGTTCCGTAATGCCATATGGTATGAAGAATGCACCAGCCACTTTTCAGAAGCTCATGAATGTTGTAACAGAGGTTTTGGCAGGGTGTGTTGTTTATATTGATGATGTATTAATCTTCAGTGACAACTGGAAAGATCACCTATGCCATGTCAGTAAATTTCTTGAGCGTTTAGTTCAGGCTAATCTTGTAGCTAATTTATCAAAGTGTGAGTTTGGTCAAGCTAAAGTTCAGTACCTTGGGTATGTAATTGGTGATGGACATGTTGCACCACCAGGAGCTAAGGTTCAGGTTATAAGTGATCTTCCTAGACCTAAAAGTAGGAAAGAGCTACAAAGATTTTTGGGAATGGTAGGTTATTACATGAGATTTGTTCTTAACTTTTCTATTCTTGTATCACCACTTACAGACCTACTGAAAAAGGGAGTTAAATTTGTCTGGACCGATAACTGTGAATCCTCTTTCAACAAACTTAAAGCTATCCTATTAAGTCAGCCAGTGCTCGCTACTCCAAATTTTGCTAAGTCTTTTAAGATGTCTGTTGATGCAAGTGATACAGGAGCTGGGGCTGTTTGCTGCAAGAGGATGATCAGGGTATTGAACACCCTGTATCTTATTACAGTAAGAAGTTCACTCCACCTCAAAAGAAATACTCAACTATTGAGAAAGAGCTTTTGGCCTTGATTTTGGGTTTACAGCAGTTTTCATTTTATTTGTGTTCTGGTTTTGACCCCATAGTCATTTATACCGATCATAACCTACTGAAATTCCTTAGTATGTTTAAAGATAAAAATCAGAGATTGACAAGATGGAGTCTACTTCTTCAGGAGTATTCATTAGACATACAACATGTCAAGGGGAAAGAAAATGTCATTGCAGATTGCTTATCTAGACTTTAGACAGATTGTTTTAGAGTAATAAGAAATTTCCTTTGTAAATTTCTTTTTCTTTGTGGGGAGGTGTTACATAGCCTATGATTTCATCATCCTTTGTGTAATTTTAACGCACAGTATGCTGCATGTTTTATCACGAGCGTGTTCTGCCTCAGTCCCCCCCTTCTACCGTTATAGTAGAGTAAGTCGTCCTTTCTGTTGTTCAGAGCAGGATTTTCAGCTCTTTGTCCCCATGGCTTCATTTGCGCGTCCTTCTTACAAGTTGTATCAAGCTCTGCTGGCCCCTATATAATGAGCTCAGTCTCTGCATCATTGCCACTTAGATCTACTCCTCATTTTGTTCACATCTCTGTCCTCCCCTGTACAGTTATTGTTGTGAGTGCTCAGGAAGTCTCCAACCATCTAGCAGCTGTGTAATTTGAGTATAACTGTTGTTGCATTTTTTCTTGTACTGTATAGCATAAGGTATTGATTTGTGGGCCTAGTGATATTTTTGTAATTTATGTAGGATTCATTTTGTCAGCCAGTTTTAATACTATTTTGTATCTGTAATAATTTATCTTGCATTAACTGAGCATTACCCAGTGTATTTTCATTTTATCAGGGCTGACTTAGGTAAATTTACTCTTGCTAATTTCGTGTTAATAGAGGTTATTGCAGTTAACCATATATTTAACCTGTTTTTTGCCATTACATTATCCTTATGAGTCCTGGATGTTTTGTTGTTAGTTTGAGCATTAAACTTAACTTGTAATTTTACCTAACTCTTTTGTTTTGAACCTGGAACTTTACGGGACAGTAGTGATTTTTTTAGTATTCTCACTTGGAGTGTACATTATCTTTCTGTGTTCCGTAACATAAATTTGGCGAACTCATATCAGGATATTCAGGATATTATCATAAGGATATTGCTTGATATTTTGTGACTGTGATTTATTCATGATGTCTACTATTACTACGCTTGATGAAGCCAAGGATTTTTTGTCAAATGTGCAAACAGTGTGTGATGTAGAAAACAGAACAAAGAATGAACTTAAGCTTGTTGCTCAACAATTGGGAATTGCTGTTCGCTCTCATCATTCTAAAGATCAAATTGTTGACATGATTAATGAAAGCTTGTTTAATGTAACTCATCCAAATGAGCGAACGCAGATTGAATTAGCTAAGTTACAGCTAGCCCTGCAGGAGGCTCAGGCTAAGGAGGCGGAGTCTCGTGCTAAGGAGGCTGAATTTCCAGCAAGTGCTAAGGAGGCTGAATTTCAGGCCCGTTCTAAGGAGGCTGAGGCACAAGTTGAAATTGCTAGGATTCAGGCAGACCATGAGTATTGCATGAAACAATGTGGAACTGGATCATCTAGCTCCGATGATTTTGATGTGGCTAAAAATGTTAAACTTGTCCCTCCTTTTAATGAATCTGATTTAACAAAGTATTTTCAGTTGTTTGAGAGGGTAGCTACAGGTTTTCACTGGCCCAAAAAGTATTGGCCAGTACTCCTTCAAACTGTTCTCACCGGTAAAGCTCAAGTAACTTATGCATCTTTGCCTCAGGATCAATCTGATAATTATGATGTAGTTAAGAGCTTGATTCTTAAGCCTATGAGCTTGTTCCTGAAGCTTATAGAGTAAAATTTAGGACAACTTACAAGCAAGATAAGCAGTCCCATGTTGAGTATGCAAAAATCAAAGAAGATCTGTTAGAGCAGTGGTTAAATTCTAAGAATGTGGATTCTGATTTTGGTAAATTTAAGCAGATGATTTTGCTGGAGGACTTCAGGAGGTGTATTAGTAAAGATGTAAGCCTATATCTTGATGAAAGAAGAATAGATAATTTGTCTGATGCTGCAGTTTTAGCTGATGAATATGTTCTCACTCACAAGAGATATTCTAGAGAAAAAGGGGAAGCTGATAGTAAGTACGTTGCCTCTACTCAGAGTACAGGTAACAGGAAAGAGAATAAAGATGATGTTTCTCAGGAAGTAAATACCATCTTCACCTCTAGATTTCAGAAAAGTAAATGTACTTATTGTAGTAAGCTTGGTCATACCACGGAGAAATGTTTCAGGAGACAGCGTGTTGTGAACAAAAAGGAGTCTTTAAATATTCAGTCAATTGGTCTAGTGTCCACTCTTGAGAGTTCCCAGAATTCTTTAACTGAGTTAATTGAACCTGCTTTGAGGGGTAACTTAAATTCTCATGATGGAGCTCCTCTTTTGAGCAGTAACGTGGGTGACACTCTCAAGAGTTCATGTGCTAATTTCCTGTCTGGTGGTTTTGTCAGTCCTCTGGACAGTAATGACAGGAAATCAGTTAAAATATATCGTGATACAGGTGCTTGCCAATCCCTTATGCTGACCAGTGTTCTAGGCTCTAATGTTAATTCCTCTGATGAAACTGTAATCTTACAAGGTGTAGGGAAAATTACTTCTCAGTCCCTCTGTGCAGAGTGAATTTAGAGTCTGGTTTTGTTAATGGTTCCGTTATGGTTGGGTTGGTTGAGACACTCCCAATGTCAGGTGTAACTTTCTTACTTGGAAATGATATTGGTGGAAGTCAAGTGTGTCCAGCTCCTCAGTTGTCTAGTGAGCCAGTGGCTGCGTCCCAGGATTGTGATGTCCCTGATGTGTTCCCTGCATGTGCTGTCACTAGGGCTAAGTCTAAAGTTACTGGTGATTTAGAGGATAATGATGATGATGATGTTATCCTAGCTGACACTTTTCTTGCTAATTTGGACCACTCACCAGATGAGGCAGTACCCCGTAGTGTTGATAATTTGTCTCGTCAAGAGTTGGTTGAGTTGCAGGTTGCTGACCCTGAGTTGAAAGGTCTAGCTAACTCTGCTTGCAGTGACGAAGTCAGCTGGTGCTTCTACTTGTTATTATGTAAAGTCAGGAGTACTTATGAGGAAGTGGAGACCCCCAACAGCATCAGCCGACTGTGAATGGGAGGTTGTACATCAAGTTGTCATCCCTCGTGTTTGTAGGCAGGATATCATTAGAGTGGCTCATGATTCCAGTTTGACAGGACACCTTGGAGTGAGGAAGACTGTGGCACGCATTTTGAAACACTTCTACTGGCCAGGTATCTTCAGGGACGTTTCCTGGTATTGTAAGTCTTGTCACACCTGTCAAGTTGTGGGGAAGTGTAATCAGACCGAAAAGGTTGCACCTCTAGTTCTCATTCCTCGTTTTGAGGCGCCTTTCACCCGTGTTTTGGTGGATATTGTGGGCCCTCTTCCTAAGATTTCTTCAGGATTTTCTTATGTGTTGACCCTGATTGATATGGCTACTCGTTATCCTGAAGCCATTCCACTTAGAAATATCTCAGCAAAGAACGTGGTTAAGGAAATGCTAGGGTTCTTCACAAAGTTTGGTCTGCCCAAGGAGGTACAGTCAGACCGGGGAAGTAATTTCATGTCGAATGTTTTCAAGCAGTCTCTGAAAGAGTTGGGCATCACCCAGATCACGTCTTCAGCTTACCATCCCCAGACCCAAGGAGCGTTGGAGAGATATCATCAAACACTCAAATCGATGCTCAGGAAATACTGTTTGGAACATCAGAAAGACTGGGATAAAGGTCTTCCATTTGTTGTATTTGCCGCAAGAGAATCTCCAAATGAATCACTGGGCTTCTCACCTTTTGAACTACTGTTTGGCCATGAAGTAAGAGGACCCCTTAAGTTACTCAAGGAATGCTGGCTTTCGGAGGAAGATGACGTCAACCTGCTGGAGTATGTGATGAAGTTCAAAGAACGGCTGTCCACTGCTTTACAGCTGGCGAGAGAGAATTTAGGAGCTGCTCAGGAGAAGATGAAGACTTGGTATGATAAGAAGTTCAGGTTACGCCACTTTCAGCCAGGAGATCAGGTTTTGATTCTGCTACCAGTTCATGGGCAACCTCTTCAAGCCAAGTTTAGTGGTCCTTATTTCGTGGAGAAGAAACTCAGTGATGTCAACTATGTCATCACCACACCAGATCGTAGAAAGAGCAAGCAACTATGTCACATCAACATGCTAAAGTTATATCACAGGCAGGACGAAAATAATCCAGTCCGCACTGTAGCTGTTCCACCCGAGTCTGCAAGTGAAGCTCTCCCATGCAGTATGAGCCTGAGTGATAGTTTGGGGAAGAATCCTGATATCATGAATGATCTCCAGACTAAGCTTTCTCATCTACCTCCCGAGGAAAGACAGGAGTTTTCGGCATTACTGCAGGAGTACCCGCAAGTGTTCCGTGCCACTCCAGGAAGAACCACTGTGTTGATGCATGATGTCGATGTTGGGGACGCAAAGCTAGACAAGATCGGAAAGGCTAGGTACATAAGTAAGTTTGATTTGTTAAAGGGATACTGGTAAGTACCTATGACTGAACGTGCTAGGGAGATCTCATGTTTTGTAACACTAGGAAAGACTTTTGCATGTTCCGTAATGCCATATGGTATGAAGAATGCACCAGCCACTTTTCAGAAGCTCATGAATGTTGTAACAGAGGGTTTGGCAGGGTGTGTTGTTTATATTGATGATGTATTATTCTTCAGTGACAACTGGAAAGATCACCTATTCCATGTCAGTAAATTTCTTGAGCGTTTAGTTCAGGCTAATCTTGTAGCTAATTTATCAAAGTGTGAGTTTGGTCAAGCTAAAGTTCAGTACCTTGGGTATGTAATTGGTGATGGACATGTTGCACCACCAGGAGCTAAGGTTCAGGTTATAAGTGATCTTCCTAGACCTAAAAGTAGGAAAGAGCTACAAAGATTTTTGGGAATGGTAGGTTATTACATGAGATTTGTTCTTAACTTTTCTATTCTTGTATCACCACTTACAGACCTACTGAAAAAGGGAGTTAAATTTGTCTGGACCGATAACTGTGAATCCTCTTTCAACAAACTTAAAGCTATCCTATTAAGTCAGCCAGTGCTCGCTACTCCAAATTTTGCTAAGTCTTTTAAGATGTCTGTTGATGCAAGTGATACAGGAGCTGGGGCTGTTTGCTGCAAGAGGATGATCAGGGTATTGAACACCCTGTATCTTATTACAGTAAGAAGTTCACTCCACCTCAAAAGAAATACTCAACTATTGAGAAAGAGCTTTTGGCCTTGATTTTGGGTTTACAGCAGTTTTCATTTTATTTGTGTTCTGGTTTTGACCCCATAGTCATTTATACCGATCATAACCTACTGAAATTCCTTAGTATGTTTAAAGATAAAAATCAGAGATTGACAAGATGGAGTCTACTTCTTCAGGAGTATTCATTAGACATACAACATGTCAAGGGGAAAGAAAATGTCATTGCAGATTGCTTATCTAGACTTTAGACAGATTGTTTTAGAGTAATAAGAAATTTCCTTTGTAAATTTCTTTTTCTTTGTGGGGAGGTGTTACATAGCCTATGATTTCATCATCCTTTGTGTAATTTTAACGCACAGTATGCTGCATGTTTTATCACGAGCGTGTTCTGCCTCAGTCCACCCTTCTACCGTTATAATAGAGTAAGTCGTCCTTTCTGTTGTTCAGAGCAGGATTTTCAGCTCTTTGTCCCCATGGCTTCATTTGCGCGTCCTTCTTACAAGTTGTATCAAGCTCTGCTGGCCCCTATATAATGAGCTCAGTCTCTGCATCATTGCCACTTAGATCTACTCCTCATTTTGTTCACATCTCTGTCCTCCCCTGTACAGTTATTGTTGTGAGTGCTCAGGAAGTCTCCAACCATCTAGCAGCTGTGTAATTTGAGTATAACTGTTGTTGCATTTTTTCTTGTACTGTATAGCATAAGTTGTTAATTTGTAGGCCTAGTGAGGTTTTTTTGTAATTTATGTAGGATTCATTTTGTCAGCCAGTTTTAATACTATTTTGTATCTGTAATAATTTATCTTGCATTAACTGAGCATTACCCAGTGTATTTTCATTTTATCAGGGCTGACTTAGGTAAATTTACTCTTGCTAATTTCGTGTTAATAGAGGTTATTGCAGTTAACCATATATTTAACCTGTTTTTTGCCATTACATTATCCTTATGAGTCCTGGATGTTTTGTTGTTAGTTTGAGCATTAAACTTAACTTGTAATTTTACCTAACTCTTTTGTTTTGAACCTGGAACTTTACGGGACAGTAGTGATTTTTTTAGTATTCTCACTTGGAGTGTACATTATCTTTCTGTGTTCCGTAACATAAATTTGGCGAACTCATATCAGGATATTCAGGATATTATCATAAGGATATTGCTTGATATTTTGTGACTGTGATTTATTCATGATGTCTACTATTACTACGCTTGATGAAGCCAAGGATTTTTTGTCAAATGTGCAAACAGTGTGTGATGTAGAAAACAGAACAAAGAATGAACTTAAGCTTGTTGCTCAACAATTGGGAATTGCTGTTCGCTCTCATCATTCTATAGATCAAATTGTTGACATGATTAATGAAAGCTTGTTTAATGTAACTCATCCAAATGAGCGAACGCAGATTGAATTAGCTAAGTTACAGCTAGCCCTGCAGGAGGCTCAGGCTAAGGAGGCGGAGTCTCGAGCTAAGGAGGCTGAATTTCCAGCAAGTGCTAAGGAGGCTGAATTTCAGGCCCGTTCTAAGGAGGCTGAGGCACAAGTTGAAATTGCTAGGATTCAGGCAGACCATGAGTATTGCATGAAACAATGTGGAACTGGATCATCTAGCTCCGATGATTTTGATGTGGCTAAAAATGTTAAACTTATCCCTCCTTTTAATGAATCTGATTTAACAGAGTATTTTCAGTTGTTTAAGAGGGTAGCTACAGGTTTTCACTGGCCCAAAAAGTATTGGCCAGTACTCCTTCAAACTGTTCTCACCGGTAAAGCTCAAGTAACTTATGCATCTTTGCCTCAGGATCAATCTGATAATTATGATGTAGTTAAGAGCTTGATTCTTAAGCCTATGAGCTTGTTCCTGAAGCTTATAGAGTAAAATTTAGGACAACTTACAAGCAAGATAAGCAGTCCCATGTTGAGTATGCAAAAATCAAAGAAGATCTGTTAGAGCAGTGGTTAAATTCTAAGTATGTGGATTCTGATTTTGGTAAATTTAAGCAGATGATTTTGCTGGAGGACTTCAGGAGGTATATTAGTAAAGATGTAAGCCTATATCTTGATGAAAGAAGAATAGATAATTTGTCTGATGGTGCAGTTTTGGCTGATGAATATATTCTCACTCACAAGAGATATTCTAGAGAAAAAGGGGAAGCTGATAGTAAGTACGTTGCCTCTACTCAGAGTACAGGTAACAGGAAAGAGAATAAAGATGATGTTTCTCAGGAAGTAAATACCATCTTCACCTCTAGATTTCAGAAAAGTAAATGTACTTATTGTAGTAAGCTTGGTCATACCACGGAGAAATGTTTCAGGAGACAGCGTGTTGTGAACAAAAAGGAGTCTTTAAATATTCAGTCAATTGGTCTAGTGTCCACTCTTGAGAGTTCCCAGAATTCTTTAACTGAGTTAATTGAACCTGCTTTGAGGGGTAACTTAAATTCTCATGATGGAGCTCCTCTTTTGAGCAGTAACGTGGGTGACACTCTCAAGAGTTCATGTGCTAATTTCCTGTCTGATGGTATTGTCAGTCCTCTGGACAGTAATGACAGGAAATCAGTTAAAATATATCGTGATACAGGTGCTTGCCAATCCCTTATGCTGACCAGTGTTCTAGGCTCTAATGTTAATTCCTCTGATGAAACTGTAATCTTACAAGGTGTAGGGAATAATTACTTCTCTGTCCCTCTGTGCAGAGTGAATTTAGAGTCTGGTTTTGTTAATGGTTCCGTTATGGTTGGGTTGGTTGAGACACTCCCAATGTCAGGTGTAACATTCTTACTTGGAAATGATATTGGTGGAAGTCAAGTGTGTCCAGCTCCTCAGTTGTCTAGTGAGCCAGTGGCTGCGTCCCAGGATTGTGATGTCCCTGATGTGTTCCCTGCATGTGCTGTCACTAGGGCTAAGTCTAAAGTTACTGGTGATTTAGAGGATAATGATGATGATGATGTTATCCTAGTTGACACTTTTCTTGCTAATTTGGACCACTCACCAGATGAGGCAGTACCCCGTAGTGTTGATAATTTGTCTCGTCAAGAGTTGGTTGAGTTGCAGGTTGCTGACCCTGAGTTGAAAGGTCTAGCTAACTCTGCTTGCAGTGACGAAGTCAGCTGGTGCTTCTACTTGTTATTATGTAAAGTCAGGAGTGCTTATGAGGAAGTGGAGACCCCCAACAGCATCAGCCGACTGTGAATGGGAGGTTGTACATCAAGTTGTCATCCCTCGTGTTTGTAGGCAGGATATCATTAGAGTGGCTCATGATTCCAGTTTGGCAGGACACCTTGGAGTGAGGAAGACTGTGGCACGCATTTTGAAACACTTCTACTGGCCAGGTATCTTCAGGGACGTTTCCTGGTATTGTAAGTCTTGTCACACCTGTCAAGTTGTGGGGAAGTGTAATCAGACCGAGAAGGTTGCACCTCTAGTTCCCATTCCTCGTTTTGAGGCGCCTTTCACCCGTGTGTTGGTGGATATTGTGGGCCCTCTTCCTAAGACTTCTTCAGGATTTTCTTATGTGTTGACCCTGATTGATATGGCTACTCGTTATCCTGAAGCCATTCCACTTAGAAATATCTCAGCAAAGAACGTGGTTAAGGAAATGCTAGGGTTCTTCACAAAGTTTGGTCTGCCCAAGGAGGTACAGTCAGACCGGAGAAGTAATTTCATGTCGAATGTTTTCAAGCAGTCTCTGAAAGAGTTGGGCATCACCCAGATCACGTCTTCAGCTTACCATCCCCAGACCCAAGGAGCGTTGGAGAGATATCATCAAACACTCAAATCGATGCTCAGGAAATACTGTTTGGAACATCAGAAAGACTGGGATAAAGGTCTTCCATTTGTTGTATTTGCCGCAAGAGAATCTCCAAATGAATCACTGGGCTTCTCACCTTTTGAACTACTGTTTGGCCATGAAGTAAGAGGACCCCTTAAGTTACTCAAGGAATGCTGGCTGTCGGAGGAAGATGACGTCAACCTGCTGGAGTATGTGATGAAGTTCAAAGAACGGCTGTCCACTGCTTTACAGCTGGCGAGAGAGAATTTAGGAGCTGCTCAGGAGAAGATGAAGACTTGGTATGATAAGAAGTTCAGGTTACGCCACTTTCAGCCAGGAGATCAGGTTTTGATTCTGCTACCAGTTCATGGGCAACCTCTTCAAGCCAAGTTTAGTGGTCCTTATTTCGTGGAGAAGAAACTCAGTGATGTCAACTATGTCATCACCACACCAGATCGTAGAAAGAGCAAGCAACTATGTCACATCAACATGCTAAAGTTATATCACAGGCAGGACGAAAATAATCCAGTCTGCACTGTAGCTGTTCCACCCGAGTCTGCAAGTGAAGCTCTCCCATGCAGTATGAGCCTGAGTGATAGTTTGGGGAAGAATCCTGATATCATGAATGATCTCCAGACTAAGCTTTCTCATCTACCTCCCGAGGAAAGACAGGAGTTTTCGGCATTACTGCAGGAGTACCCGCAAGTGTTCCGTGCCACTCCAGGAAGAACCACTGTGTTGATGCATGATGTCGATGTTGGAGACGCAAAGCTAGACAAGATCGGAAAGGCTAGGTACATAAGTAAGTTTGATTTGTTAAAGGGATACTGGTAAGTACCTATGACTGAACGTGCTAGGGAGATCTCATGTTTTGTAACACTAGGAAAGACTTTTGCATGTTCCGTAATGCCATATGGTATGAAGAATGCACCAGCCACTTTTCAGAAGCTCATGAATGTTGTAACAGAGGTTTTGGCAGGGTGTGTTGTTTATATTGATGATGTATTAATCTTCAGTGACAACTGGAAAGATCACCTATGCCATGTCAGTAAATTTCTTGAGCGTTTAGTTCAGGCTAATCTTGTAGCTAATTTATCAAAGTGTGAGTTTGGTCAAGCTAAAGTTCAGTACCTTGGGTATGTAATTGGTGATGGACATGTTGCACCACCAGGAGCTAAGGTTCAGGTTATAAGTGATCTTCCTAGACCTAAAAGTAGGAAAGAGCTACAAAGATTTTTGGGAATGGTAGGTTATTACATGAGATTTGTTCTTAACTTTTCTATTCTTGTATCACCACTTACAGACCTACTGAAAAAGGGAGTTAAATTTGTCTGGACCGATAACTGTGAATCCTCTTTCATCAAACTTAAAGCTATCCTATTAAGGCAGCCAGTGCTCGCTACTCCAAATTTTGCTAAGTCTTTTAAGATGTCTGTTGATGCAAGTGATACAGGAGCTGGGGCTGTTTGCTGCAAGAGGATGATCAGGGTATTGAACACCCTGTATCTTATTACAGTAAGAAGTTCACTCCACCTCAAAAGAAATACTCAACTATTGAGAAAGAGCTTTTGGCCTTGATTTTGGGTTTACAGCAGTTTTCATTTTATTTGTGTTCTGGTTTTGACCCCATAGTCATTTATACCGATCATAACCTACTGAAATTCCTTAGTATGTTTAAAGATAAAAATCAGAGATTGACAAGATGGAGTCTACTTCTTCAGGAGTATTCATTAGACATACAACATGTCAAGGGGAAAGAAAATGTCATTGCAGATTGCTTATCTAGACTTTAGACAGATTGTTTTAGAGTAATAAGAAATTTCCTTTGTAAATTTCTTTTTCTTTGTGGGGAGGTGTTACATAGCCTATGATTTCATCATCCTTTGTGTAATTTTAACGCACAGTATGCTGCATGTTTTATCACGAGCGTGTTCTGCCTCAGTCCTACCGTTATAGTAGAGTAAGTCGTCCTTTCTGTTGTTCAGAGCAGGATTTTCAGCTCTTTGTCCCCATGGCTTCATTTGCGCGTCCTTCTTACAAGTTGTATCAAGCTCTGCTGGCCCCTATATAATGAGCTCAGTCTCTGCATCATTGCCACTTAGATCTACTCCTCATTTTGTTCACATCTCTGTCCTCCCCTGTACAGTTATTGTTGTGAGTGCTCAGGAAGTCTCCAACCATCTAGCAGCTGTGTAATTTGAGTATAACTGTTGTTGCATTTTTTCTTGTACTGTATAGCATAAGTTGTTAATTTGTAGGCCTAGTGAGGTTTTTTTGTAATTTATGTAGGATTCATTTTGTCAGCCAGTTTTAATACTATTTTGTATCTGTAATAATTTATCTTGCATTAACTGAGCATTACCCAGTGTATTTTCATTTTATCAGGGCTGACTTAGGTAAATTTACTCTTGCTAATTTCGTGTTAATAGAGGTTATTGCAGTTAACCATATATTTAACCTGTTTTTTGCCATTACATTATCCTTATGAGTCCTGGATGTTTTGTTGTTAGTTTGAGCATTAAACTTAACTTGTAATTTTACCTAACTCTTTTGTTTTGAACCTGGAACTTTACGGGACAGTAGTGATTTTTTTAGTATTCTCACTTGGAGTATACATTAGCTTTCTCTGTTCCGTAACAATATATATATATATATATATATATATATATATATATATATATATATATATATATATGAATTAGCTTTAGGAATTAGCTTCTCATTAAGAGTTTTCTTGGCCAACATCGACACTGCTCGCGCTCGATGCTTGTCGTTGTCTGTCGATGTTTTTGTCATTAGTGAGGATTACGGCCGGTGTAAACGTTACTGATATTGCTCCTTGCGCTTCTGTTACGATTATGGCTGCTGTTTTTATCCTGTTTACAGCGGACTATACTGGTGGTTTTGGTGGTGTGAAATGTTGGGATGAGTGTTGAGACAGTAGTGACGGTGGCAGTGATAATGATGTCGCTGTAGAGTGAATGCTGTCGGACATACACCATTCAAAGTTGTTAAACATGTGCTTCGAATGAATTATTTTTGAAAACTCTGTTCGTCAAGGAGCTAGAGTTTCGTGTAAGAGTATGTAGGAGGCTGAACACTACCTTTTCCTCTCTATAGTAGCTCGGCATACGACAGTTAGGTAGTCTCCTGTGTGTTACTGACGTAGTCTGTATCGAAAGAAGAAGAAGAAGAATTACACAAATAAAGTAATGGAAGCAACTTGCCAAAAAATAACTAAGGATGAGGTGCCGAGATGCCTACAAAGCCAGGTAGAGTACGAGCTATAAGTTTGTTTGTGTGTTTAGGTGTAGAAAATCATATATGTGTTTTCATTTATGTTTATGATTTGTCCAGGGAGTCGGAGTTAATGGTGTGTATATGGCGGATGATAATGTTATACTTTTGTTTTGAAGTAAGAGTTAATGAAGAAACTGATGAAGTTGGTATGGATGATTCTGTGTGTGTGTGTGTGTGTGTGTGTGTGTGTGTGTGTGTGTGTGTAGGCTCTCTCACGGGCAACCTACTGGGCCTACTGCCACCAAAAGTAGGACATGGGGCAAATTGGTCCAGCACATGGGCATACCCTCTGTGCTTCTGAGCTTAAGCCTTCCGAAATCCTTACGTGCACTATTACGGTAACTCATGAACTTTTATGTGATAGAGATATGACAAGTTTAAGGACTAGTTAGACGCTATCACTTTCTCTCATCTATGCATATGTGACAGAGATGTGGCCAGGCTGGTTGTCGCTCTGGTAGTGACACATCCCCTCAACCAACGCATACTCATATATCATAGAGATGTGGCCAAGCTAGCGTTTGTTCTGGCAGTGACACCTCCCTTCAACCCATGCATATGTAGTAGAGATGTAGCCAGGCTAGCGATTGTTCTGGTAGTGTCACATCCCTTCAGCCCATGCATATGCAGTAAAGATTTGGGTAAGCTAATGTTTTCTATGGCACTGACACATCCCTTCACTCCCAGTGTGGTAGAGATATTGTTTGAGGAGAAGGTGGACTACCTCTTGAAAAGCCCTCACCCACAGGTATGTGTTAGAGATGTTGCTTGGTTACAAAGTGCTCTGGCGCTGACACCTGCAGAGTTAGAAGGTGCTCCGTCGCTGACACATCCTTCGCATGGCTGAAGGATGCTCCACCATCGGCAGGTCCTCATGCATAAGCATACTTTGTGGTAACATTAAAATTCTCTCACCTAGAAAGGAGAAATTATTGATATGGGTAATAATCTGGGCAGGCAAGTTCTGTCCTTGAGCTTCAAACTTTGGGATCACAGTCCACGACGGATATTGCAACCTCCGCCTTCAGTGATATTATCTCCACAGTTATCGGACATATCAATTAAAACCCAGCACTGTATATGGGAAGGATATGCATAATGTATGACATTTAGAAGCTGAGATGATAAAGCGAGAAGCGTAATAAAAATTACTAGCATCAGAATGCAACTTGGACAATTATATGTAACCCAGCTACTGTAAAAATTCATCTTGTACGTCATAGTCATTATGGGGCCAACAGTGAAATGCAAGAATTATGTGTAAGATATTCAGAGGATGCATTATCTAGGGATATTGGCTTAGTGCACAAAAACAGAACACTAGTTCAGTTACACATACCAGTGTCTTATTAGTTGTTTGGTGAAGCATTAAATACATAATCACTAAAATAGGGAAAAAAAATAGGTAAACGCATGATAATGAAAAAATTCAAATCTGTGAAGATGTCACAAGGCTCACAATGCAGTATTGCTAATGAAGTGATCTGGAACTCTTGGCGTAATGGGCGTATATATTTTTTTCCTTTTTTATTAGTAAACTGCTGTTTTAGTTATAACAGCATCATTCCCACGGTAATGTATTTTATTATGTAATGCTTCATGAAATCAGATGTAGATTATGCATCAAAGAAGATTTCCCTTCTGACGAGGTTGACGTGATCAGTTATTTTACAGTTTTCGTCGAAATAATGAAGCCATAATAATATGAAAGAGCTATCCCTATTTCACAATACTGTACTCGTAGTAACTAACCTCAAAATTACATATCAAGAAGACATGCTGCCTTAAAAATTTACCAGTCTCATGTGAATGACTCTTTGCTGTTTTTATCCTCAAGATGTTTGTTATGTGCGGGTCAGTACAGGATTTATTACTGGTACTTCCGGGACGTGTACCGACATCGAAACTCCCAGTCGGTAATGTGACTCTAAATTATGATGCTTAACTTTACAGGTTACTGGATGATGAGTTATAATGATCACTTCAGTGGAATGCTTTGACCTGTGTGGATCATAATTGGAAATTATTGGCAAATACATCATTATAGTTTTGTGCATCCATTCATCATTGTTTGTTGAGAATTATAGATATATCACAAAAGTGCCGAAAATTAGATTCTCTGCTGAGTTCAAAGGTTCTGCCGCATGCACTATGATGCAGTTGTGTACTAAACAAAGCGATATTACGAAGGTCATTCTCTAACACGGCAGAACTACTTTAGTTCATCAGGAAGTGAAATTAATTTCCAGTCGGGGTTCACTCAGGCACAGTACCTCAAAGTGCAACCCTGATTACCTGAAGTTGTGAAGGCTAAAGTGTTACTACACTAAACGCGGAGGGGTGGCCTAACGAGGTGCCAGTTCTTTTATGAGTGACTGTATAGCATGTACTAAGGCACTAAAGCCATATTTACCCACCTCTCAGAGAATTTTTAATTTGCTGAATAGGGCTGACCCTCCTAATTAATCATGGTTGGAAAGCTGTATATAGTGGGGGGGGGGTCTTCCTAGTAACCAAACGAACACACCTTGGAATGTCATTCAAATCTTTTTCGCTATTTCTTGTTATATTTATTTTTGGGAGGAGGACTAACCCCTAAGATTCATAGCGGGGCTCACACTCCCCAGATATCATATTACGCATGAAAGTCCATTGTATCTACTGAGATATCAAAGCCATGTCTGTCATCCTTTCACTGTTTCTGAAAATTTTTTGATTTGGTAAGGGGTCTGACTCCCATAGAAATCATAGTTGGAAAACTGTATATAGTGGAAAACCTGCGGAGTAAACAGACGAACTCACCTGGGAATTATCATTCAAATCTTTCTCCTACTGTGTCTTTTCTTTTATTTTTCTCAGTAGGGGCTGATCACCCTAGGAATCATGAAGGGGGGGGGGTCATGCACCCCAAATATCGATGTGCAGTTTCTTCGTATGCTTTCAGACAAAACATGGAAACTGCATACCTAATCGTGCGATATGTCTGCCGATGTCGTTAAAATCCATCTGCTCACTTTCCCTTATTTTTCATCGTCATTTGTTGGGGGATGGAGCTGACCCCCCAAGAATCATTGTCGATTCACGCTCTCCAAATATCGCATTACGGATATGAGTCCATTGTACAACACGTACTAAAATATCACACACATATCTGCCCTCCTTTTACTATTTCTGAGAATTTTTAATTTGGTGAGGGGGGCTGGTCCCCTAAATGCCTGGATTGAAAATCTGTATATAGTGGAAAACCTTCCTAAGGACTAGATGAACTCACCTTGGAAGTTACATTCAGTTCCAACAAATAGCTAAGGAGAAGTTGAAGCGCGCACACACACACACACACACACACACACACACACACACACACACACACACACACACACACACACACACACACACACACACACACGCACAGCCTAAGTATTGCGCAAAGTGTATAGGGTTGGTTGCCGAAAATTATAGGCTACCATCCTGCGAAGCAAGACTGATTAATCAAAATAAATATACAAATAAATAATAAAATAAACAAATGTGAAATATAAAATGAAATCAAGTAATAAACGTGTTTAGCCGGAGAGTTTTCGCTCTGGAAGAGGTTGATATGGCCTTCATTAACGCCTCCATTACACCAGACCTTCTGTTAACAAGATAATCCGGAGGTGACAAAGAGTAGAACAAACTGAAAAAAGTCGCCATACTGCGGGAGCTAAGTAAAATACTTTACATGTAATTTTAAATTATGAACGTAACAAACAGCCTACAGCCGTATTACTAATTCTGAGATTCCAAAGATGGGGATAAGTTCCTATTTTCCCTAAACAAATGATAGGAGAACCTGCCTGATAATTCTTAATCTTTTTTCATTAAAATGCTTTATGTTTTATGCAGGCTGGTTACATCTACAGTTACAGCCAATTCATAAATGGCTAATGTTGGTGACTGGAAACTTCGCTTACTCAGTTTTGTTAAAAATAATGGTCGTTAGAAAATGAATAAATGGATCTTGTTTGTGGTCGGAGACATGCTTCATTAATCCTTTCAATCCGAGGGCGGCTCTTCTATTCCATTCCTGCAAACATTCAACGGTTTCATTCAGTTAGGAACAACCTATCGATCTGGACACAGATTTACACCTGCAAACCAAGGACGTATTTTATATTTTATTCTTGCTGTACGAAGAATGGAGAAAGAAAAGAAGAAAGAGAAGAAAGGATGAGAGAGAAAGTAAAAGGGAAAACATTTAATCAAGTAAATGGCAAAGAATGGGGAACAGAAAGCATATGCAAAAAGGAAAAGGGGATGAAAAGAACATAGAGGCGAAAAGCATGAAGAGAAATGGAGAAAGAAAGAGAGAAAAGGAAAAAGAAGAAAAGAGAGGAGAATAAAAAAAAAAAACGTGAAAAGAAAATGTAGAAGAGGGTAAAAACTGAAATGTGAAAGAAAAAATGGAACCGGGACACCTTTCTCAGAGTCCCAGGCAGCCCCACCTTATTTCCAATTTTCACTGCGACAGTTCTCCATTTAAGGTGAGAAAAATATCTTGGTTGTAGGAAAAGCATCGTAATAAACACTCACAGTTTGGAAATTAGCAACACTGCCACTCCACCACACCTATCACCACTACGTAAGACGCCAGTCAAGGCTATTTTTGCAACGTCCACACTCGCTTAATAAACAAATCTGAACCTCCACCTACACATTAATAAACACGCTATAACTTTTTCGCAATGATGGCGGAACTTTCATTTTGTTTTTGCTACCCCCCATACGATTTTATTCAGTTTACAAATGGCCTTTAGAGAGTAGTAAGAAGGTTACGCAAATAAAACTACGAGTAAATACAATGGTTTGGAGGTAACAATAAAATGAAGTTGACTAAATAGGTTAAACCCAGGTGTTACAGATGACTACCTACCTCTTTGTCTATCTATATATAAATCTATCTGTCTGTCAACCTATCTACAGACGCAGCAAGCCAACTCGACCACGTAAAGTTGCTGGCATAAAGATAAATTGTCATTTCATTATAATCAGTAGCGAGGCAGCAGTGATTCTCGATCCCATGACGTTATCTCTGCACTAACAGTCCCCTTACGAAATACGTGAAGACCTTTCTTATTCTCTCGACTATATTTTTTCAACAGTATTATGGTCTGGAATTGTACAGTACATTAACAGACGCCTTATCGTTAAAAAACAACAATTTAATTCCCTATCATCATGATTCAAAATTCTCCCTCCCCCCCTCCAGCCATCCCCTATAATAATGTATGATGGATGCGGATGTGTCTTGGCAGAAGGGATTGTAAATGTCTGGAAATAATTCGTTGCAATAGCTACATACATAGTTCAATAATCTATGGAATTAAAAACAAAAAATATTGGTCTTGCCTTGTCATAGTGTCTGGTTGTCTCTATGGTGGTTCCTTAATTGTGAAGTTTGAAAATTCTAATGTTTTCCCCATTGTTAACCTCTCCGTTTGTCTGCATTTGTCTGTATACTAAGATCTGGCGGTGGAAATGACAGTCATAATATGTTCACATCAGTTTTGCTGTCTGTGCATACCATGATGTGTGTTGCAAATCAAGGCCCCTATAAGCGTCGTTTAAGAAGACTCCTTAGTACTTCTCCCTTACCAGCTTATTCCTTTTTCTAGCATTGTATTCTTATATGTTATTACTGTAATCCATGTGGGGAAAAAACAGCATAAAAGAGAATCCGTGGGGGAAATATTTAAATTATCAATAATGAGACGCTAGAAAGGCTCCTAATATGACGTGAGCACTGTTTCAAGTCTGAGCCCATTGTGTGAATAATGCCTTTGTGTGAATGAGAGAAGACTTTTCGTTATACTCGGAAAGTGGCAGACTTACAGAACAAGAAGTGTGGAAACTACGTTCAAGATTATTGTTTGAAACCCATTAGCACATTCATTGTTTCTTCTGCACTGTATACAATATATGAAATTGTTAATTTTTTGTTTGAAAATTGTATCGGATGACTGTAATTTTTCATAACTGCTTCAGTTTTATTCAGCTCTGGGAGAGAGATCAGCTTGTAACGAGGTTAACAAATATTGTTTCTGGTAACGTCAGCACAAACAGTTTCTCCAAAGTTTAAAATAAATCATGTGGAAAAAACAAAAACAAAAACCACAAAATCCTGCCTTAAGATTGAAGGCATCACACCTCTCACGGTTGGAACAACTCTAGTATTGTGTATCGCCTAACGTCGAACGACTTACTCAGCTGCGAGTGATTCATATGATTGTGAGAAAGTTAATGTTGCCACCACTGACCTTGTCTTTTTAGACATGTCCTATATTCTATTCCAGCTAACGCTAGGCAGTTTCAGTTACCTAGAGGTGAGCGTAGAAACCTCAGAAGGCTGATGTGTCGTATTGTTTATAAAGCTTCCATATCATTACTATGAGGACAAGTGTCCCTAAAAGGTAATTCAGTGTAGAAAAAGTAAAAGGAAAGGCTCAACAATTTCAAGCAATTTACTGTAGTTGGCGAGGTCTTAGCAGCTGGAGGGAGTGGTGTGGGTATGAGTGGAAAAGGAGAAGAGACCGCACATCAGCACAAGGACACCGCGGAAATTTGATACGCCATATTTTTTTTTTTTTTGTTAAATATAGATGATGATGATGATGATGATAATGATGATGATGATATGCGTGCACGATTGCGTACTAGCCCGCTCACACGTGTACACGTACTTACGTGCACGTGCATGTGCACGGGTGTGTTTGTGTGCGTGTACGTGTGTGTGCCCATGTGTATGTGCATATACTCCTATGTGCGTGTGTATGTTTGCTGGGAGCATGCATGTGCTTGTGCGCGTGCGTGTCCGGTTCTTTACTTATGAATGAAATAATAATTGTCTTATATTCTTTACCAAACTTAGTGGAGAGGTTGAGGGTAAGCCAGGGATGTTGACTTCTTGTTTTTGAGAACAAATGGTCGAAGATCAAGGTAATATGGCAAGGTCAACTTAAAAAGCTTTTACCCGACCCTGACCATACTTAGTGGAAGGATTTATTGTCCGGCTGGGATGAAACGACTGGCTTCTGAGAACAATCAGTCAAATATCTAAAATAGTTACTGTTTTTTTGTGACGTAGATTTGATTATCAGATGTGGGGTCGAAATGAGTTTAAAATATCAATTCTTTTCATAGCCGAGTCCTCATTAGACACCGTCTGCATATTCTGTCCTTCATCTCTCTTAAATTACCATATAAGGTTTTATGGTGTCACTTCCAACGACCCATTACATCGCCGACAAAAATACTAATCGTTTGTTGAGAGGCTTCCACATAACCAGGTCAGTCTGTCATTCACTTCCTCAACGTCTCCACCTTTCCTACTTTTGTTTCCCAGTTTCTTTCTAAATCCGGCCTTCATGTCTCCCGCTCATTCCTTCGTATGTACTTTCCTCAAATTAACATCTACTTCCTTTACTATCTTTCTTTTACCACACCATTTCTCTTTCAGTCTTTTCCTCGAGTCTTGATTTTATTTCTCTCCTGTGCTCTTCACCTCCCTTTTCCTGACTTTTTTTCCGGCTGCTTTCCTTCTGCTCATTTATTACTTACTTGTTCGTCCTATTCTTTCTCCCTCTCTTTTTCTTCATATGTGATCCTCTCTGTTTCTCTCCGCTTCTCTTGTGTTTTTGCATCTCTTCCCTTCCTCCAGCTTATGCACTTTCATCTCTTCCGCTTGCCTTTCTCCTGTGTCCATCAACCAATCTCTCTCGTATTCCCTAATCTGCCTCGCCTTCAAAGCCTTTTCCCTCCATCAGACAACCTTCATCTCGGGAACCACCAGTTTGCTTTTCCCTCTGCCTTTGACAGACACTCGAAGTCTTTATCGTCCCTGTACATGCTGCCTCGTACTCCTTTCCACACTGACTACCTCACCTTCCTCCACCTGACCGCCTCCTTCCGCAATAAAGCTCACTGTCGCCCTCCTTCCGTCCGTATTTTTTCCGATTTCCTTCCTCCCTCCCCCCCCCACCCCTTTTTTTTCATCACATGCAGTGCTTACTCTTTCATCTTACACAATCTACCCCTCCCTTCACCTGAATGAGTCCTTTGCTCGTGAAGCTAACATCCATTTAATTTCTTTCCGTAACTTACTAGCTATCATTTTGTCCCCCCCCCTTCTCTCTCTCTCTCTCTCTCTCGCTCTCTCTCTCTCTCTCACACACACACACACACACACGTTGCATACTCCCTTATCTTAGTTAACCTGCCTAACGTTTCTCAGCCTCTCTGCATCCCTTCTCCATTGGTCTCACATTTATATAGTGTATTCCTATAAATACGTTTTTTCAGCATATCACGCACTACATTCTCCTTTTTTCCACATAACCCACCTGCCCTCTTTCAACCCCGATTAACATCACACCCATCTAGTGTTTTCCTAATTCACTAGTCTTCCTTTTCTCTCCCACCGTTTTCCATCTAACACACTGTTTATCGTTTCATCCACCAAAACATATCTTCCCCTTCTTTATATAAATGCGTCCTTTCCTCATCACCAACCTCTGTTTCTTTTCATTTCTTCCCTCTCTTTACTAGTTTTCCTTTCCCTTCCTCCCCTCCTCCATCAGCAATAACCCTCCTTCCCCATCTCAGTCTCAGCCTAAAGCCGTTCATTCCTCATCAGCAGCCTTACTTATATTTGCGTCATCTCTTCCCTAACCGAATTAGCTTTGCACCACTTCCCCCTCCTGTTTGATTACTCAAAACCCTTTCCCAGCCGAATCTTGACTTTCATCATTCCCAGCCTCGGACTCTCTATGCTTCTTGTCTTCATCTGTTCAATTTCAGCTTCATCGTTCTTTTTTTATTATATTATAAATTATGCACTAGATAAAAAAAAAAAAAGTGCACATTTCGAGACAAACAATGAGGAAGTGAAGGAGCATTGTGATGTTGATGTGGATGACACCGGAAGCGTGAATAAGTACTCTGAGATGGTTTGACCCTTTTTTTTTTTTTATAACAGAACAGGGGAAGGAAAAACGAATTAAAAAAATAATCCATACACATGATTACAGGCCTCCTCCATTTATAAAATATCCGTAACAGTTGGACTTGAACAGCTGTAGGTTGATTTTTGGGGGGAAACAACTCCGGGGAAGCGTCTTCCAGAGAGATGCAGTTCGAGGAATTTAAAAAAAAAAAAATGATAGGCAGAAGTTCTGCAATATGGCTGTGTGACGTTCCAGCCATGAGCTCTACCAGATGCCCGTGTAGCACGAGGGAAGGCATGGAGAGGTGGCACCAGGGACGCAACTTCGTCTGAGCATATGCCATAAAAATATCTGAAAAATAATGCAAGGGAGGCAACATTCCTTCTTACTTGTAGGGGAGGTGGTTTACGTATAATAACAGGGTTATTAATAATTCCAACAGCTTTTATATGAATTTTGTCTAGTCGTTTTTAGTACAATCTCTCCAAAGCAATATTCCGACTGACAGCGCATATGACTCTTATAAATTATACCTTACTGCTAGTCAGTGAAGAAGTTATGAACTCTGTACAATACTCTACGTTTCTTTGAGGCGGTTTTAGCAAGCGATCTGACGTGAGAGTCCATCTGAGAGCATTGCTAAGTGAGACACCAAGAATTTCAATACTTTTGGAGATTGGAATATTAGTAGCACTGAAGGTAATATACGAATCTGGCAGTATGTGTCTATTAGTAAATTGTATATGTTTGGTTTTACTAGCATTAAATGAGACGAGGTTGTTTTGTCCCCATTCAGTGATCGTAGAGAAGTCTTGATTTACGGAGATGGCTGTACTGAGTTGAGAGTTAGAGATATTAGTCTTTGTAAATGGGTGTTTGAGTGTGAATGAACTGTGAAGTGAATGTAGAGAACAAGAGGCTGACTAGTGGAGAGAAACATGGGAGAAGTGGAGTGTGAGATGGGGGGAAGGCAGCCAAGTGGTAGAGGACAGGGCAACTTGGAGGAGGTTTTGGCCACCTTTTACGGGATTAAGGAGTATTACTATAAACAGACAGATAAATAGGTAGATTGAGAGGTAGGTATAGTATAGATAGATACCGTAACTGAATGGATAGACAGATAAATAGATGGAAAGATAGACATTCCGGACGAAACAATCAGACACCACAGACGATAGTTACAGCAGGATGTCCTATGGTCCTACGACACGTTAGTAGCTAATTCCTGTTAGGCCAGACCTATCCTAGTGGGAGGGATTATTTTACTTTCCCTTTCTCTGACCTTCTGTGTCGTTTATCTTAACCTGACGGGGATTTTTGTCGTATGGCGGTGTGTAGTCCATAGCTCAATGGCAGAATAAGGCAAAACTACGTCTCTACATCCTTTCCATAACATTTTCTTCGTGACTAGCAACAAATTCTCCATGCTAATCTTTTGTTACAGCCCAGAGCTCAATGTGGAGAGGTGACAATTTTAGGCCAAGTTTAAATGAACAGGATATAGAAGAAGTGACGTCCCACAGGCCTACCTTCTCACTCATTCAGACACCTGATTTCTGGGCTCTTCTTGCTATCTCCTGAAGACTATTTAATTTTAAAATGGACCTCTAATAAATGAAATTTAAATCCAACTCTCGCAGTTCAAAGACGAGAGGGGCGCCTTCATGTGGTGGCACCGATATGACTAGATCGCTCAACTGTCTGGTTATGCAAACGTTCTTCTACTGCAACTCAATCATCCCAAAGGAGGATGGTGAACTGCATGTCAGCTTCACCCTGCAATCTGCTGGATTCACGTTTTAGATGAACCTAGGGCTGTCGCTACTACTACTACTGCTTATTAATTCTACTACCTGCTACCTACTACTACTACTGCTACTAGTACTACTACTACTACTACTCAAAAAACTCTCCTCTGAAATTAATAATGTAATAGGAAGCGTATTTAAACAAAAAAATGTCCTTTGACGAAAGAGGTTGAATGAAACTCCTGATACTGAAAGGAATACGGTTGATATTTTAGGCGCCATAAAAGATTCCGTAGCACTCTCCCTCGGCGATTTATTTCACATATTATATCTCAGCATTCTTATCTTTGACATTAATTTTGTTATATTAATATCGAAATAGTTTGCTCAGAACATACAACAGATACCGAGGGGTAAGCTGCAGTGTCAACTTCTAAGGAACAGGTGTTACGAAGTGGGCAAAGCCACTAAGAATACGACACATCATCTCACGCAACCCTTCTGTGCCTTGAATGCATTGATGCCCCCGGCCCCCCAAGTCGCACATTTGCCCAACATTTGCCCACAGACATTTATCAGGTCTTCTATCAAGTGCTCTCTCTCTCTCTCTCTCTCTCTCTCTCTCTCCGCCGTCTCTTGGTCCTCACCCTTTGGTTTCTTTTGTCATGCGTTCTTTCTTAGTCTCTTCAGTCTGGGTACACAATTTTTGTTCATCATGCAGCAATCACTATATTTCATTCTGTTTACAAGGTAGTTTTCGAACTACATTAGATACGTATAGTCTTCACCAACCCTTTCACTACCCAGGCGCTATCCTGAACAAAATATATTAATCTCGTAGTTGCTACATAAAAGATGGTGCAGGAGAGGGACGCCTTTATGTCTTGGTACCGATATAACAAGGTGGGTGAACTACCTTATTATATAAACGTCCCTCTGCTTCATCCACATCCCCAAAATGGAGATGGGGGAGTGTAGGACAAGAACAGCTTAAGCCTGGAATCTACTGGCTTCCCTTTTCAGATAGATTTTCTTTCACAACAAGAAAAAAGATGTCATTGTAGTCAGTACGAGTATTTTACCACACTAGTTACTAACCTCAACAGGAAGTTCTTTTCTACACCCATCAAGGTGTGGGGGTTCGAGGCTAGGGTAATGTTGTGTAGTGAATTTGCTGGGAAATATTCACTTTGCTTTCTCTAGTGGCACTACATAATTGGAAAAGTTCCTTTTAAACGTACGCAGGGCCGTTACTGGTATGGATGGTTTCAAAAGCTAGACCACGGTGGTAAATACTACTACTTCTAGTAACAATAATAATGATAATCATCATCATCATCATCATCATTATAAATCAGGTTACAAAAAGAAAAAAACAAAAGAGACAGGCCAGAGAAAGGGATTGGGGATTTACTTATTCCCGTACCCTGAAGACTGGGTCTATGAATGTGCCTGGATGTAGTACGATTGAGGCTAAAAGGGAGGAGTTTGGGAGAATGTTTGTGAGAACAAAGTTGGATGTGTTAGCTTTGAGTGAAACGAAGATGAAAGGGAAAGGTGAGTCTATGTTTGAAAGTGTGAATGGAAGATTGTCAGGTGTTGATAGAGGAAGGGCAAGAGAAGGTGTGGCCTTGTTAGTGAGTCCGGAAGTACAGCAGTGTGTGATTGAATGGAAGGAGGTGTCATCGAGACTGATGTGGGTGAAAGCGAAATTTGAACATGAGTTGTGGGTGTTTGTGAGTGCATATGGGCCTGGTAGTGAAAGGGATGAAGAAGAGAGGGAGTCTTTCTGGAATGATGTTTATGAGTGTCTACAGAGTTTTGGAGAGAATGTGAATGTGGAAATGATGGGAGATCTGAATGCTAGAGTGGGAAATGTAGCAGTTGAAGGTGTAGTTGGTATGCATGGTGTGCCTGGAAGAAATGAAAATGGGGAACGAATAATAGGGATGTGCGTTGAGCGAGAGATGGTGATTGGAAATACCCTGTTTGAGAAGAAAGATATTTATAAGTATACATGGGTGAGACAGGAGGGTGGAAGGGTTGTTGATAGAGCATTGATGGACTATGTGGTTGTGTCCAGGAATGTAATAGGAAGATTGTTGGATGTGAGAGTTCTGAGAGGGGAGGGTGGAGGTATGTCTGACCACTACCTGGTGGAGGGAAAGTTAAGAGTAGGTAAGAGATGGATGAGAGCTAGGAGGGTTAGGTGTGGCAGGGAGGTTTTGAGAGTGAGTTGGATAAAAGAGAGAAAACGTTAGAGTATCAGGAGAAATTAAAAGATGAGTGGAACGCAGTGAAAGATCAGGAAAATGGCAGTGTGGAGGAGGAATGGCAGTTGTTTAAGAGTGCTGTGGTGGGGCATGCAGAAGAGGTGTGTGGTGTGAGACGTATGGGTGGTGGTGTAAGAAAAGGAAGTGATTGGTGGTGCGAGGAAGTAAGTATGGCTGTGGCTGAGAAGAGACGCGCATATGAAGTGTGGCTGCAGAGGAAGGATGAGGTGTCATATGAGAGGTATAAAGAAAAGAGGAATAGGGCGAGAAGGACTGTGTGTGATGCTAAAGTGGCAGCAGATGAGAGGAAGGGTAGGCGGCTGACTGAGAATTTTCAAGTGAATAAGAAAATGTTCTAGAAGGAAGTGACAAGGGTGCGAAAGAGAGAGTATGGGAAGGAAGAGCGAGTAAAAGCAGAGGATGGAAGGATGTTGACTGAGATGGATGCAGTAAGGAAGAGATGGGGAGAGTATTTTGGAAGATTGTTAAATGTAGAGGAGGAAAAGGTGGCTGAGATTGTGGCGGATGGAAGGGTGCAGGGAATAAATGTGTTGGGAGAGTTGAATGATTTGTTGATCACGAAGGAGGAAGTGGAGGAGGCAGTAAAGGAGATGAAAACAGGGAAAGCTGCAGGCATGGACGGGTGTGCTTTGGAATGCCTGAAGGGTGGTAGAGTGACTTTTGTTAACTGGTTAGTAAGACTGTTGAACGTGTGCTTTGTGAAAGGTATGGTGCCAGTTGACTGGGCGAGTGCTTGTGTGGTCCCATTGTATAAAGGAAAGGGTGATAAATATGAATGTACTAGCTTTAGGGGTATAAGTCTGTTGAGTGTTGTAGGTAAGGTGTATGGTAGAGTGTTAATTAAGAGAGTTAGAGAGGGTACAGAGAGAGTGATTGGTGATGAGCAGTGTGGCTTTAGGAGAGGGAGGGGATGCGTGGATCAGGCGTTTGCTGTGAGACAAGTGTGTGAAAAGTATTTAGCGAAAGGCAAGGATGTGTTTTGGCATTCATGGCTTTAGAGAAAGCGTATGATAGAATTGATAGGGAGGCTTTGTGGACTGTTTTAAAATTGTATGGACTTGATGGTAGGTTACTAAAAGAGGTGAAAAGTTTTTATGTAAATAGTAAAGCGTATGTGAGAGTGGGAAATGCTGTGAGTGATTGGTTTCCCGTGAGAGTGGGGCTGCGACAGGGATGTGTAGTGTCGCCTTGGTTGTTTAATATTTATATGGATGGTGTTGTAAAGGACATGAATGCAAGAGTTCTAGATGAAGATCTGAGTCTGGTGAATGTTGATGGTGGGGAGTGGAATCTGAAGCAGCTGCTGTTTGCAGATCATACTGCACTGGTGGCTGATTCAGAGGAGAGATTGAGACAGTTGGTAGAAGAGTTTGGAAGGGTGTGTGAAAGGAGGAAATTTTAAGTAAAGGAGAATAAGAGTAAAGTGACGAAGTGTACGAGGTTGGTAGATGGTAGGGGGATGAATACAGTTTTGAATGGTGAGTTGCTTGAGGAAGTAGTGTTTTAAATATTTAGGGTCACATGTTGCTGTGGATGGAAGAATAGATGCAGAAGTGAAGTTTAGAATGCATGAAGTAGGAAAGGTGCTGGGAAGAATGAAAAAAGTGTTTAGATGTCGTTCGCTTACAATGGATGTAAAGAGAAGGCCGTATGAGGGTGTGATACCGACTGCGTTATATGGGGCTGAAACATGGAATATGGGTGTAGCAGAGAGGAAAAGTTTGAATGTAATGGAGATGAGGTGTCTGAGGAGTATGTGTGGAGTGACGCGTATGGATCGAGTGCAAAATGATGAAGTGCGAAGGAGACCTGGAGTTGTTCGGGAGATGGTTGATAAAGTTGAGCAGAGGGTATTGCGATGGTTTGGGCATATGGAGAGAATGGATAATGAGCGATTGGTGAAAAAGATAACTAGATCTGATGTGAGAGGTGTAAGGCTTAGAGGGAGACCACCAATAGGATGGATGGACAGTGTGAAGAGAGCGTTGGATGCGAGATGGATGGATGTTGAACAAGGAAGAGTGGCTGTGTGTGACAGAAATAAATGGAGAAAAATTGTGAATGAATAAATGATGACGCAGCCCTGAGGGGATATTCTCCCTCATTTGGTCTGCTCAGCTAATCAGGTCAGGTGCGGGTAAGGGGATGGGTCTATTATGATGTGGCAGGGGTAAACCAGCTCTGGTGTCGGGCCCTGCTGCGGATATCACTGATTGCACTGTGCAGTTGACCCTTGTGCAGTGTGGTGCGGTGAGGATCTGTCCGTTCTCCCCTTTGGGGCTAAGATGCGAAATGAATGTGTTTGAACGGATAGGTAAATGGGGAGTGTGTCGTCCTGTCTCGGCTACCTCCCTTTCCTTGGGGGAAGCAGCCTAGGTATATAGACATAGACAGCCAAAAAAATAAAGTAAAAATCCCGCTCTGATATATCTCTCTTGGGGATGGAGTATATGATAGGTCGTCACTGTGACTAGGGTGGTCTAACCACTCGACCATTATGCTGAAAAAGAATAAAGAACCTGGCAAGATATATACTATGTTCCTTCTCTCTCTCACTCTCTCTCTCTCTCTCTCTCTCTCTCTCTCTCTCTCTCTCACTCCAGCCGGGCCGTCAAACCAACTCACGCAGCTGCGACTGGTAATTTCTTAACAGCCCACCGAGCAACGGTGATTAATGGGTGAAGGCGCGACCACTCGGGACACGACGCAGGGCCCCGCAAATTGGTGATAAATGGGAAAGGGCTGAGGTTCTCCCCGCTGCCTTTCTCGCAGCGTAACCCCCAGAACTACCCATCCTTCTCCTCATCCTACCATACGTGTTTGCTACTTTTTAAAACAACAATTATCTTTTTCAATTAACCAGCCATCTCTCTCTCTCTCTCTCTCTCTCTCTCTCTCTCTCTCTCTCTCTCTCTCTCTCTCTCACTGCACACACACACACACACACACACACACACACACACACACACACACACACACACACACACACACACACACACACACACACACACATGATTAATGTATATACTGTATGTTATATGCTATATAAAGTTTGATGTGAAGCTGGATGGATACAGATAAATAAATAGACTTAACCTATGAGTATATGGCTATGAATGCACACACACACACACACACACACACACACACACACACACACACACACACACACACACACACACACACACACACACACACACACACACACTATTACCGGCAGCTGTCCGGTCACTAATCTGGGGCTGAACCGTGTGAAGTGACCTTGTGACGTAGTCCTGTCTTGGCTGACCCTGGCCCAAGTTGTCATCGATATCCACTCACATGCAAACCAGTTTGGGGCACGGCATATCACCAGTGATAAAGGATTAACCCGTGTCGAATTACAGGGAGAGAATGCAGGTGGAGCCGAACCCAAATGATGAGAATGCAGCAGCCAACCCCGGCTGAATATTGTGGTGTGACCACCCTCTCAAAGAGATTATTGGAAATAGATAGAATGTTGTTATTCCAGTTGGTCAGTGGAGAAGAAGCTTCTCTAACTGGATTTAAGAACAGTGGTTAGAGGAAGGAAGCGGCAAACGGATCTTGACTTTGGCTCCTATTATTTTTTTTCTTAGATGAACAATCTTGCGGGCACCTGGCCTTTTGTTCCTTCTTCCTTGCATTAAAAATATCAGTTCTAGCCTCCTTTAAGTCCGCTCTTGGGTTAGTGATATAATGTAAGAAGTATTCCAAGATATCGAGTCATAAGTTAAGAATTTGTAATTGTACATGGCAGCCAAGTAGTGTAACTGTTCCCATTTAATACTCTGTTAGCTGAAGTATCTGATTGATCCTGTTTGAGTGGGTTTGTGATTCTAATTACGTTAGAAGTGTCCCGCTATGCACCCGGCTGTTATATACAGGACCTTAATGCTGTAACGGAATGTGTACAAGTTTTGTGAGTAAAGTGAGCTAGATTTGTTTAAGCGTCACCCCCATTAATTTGACCCTCAGAGTCAAAAATCTTCTTGCATGGTCTGTAACAACAACAACAACAACAACAACACACACGTACGTATATATGCATGTATTTAGTTTGGTATTTCGTTAGATAGATAATTAGCTACTTAGTGAGTCAGGTAGCCAGTTAGTAGCACAGAGAGAGAGAGAGAGAGAGAGAGAGAGAGAGAGAGACAGAGACAGACAGTC
Organism: Coenobita brevimanus; assembly: GCF_032717465.1. Classification (NCBI taxonomy): domain Eukaryota; kingdom Metazoa; phylum Arthropoda; class Malacostraca; order Decapoda; family Coenobitidae; genus Coenobita; species Coenobita brevimanus. The sequence continues at coordinate 2,406,063 of NC_136994.1, read as the reverse complement.
AGACAGACAGACAGAGACAGAGGCAGAGACAGAGACAGAGAGAGACTATATAATGTTGCCTGGGTTCATGAGAAATAGTGAAAGTTTTGGATTTGGTCGGCACAGTATTCCCAGGTGCAAAAGGCAGCTGATCCCTGAGGCAAAATTTGGTGTGATTCCGGTAAGCACTTCTGCCCCGGCAACACACTCCGTAATGGCGGCCTGAGTGACACAGATGAACCGCGGGAAACATGTTGTGGCATGGCAGGTTAGGGAGAAGGAGAGGGAGATTGAGGAAGAAGTGGAGGCAGGAAGGAAAGGAACGTTGGGAGAAAGGGTTGAATGAGAAATAGAGTTACCTGTGAAAGGTACAAAGTTAGAGCTGGAATGAATTATGTAGTAGTGGGAAAGAGAAGTCATGACAGGAAACTGAACAATTGACAGCGAAGAAGAAAAGAGTTTGAAAGTGTCAGAAAGAAGCCGAGATAAAAAAAAATGAAAATTCATGGTAATGGAGAGAGAGAGAGAGAGAGAGAGAGAGAGAGAGAGAGAAAGAGAGAGAGAGAGAGATGAAACAAATTAAGTGAAAGTGCTCAAGCCATGAGACTTTGCAATCAACAGGGAAAAAGAAAAGAACCTGAAAGAATCTAAGAGGAGCCGTGATGAGAAAGTAGAACAATGGGTACAGAGGCTTTTGAGGAAAGAAAGTCATAACAGGGTAAATCAGATGAAGAGTAAATGCTGAAGGTATGAGGTCGTGCAACTGGCAAGGAATGAGAGTTAGGAAGAAGAGACGCTGAGAGGATGAATAGGAGCTGTGACTAGGAGGAGGAGCAGTGTGTGAACTGGGAAAGAGGGGTGTTGGAGAGGAATGAAGGGTATTAAGGACTTAGGTAATCAAGGAATCGAGTCAAGTGAAAGCAAAGAGAATCGTCGACGTATTCTAGCTAAGATAGTTGGCTTGTCGTAGCTCGTTTTTTTTTTCCTTGTCAATTAACTACGGCATTACACTTTGATATTCTTTTTTTAGATGTAGCACCGACATAGCTTTCACCAGTAACATAAGAGAGGATAACAAGGTGTAAATTACGAAATAAATCACTAAGAAAATGATACTACCAAGTCTCCAGTGTCACAAAGAATACCACTCACAAAGAATACCACTCTTGTGGGTGATGGCAGCATACAGACTGAGAGGCATAGATTTAGTTGATTAGTTTAAAAACACGCAGAATAGTATTATCCCCTTGAATCTAATGATGTGTTGTTTTTCCTTTAATCAACCAGACGCTTTCCTTCAGCTTAAAGAAAACGACTTGCAGTGAAGGGGTTAATGAAGGCTATGTATAACGCCTTTCGTTCCAAATGTGTGTTGTAAGTTAATAAATCGTGCAGGCTGGCATTAAAAAGAAAATAAATAAATACTCCACTGGAGTGAATAGTTTGGGAGAATCAACCACTGACCCTCTTCCACACGTAATGTACTCGAATTCTGAGAACTACTGATTCTGACAATCACAAGTGAAAGCACTCCCCATGGAAATTAGCTTCATCTCTAAATTACTGTGAGTTATCAATACGTGCTTCCTTAAGGCGACTTTTTATAGTCTTACGAGACTTATCGGACTGAAGAGGTTAGATATAGTCTTCAACAACACCACCAGTGCAGGTCTTTAAAAGTTTATATAATATCGTCTGGGTGTGGGAGTAAATGAATAATAAGTTCATGTGACTGAAGGGGTTAATTTTGACAGTAATCACCAGAAGCGTAGCTCTGAGCGGGCTTATAAATTTTTTAGATTGGTAAAAATCTGGACTGCACTAAGAGACTGTCAAGAACACTTACAAATGGAAAAAAAAAAAAAAAAATAAAAACTTAAAAGAAAAAATGAAAACCGGTCAAGAACACTGATTAACAAATGAAAAAAACAAAAACTAAAAACTTAATAGAAAAAATGACAACCAGTCAAGAACACTTATTAAAAAATTAAAAAACTAAAACTAAAAACTTAAATAAAAGAAAAAAATGACAACCAGTATCTTGGCCATTTTCATGAAGGAATTTCTTCCCATTACCTCTCTTCTCACCTAATCCTTCCCGCCTCTCTGTTTGCTGGAATGTTGCATCTCTCTCTCTCTCTCTCTCTCTCTCTCTCTCACACACACACACACACACACACACACACACACACACACACACACACAAGGGCGTATTATGAAGGAGCGGATTTAAAATTGAGATCATGTTCAAAAAGCACAACAAAACATACCATCAAAAGAGCGGAGTGGTTGTTGAACTACCTCACTGTATATTCAGCGCATTAAGGGTAATTATCGAGCCTGGCCTGGCCGCTCAGTGAACCACACGTATTTCCAAACGCAGTCATCAAATGTTGCAGATTACATTTAGGGCAGGCATGGTGGCAGAAATACAAAATCTGGGCCAAAGTATGGAATATGAAGACAACAACAGTGACATAGGCTATCCTTTGGTCTTCATTTCACTGACCTTGTAGATGTCGAAGATTGCTTCGTCGATGATCTGATGACAGATGCACTGCAGAATGACAGATGTATTCGCTTTGCAGACTATCTTGTTGATATTTATGTCACGGCTGAGTCAAGACAGCCCCCAGTGCTTTGGGCTGAAGTTCCCTCGAAACAAAAACGTACAAACAATTCTGTTGAATCCTTCCATGCTCATTTCAATGAGCAGTTTAAAACAGCACATCCGACTATATTTGTCTTGATGGATGTACTTTAAAAGCTTGGCTACAACCTTTGTGAAGATCAGGAGTACCGGTCAACCAGCAATTCCTCGTCAAAGTGACAGAGACAGGACTATGTATGCCGTCTCACAGTACAACAAGTATAATTCATGGGAGAGAAGCAGACGCGAGTATATGAGATCTCTGGTTTTCCGTTTCATGCCAAGAGTAAACACGTAACTGTGTGTGTCCAGCGCGGATTTTACTATTACTGATATTAATAAATAGCTATCCCAAAACGGCCCAAAATATCCTGCTTCAAAATCCTACCTCCACCTCCCCGTGGTGATTAGGGGGCAACAGACGTTAATGTCTGGCTAGCGGAAGAGGTGAGTGAAAAACGAGCTTATTATACAAAATTCAGCCGCTCTTTTGATATTAAAAAAATATCCTCGCATCCATGGAAAATACGACGCGCTTATACCATGCGGATCCCCGCTTTCGTAAAACACCGACACACACACACACACACACACACACACACACACACACACACACACACACACAATATTTATCATATTAGTTACACGCAGCATATTCAGTGGCCTGGAATGCATGGATCCTGTTTTCTTTAGTACAACTTTCTTTCGAGAGCTATCAGCCTTTGGTACATTTTTGGTTGCAGAGAAACAACTAATGGAATCATGATTGTCATTTCTTCTTACTTTTATCCAGAGTTTGCTGAGAGATGTACACGGGTACAGAGAGGCAAACAAACTGTACTCATTGCACCGCTCTTCCTAATTTGGGGGTCTTTTCTTACTCTTTTAGCAAATGGACCAAGGGCTAGGCTGCTTAATGCAAACATTAACCCCTTAGCTTCCAGAGTTCCTGTGCGAGGGATTCTGCTTGAAGGGTGCTGGGTGTACCGTCCTCCGCTTGTCGGCTCATCGTCGCGAAGCTCTTAGGCCCCTACCCCGGGGTTCCCTTAGGCCCCTACCCCGGGGTTCCCTTCATTACCAAATTTTGAAAATGCACAGTTCCGTCCCATACTGGCGACACGGGGCACAAAAAGGTTAAAGAAACTGGTGGGTTTGTCAATGTTTTACTCCTAAGCTCCCAGAGTGCATATGCGAGGGCTTTTGCTGGAAGGGTGCTGGGCATACCCCCCCTTCACCTGTTGGCTCATTGTCGTGAAGCTCATAGGTCCTTACCCCAGGGTTCCCTTCTGTACCAAATTTTGAAAATACCCAGTTCCGTCCCATAATGGGGACACGGGGCGCAAAGAGGTTCAAGGCGAGTGTGACAAGTCACTAAGCACTGAGTAGCATTACGTGGGCAATATCCCTACAACCAACCCTCGAATGTAATCCCATGTTGACCCCATCCGTGACGATCGCCTTAAAAGATCACCAGGCATTCACAGTGTTTGTATGGATACCATCCAACGCAATAAATGGTTTCCGTGCAGGGAGCCGTTTGAAATGTCATTCATTGTGTAGTCACCTGAGCGAGACACTGCACCAACTGAAAGCTGAGTCACATATGAACACACATTGATGGAAATATAAAGGGATAAAAAACACTGTTTAACAAGCTTAAACCAATGTTTTGTTTATGTTGATTTTTACTCTATTTCTGATCAATGTCAATGCGTAGATTCCTAATATGCTATTTGTTTTGTGTAAATTGAGAGTTACAGGAATTATGCAACAACTTATGTATCGTACAAGGACAGGAACTGCAACTTGTTACCATTTCGAGAATGTTGAGAATGTCAAAGAATTTATATATTTCCGGGTGTATATTATGAATAGGCCTATAACTAGAAAATGAGCAAAAATTAACATCACAAGGAATTCAGGACACATAGTATCTAGAAATGCACTTTTGATCTTGACTTTCTTCTATAACTGTGATGACAATCATGCAACAATCCCCGAACGTAATCGCCCATCATCGCCTTGTTCCACCTGCCCTGATATCTGGTTTCCATCAGCAGAGTGTCGTGGTGGAACCGTTCGCCATGCTCCTCGCTGACTGCACCCAAGTTGCTTTTGAAGAAATAAAGGTTGGAATGCAGATAGTGCAATTTGATTGACATTCTGCATCCAAGCCGGTGGAATGCGCCGATCAGGTCATCGATGGGCTGTCCAGAATCTGGTCTCCTCTGATTGCCAAGAAAACCTTCCACAACCCTTCAGAAAGCATTCCAAGCGCGCTCTTCATCATCTGTCATTTTACCCTAGAGTTCATGAATTGCAAGCATTCGTCAGACTTGTGGCCTGGTGAATATGCCAGCCGCCACCTTTACCATGCCCAACTTGGGAAACGTTGATCAGATATGCAGAAACGCATTGCCATCCTTGTCGATGGCTTTCACGAATTGTTTCATAAGACCAAGTTTTATGTGTTGCGGCAGTAGCAATATCTTCTTTCTTGAGATCAGTGGAGCTTTCAGAAGGTTGCACGAGCCTGGTGTGAGACTCTCTGAGAGGCCAGTCTTTCCTCACGAAATGTTCTGCACTGCTCCGGCTGTCCCACAAACATAAAAAACATGAGTACTTCGTATAACCACTTTGCATTCCAAGTAGGAACAAAATCATTTTGAAGTCCCCACAAACCTCCCAATTGTGATCTGAGTACTTGATCTTTGTCAGAGAAATATTCACATTCTCATAGCCTTCTTTCATTTCCACAGAATGTGCAACTGGAATTGATAAGAGTTCATTGCCGTTATGCAAAAGACCAGCTTTTAGGCTGTTCACAGAAATATCTATGAAGAGTCGCCATTCTGAGGCCTTGTAATCCATTCCCATGGCTTGGAACAAACCCTTAACATCAAAACAAAAACACAACGAGGTTTCTTCACAAAATTTGAAGAAGGGTGCAAACTTGCCATGGCGATTCCTGTAACTCAACTTGCAAGTGAGATCCAGCAAGTTCCATTCATGTACACGTGACGCCAGCAGCTCAGCACTGGACTTGGTGATTCCTTAATCTCGGACCAAGTCATCCAGTTCTTGCTGACTGCGAAAGTGTGGAGTGTCTCTGGAACATTCTCCAACATACGATTCATCATCACTTTCCACTCCGTCATTGACGATGGCTCCTCGTAGCCAAGCTTCAAGTGCAGAGTGACAGCTACCACAAATGTACTGTGGAGCCCAGTCCTTATCTTGACCACCCATTGCCATGCCAAAATATGTTTTGTATGCATGAGCAAATTTTGTATCAAGGTGGATTTTATGTTTTATCGTCTTAGGTCCAATATATTCTCCACATACATAACAAAATGTATCAGCTGACAGCTTGCAAGAACATCTACTGGTCATTCTCATCAGTAGAAACACCTTTAGGAACAGCTCAAAAACACGTTGACCAGCCAAACTAGCAACGTGAGACTTGCTCATCGAATGAACTGACTCGATCCGCTTTGCATGACGCAATAATGGTCATATCAGCAACACCTGCATGGATGCAGATGGTGTGTGTGTGTGTGTGTGTGTGTGTGTGTGTGTGTGTGTAATTCACCGGGTCGGTCAGGATCACTTGATGGTCGTGATCGTCAGCTTTTACCCTCCCGGAAGGGAGCTGAGAGCTCATATAGTCCGATCTAAGGGCAAGGCTGTGACCTTCACACACGCACACACCCGTCCCCTTGCTCAAGGGGGACAGTAACCACCCACTTCGTCAATGAAACTTTTCGCAACCTGAGCGAGGCGCGAACTCCCGTCCACCAGTTGGCAAGCGGGAACGTTACCACTGCACCAGCGAGCGGTGTGTGTGTGTGTGTGTGTGTGTGTGTGTTACGTCAGCCATCGCATCGGCGCACGGTAACAGGACTGGAAATAAACAATTGCCAATTGTTGACAAAAACCTAGAGATAGACAAACAAAACATACATCATTGGAATCAGCGTGGAAAACTTAGTCTAACAAGATAAAAAAAAAAATTGAATAAACAAATTCTTTCTTACACAGTGTAATCTAATGTAAATCACAGAAACAACATTCCTATTCACTGAAATATGAAACACAATATCGGACCATCCATCCATCTAATATATATCCATTATGCTGGGAATCGAACCCAGAACTCTCAGGTGAGAGCCAGGCAGCATACCACTACACCACGAACAGGTACAAGTTATCTCACATTGTCACAATCTTGTAACCAATGTCTCTCCGCCCCCACTATGGGCCTGAAGATGATGAGTTAACCCCCTGGCACTCGGGCAAGTAGATGCTTTTAATCTATCCCGTGCACTTACGGCAAGTCAGAATTAAGAGAGAAACCTGTTTTGTACAGAGGAAAAATCATCCAATATATATATATTACCAATATGCCGGGAATCGAACCCAGAACTCTCATGTGAGAGAAAATGCAAACATAACGTCTACTATATGGTCGAAACATATATTAGACATATGACACAAGGATCAGTGGCACCAGATAATGAATCCAGGAATCAAGACAACAAGCTGGCAGGTTTCAGAAAATACTCCTGTGGATCACTGGGAATTACCAATAGCATATTCTCTTCATGCATTGTCCTGGCATTGTAAATAATGCCAAACGATGTAAGTGGCTCAATTTTCATTCGTTATTTTAAGTAGCTTCTTTGTTTCTTTTAATTTTGAGCAATATCACGTTAAGTTTAGCAAAGCTTCGAACTTCACTCTAACACTGGACGCCAGGTATAATTGAGAACATGAACTAAAAATCTTCGAATACTTCTGTGGATCATTCAGAATAACGAACACGATATTACCGTATGTAGTTTATGCATGTATTCAGCACATATATTGTAAATAAGTGTCAGTGATAAAGTTAACGTTATACTGTTGGCAACGTCTTACCATAGTGCAATAATGAACTGCTTCCCGTAAAGTTTAACAATGCATCAAACTATCACATAAACACAAGGCGACTAGCAGAAGGAAGGTGGGAGGGCCATCTGTTGATGTGAAGCCATACCAGTCGGAGAAATACTGAGTGTGTATGACTGTTGCACATTTTGTTTATCTTAATCTTGCGACGAGGAAGACAGCTGAAATTTTTCATATCACTATTGATCACACGAGAGATAGAAACTGAACTTTCTACCACAAAGATAACTGCATGTTGTAAAGTAGACTGCAGTTTAACCAATTATTAATCTCAAGCTTGTTTTGACACTGGCCGCCTTAATTTAGCCTTGCCTAAATCTTTGTGTGCACGGATTTAATAATACCATGTATGACCCACGAGCCGATATTGGTATAGTGATGAAATAAGAAGACTTTAATTGACGGAAATTATTAAGTACCATGGTGGATATTTTTAAAGCAGTTTGTGTGGTGATGAAATCAAAAAGCCTTTAGTTGGAGGAGGTTGATAAGTACCCTATGTGGAAAATCAGTATTACCTTACAGTAACCATGAAATAAAAACATCCCTTGACTGTTGGAAATGTCTTAAGCCCTGTCCACACGAGCGGACAATGCCCGCGGGCACAAGCGAGCAGTTTGCCTGTTGACGGGCTCAACGCTTGTGCCCAGGAGCATTGCCCGCTCGTGTGGACAGGGCTTTAGTGAACGGAGAACGACGGTAATTAGTGAAATCCTTGTGTAGTGGCGAACGAATAAAGACATGAATTTGTGCAAAAACTAATGACTAGATCTGATAGAAAATTGTAAATACTTTGGCGTAGTGGTAAAAGCAAGATTATATTCACTGGTGGAAAAGTTGAAATGCCCTGATGTTATATAAATAAACAAATAAATAAATAAATATATATATATATATATATATATATATATATATATATATATATATATATATATATATATATATATATATATATATATATATATATATATATATATTGTCAGACGCCTCAATCCTGTTTGGGGTGGCCACAAACAAATCGCCTCCAAGTCGCTCTGTCCCCCTCCATTTCACTGCCCTGCTTGCAACTCACACCCCCCTCTCTCATATACCTCTCCACCCCATCCCTCCATATATATATATATATATATATATATATATATATATATATATAATATCGCGAGAGTGAAATATTCAGCAGAGCTCCGTGTGGTACCCATTGCCAGCAGAACTGATATTTGCGAACTTTCTTGAGCTTAAACTGTAAATGAGTGCTGCTTGGTAGGTTTGTCTTCAGTCATAAAACTACACTGCACGTCACAACGAAACAATCATAGTGAAAAATACGGAGAATAAGACGATTTACGAATAACCTGGTATGGGGTTTTGTTCATCCTACAAGCTGGTGAGAACCTCTGATAAATATGGATACTTGCAGCTGCCCAAAGAGGAAGGCTGCTCAGATACGGGTTTGTACCACACAAATTTTTTGCTTTTGCAGACTATTTTTTTTTTTTTTTTTTTTTGATGGAAGAACGAAAGAAAACTGGTTCTCAGTGCTTAAGTTATTTTTTTTCCCCAGTGTGTCCTTTTGACCTTCTGATAAACGGGTCATATCTGTTTCTTCTCAGCACACATCCTACAGAGTTATCGACTTGCTCTATGACGATATTTGTTTACGCACGTCGTCTTTTAATAACACTCCCATCGTAAACCAACAGTTGGTTTTATTTACACTGGAAATAACATCACACAAGGAGGACTTGCTCTATGACGATATTTGTTTACGCACGTCGTCTTTTAATAACACTCTCATCGTAAACCAACAGTTGTTTTTATTTGCACTGGAAATAACATCACACAAGGAGTCCGTCATACTGGTCCCTTGTAGAGACTGTACGCTAAGATATTTTAATGTATTTATTACTGACAAATGAATAATCTTCGACAGAAATGAAGCTGAAAACGTTGTAATCACTTCAAACAACTCGAAACAATTTGATGTCTTTAAAAATATCTGGCATTTGCAAGACCCTCGTTAACATCCTTATTATTGGCAAACGAAGCACCCCCGAAGGAAACTGGAGGTAAAAATCGAAAAAAAAAAAAGTTTCACAGCGCAAGACAAGACTGACCGAAATAAAGACATTTATCCTTGTATTCGATTTCAGTTAAAGCTAAAGGATTATACTCAGCTGTAAGTCACTGGAAGCTGCGAAGTGAAGTGAAAATGAGCAAGATTAAACTAGTTATTTATTCAAAACCCATTTGTTTTTGGTCCCATCAGAAGCACGGATCCGAGGCTATGCCTCTCACTCCCAGCATTTATGGTTGGATGATCAGCCTCGCTAGTCCCTGAGTGGCATTTCGTGAGTTATAAACCCCTGCAAAGCCCCCGATGTAAACCCTTGCTGATCCTCTCCTGTCGAGAGCCTTAACCCACTAGAGCATCAGGCATCATTTGGTTATATGGTTACCAACCAAAATAGTACAATGGTTTCCTGGGTTGAAGAGGACAATTTGGTTTGGGCTTGTGAGTCAGTGTAAAAGTACGTGAGGGATCAATACATAGTGAGTGGATGGTGTGAGCCCCATCGACAGTTAAGCCTCCCATGTATTTGCCAGTATTCTGAAATATTTTATACCTCAATCTCTTGTTTAATTAATCAGTTTGAATTTTTTTTTTTTTTTCATTATTCACCTTTTGTTCTTGTTGCATTCTCTTTGTCTTTAAATGTAACCACCTATGGTAGACTCTCTCTCTCTCTCTCTCTCTCTCTCTCTCTCTCTCTCTCTCTCTCTCTATATATATATATATATATATATATATATATATATATATATATATATATACTGTATACAGTATACGGTGTATTTATTTATTATACACACATTGTCTTGTCTTTGAAATCTGTGGTTATTCTATTTTTTACTGATTATTGATTGTCGCTTTTCTTTTTTACGATGATATATATTTTTTAAATTGGAGATTGGTAAGGTAAAACTAAATTATGTATATATATAATTTCGTTTGCCTATGCCTGTCTCTCTCTCTCTCTCTCTCTCTCTCTCTCTCTCTCTCTCTCTCTCTCTCTCTCTCTCTCTCTCTCTCTCTCTCTCATTTTCCTGTCTACATTTTTTTTATTATGTAGTTTGCTAATTTTTATTATTTCCTGCTCTGGCCTTTTCACTGGAGATGATTGAGGTTCATAGTTTTTATGCCTTAGTCCTGTAATTTTCTGACCCTGATTTGCGTGATTGAATCTGTTCTTTCCTTCTTGCCTTTTAGATGAAGATTTCAATGATAAATCAATCCATAGTATTCGCTTTCTCCCACTATTTAATGCCTCTAGCTTGTACATCCCAAATACAGTTCTTTTCACACCTGTCTTTTTATTTATCCTTTTTGTTTGCCCCTTTCCTTCCTCTTTCAAATGAAGAAGTTTGTGAGTAAAGTTCTTTACAATCTTTGATTGTATAACATAATTATCGATTTGGTCTATCATGACATCGAATTCTGAAAATGGAATTCAGAATAATCTACCCTTCTTCCATAGTCCCTTCTCATATCAAATTATTATTTTTTTTTTTTCATCATAGTCCGTGAATGCATCGCCTCTCATTCATTAATAGGTGTTTTATATTCTATCAAAATAAGCATTACAGTTTTCACTTCCATTCCCTCTTGCTTCCTTTCAAATCCCTCTTTTGCTGACCTTTCTGTTATTTATATTCTTCCTGGTATTGTGCCTCCTTTGAATTACTTAGTCTTGGAAAGAGGGATAAAATGGTGATGGTGATGGTGGTGATAGTAGTGGTGGTGATGGTAATGATAGTGATGGTGATGGTAATGCTGACGGATGCTTTGCTTCAGGCTACTTTTGTCTTCCTCTTTCTCGTTTCATTTTATTACCCGTACCCTCCCCGGAGGGGCTTGGAGGAGGGTATTGTTTTTACTTGTTTTGTCTGTTTGTCTGTCTGTTAACAACTTTATGCGAAAACTACTGGTACAATTTTGACTAAAATTACAGGGATGATGGGCTATGACCCTCTGATCACCTGATTAAATTTGGGGCCAAACTGGGCCAACGCCCAGGCTGTAGGCCAAAAAATAAAAAATAAAAATAAAAAGTAAAAAAAAATATATAGTTTTTTCGTCATAACTCCTTTCAAATTCGTCATGCCGAAATGTAACCAAAACCTAAAACTGCATCTTTCAACTCTGCATCCTAAAACATGCACCATTACATCAGGGGGGTCACCCCCTCTCCCCAGTTACCGGTAGGGAGGCTGGGCTTAAATTTCAAATGGGCATAAAATAGTTTTCACACCGATTTACTCCAAACTTGATATGTGACATCTTTGACTAGATATCCTGTGTGTTTATACGACAGTACTGATTGACTGCCGGGGACGGATTGACTGTGCTTTGGCACCGCTTATTGTTCTTAATTTTTTCCTTAGCTGATTGTTGCCTGCTTCTTATTTGCCTTCTGTCAGTATTTTCCTCCCACCTCTTTAAGTTTGAATTCTGCTCCTCAGTTTACTCCTATCAACTTCTTTCCCAATTTCTCTATTGACAGTGTTCTTGTGCCATCTTTACCCCGTTCATGATTTTTCTCTCTTTCGATAACACTCTCTTGATCGAGCCAATTCTAATATCTTTTCCAGATAACGGCAAGCAATTCAGAGCATCAGAGAGTGGGTCACTGGAGTCTTGAGATATTTCATATTGTCACCTTTATCCATCTCATCGCCGGGTCAGGTGCTGCAATATATTCCAGTAAACGCCAAATGATATGATTGAAAATGAGCCATAGGAGTTAGAATAGTTTCCCTGTTCATGGTATTTCGTCAGCTTCCTTTTTTTATATATCATTACAGCACATTTTTCTCTGTTCTGTTTTTTCCTCTCCTTTGTTCTCTATGTAATTTTCTCACCCCTATAATCTCTCACGACCTTTATTTGCACTCAACTTTTTTTTTTTTTTTTTTTCACGCTTCCACGTAATGCTTGTACTTTTATTACCGGCCATGATTGCCTCGTTTATTTTTCCCTTGCTTTAAGTTTTCCAAATTGCGATTTTTCTCACGTTCATGCTCTCTCTTACCTTCAACACACACACACACACACACACACACACACACACACACACACACACACACACACACACACACACACACACACACACACACACACACACACACATGCACGCACGTACGCACGCACATGCGCGCGCAGGCTGTATAGATAGATAGAGAAATATCGATATTGCTATAGATATATATATGGTATGAGCAACCTATGTTTTGCTCTGTCTTTGAAATCTGTTTGTTCCTGTTTCTGTTTCTTGGTATCTACTTTTTTTTTTCTTGCCCCAGGTTTATATGGTCTCTCTCTCTCTCTCTCTCTCTCTCTCTCTCTCTCTCTCTCTCTTTTCCCATACCCTTTTTTCACCCTCTTGCAGTAGTGTGTGTATGCTTCCCTTGCATCAGTACATCTCCTTTAACAATCTCTTTTCCTCTTTTCTCTTTCTGTTGTCCTTCCCCGTGTCATGACCATTTCCTCCCGCATCATTATATTTCCATATCATTATATTTCCATATCATTATATTTCCTTCCCATATCATTATATTCCTCCCATATCATCATAATCATCTCCTCTTTTCACCTCCCTCTTCTTTATTGTCTCATTTTTCTCCAAATGTTTTAGAGAAATCACACATTTATGCTTACATTTATTTCAATCCATATATTATGCAATATTCATTCTTCCACTCCAATGACGTGGCATATATTTTCTTCTCACCACTTCTGTGCAGTTATGGTTAGCTTCGAAAAAAAATATTTTGTGTCACTGGGCAGATACAGGGTTCATTTATTTTAGTCTGCGTTCAATCACCCATTAACTGAGTAGAATAATCTGATGATTGCTAGGATGAAATCTGGAATAGGTCATAGGAGGTTTACATCTGGTGAAGTTTGATGAGGGAACTGCGCATTTCGGGTGGTCAAACATTTACCTCCCGAATCCAAGAGCTTTTTTTTATTCGTTTTTTTTTTTTTATTATTATTATTCTTGCTACCGTCTGGATTTTTTATTTAATCCATTCATTTATTTTTATTTTTTATTTTTTAGTTTAAGGGGGTTTGGTGCAGTGAAAGGATTATTGAAACCGTATCTAATTGTTCCAGTTAGCGAAAGCAATATATATAAGATGTGTTATAGTATCAGTGGATGGGAGAAGCATTGCGACGACGACGTTATTGCATTGTAATATCTGATACTTTAAACACAATGATGTATTAGTAACTTTCAAACACAAGGCGACTGTATTCCAATTTAGGTGGGCCTCACGATATCGAGGACTTCCTATCTTTATAGTATTTGAGAAATTGCTTATTACTCCTATATTTCTTGTTTTACGGTTGAATCGAAGCATAACATTGTTCGGCACGGACCTGATGTCAAAGTTATTTTCACACACCACTCTAAAACCTGATGCATACTGGTACTATGAAAATTATCAATATCTATAGTATTTTCAATTTCCATGTAGCCCCAAGGAAGGGTTGTACTCTTTTGTTCTTTCAGTTTTCATTTGTTCTCAACGACGAAATGTTCTCTACTGTATTCTTATTACCACCAGACGAATCCACAGCATTCAACTTAGAAAGTACCCAGAGAAGTGAGCGTGATAATGAAGGCTACATCTATCGCTTTATAGTTCGAAAAGTCTGTGATCAGCGAGATAAAATCGTCCAAAGTTAGAAAGATTTGAAAGAGAAATGCGTCATCGCAGCGAAATGGTGCTGTGAGTAACACAGGAGGGGCGGTGTCATTTGTATTTTTTCTGTGAAATCTTAAAGACCTTTCATTTTGTTCCGTTCATAACCATGGCGATTTGTCTGCTTTCACCAGGGCGAATGAAGACTATATCTAACCTCCTTAGTTCAGGAAGTTTCTCTTAGCAAAATCGTCTGGAGGGATCAATATCAGTTACATTACCTTAGTCAAGGGGTTAAAAATAGATGAAAATTCAAATGACTCCAGTAGACACGAATATGGTATAACCGAATAAACACACACACACACACACACACACACACACACACACACTGAAACGAGAATATGAAAATTATGTTAAGTGCATTTCAGCAAAACTGTAGTCTTCCAGTGTGCACTACATATATTTTAAAACTCACTTCCATAATCACTCTAGTATTTGTTTTCTGCTGACGCCAAACAGTTTTATTCTGTTGAGTGTGCTTAATACTTGTACCATAAATTGTTTTTATTATTAGAACAACTTCTGTATTGTCTTTCCGCTAACGAAAGATGTTTATATTCAGCTGACAGTGAATTCTAGGAACCTGATATTGCTAATTTTTGCTTTATAAGACCACATATTCGCTTATTGGTTTGCGTCCAACTTCTGTTGTGTAACTGAATATCGAGTAATAATGACTTTTAACGAGTATGACCAGTGTTCCAGTGATTCAGTAGAAGAGACTGTATGTTATTACCGGTTTCACGCTTCAGTTTGTATGATAATATCTTATGCAGCCACGACTTAAATAAAACACCGTCACTGTTATTGCCAACATGAATTGCCGTATGATTAGTGCCGAGTGCACATATTTTTATGTGTTATATATCGGAATGATACTTGTCTACCTTTTTACTTTGTATTTTTATTTCTGCAGGCAAAGGTAAAGTAATGAAGTGAGGGAGATCGCCTACATTATTCGTTTGATTCATGACTAATAATTTTCACGAAAGCCAGTGCAAATGACTGAGCAACGCATTACCGGCATGAACAATAGTCTCATGAAGCAGAAATCATTTTGAGAAACACAATATGCCGTGGAATATAGTGAGTATAAACTTCAAGGCAATATTAATGAACAGTTTATTGCGAACGTACAACACTCTGCGTAATGCTCTGGTTAGTCCACAGCTTGTACACTGTAAATATTATTGTGGGGCGTTCTGGGTCAAAACATCCTTGCGTCATTGAACTCTTTTTATCATGAAAAAATTATTCCGAATAATTGAAACTGTGATGATGTAGCCTACTGGTAAATTGATGTGCCGTTAATATCACAAACTGCTTTTTACAAACTGATAATGTTACAAACTGGGTTAGTGTCTAGCGAAATATATAGTCACCGGAAGTAGTATGGAACCCTCTAAATTCGGTATATTAGACATAGATATTTTTCGCCTTGTTCCTGTGTATGTGTTAACCTTTATGTGATAAAAATTTTAGGGTAATGCAATAGTGTATTACTATATCGTACTCTAGCACAGGGACGTCAGTATTTTAATCTTGTCGCCGGACAAGACGAGTACACTGTAATCCACCTAAATATTTGGAAGTGGAGGGGCTGGATGCAGCCCTAATAGATCCCTTAAAAAAAAAAAAAATCTTAACATGATTAATGTAATCAGGCTGAAGCAAAAGTACAATAAAGTGGATGTTACTGAGATATTAATAAAAGAGATGAAATATATCAGACTGCAATTATTCCCAAGATATGCAAGATGGTATACACACATCTGCAATACAACAACAAACTTCTTTGCTTATACAAGGACATAGGGTTCACAAAGTTGTATTTGTAGTTTGATGATGTACCCATAGATCTCATTAAAAGCAGCAAATAAATTAAAAAAAAAAAAAAAAAAAAGATGTCTGGAGGCATTGCTCCAAAGAACAGTTGTACCAAGTTTGTAACAAGGGAAAAAAGAAGAAGAAAAAAAAGAAGAGATCGAAGAAGAAGAAAAAGAAGAGACCGAAGAGGAAGACGTAAATGAAGAATGAGAAAACGATGTGGAAGAAAACGAATAATAATAATAATAATAATAATAATAATAATAATAATAATAAAAATAATAATAATATGAAGATGAAGAAGAAGAAGAAACCGAAGAAGAAAATGAGAAAACAAAGAAGGAAAAACAATAAAAAAATAAAGAAGAAATAGGAGAATGGAAAAGAAAAGAATCAAGAATGTTAACTGGCTTTCCACACAATGGTGTGGAGATCTTAATATGTTGTTCTTGAGGTGGGATGGCAGGCTTAATATCCCAGATATCTTCATCCACACTGAGGTGATCATAATGCATTTGACAATAATTTTCTTTTTCTTTCTCTCAAATGCTTGTCAACATGGGGTGCCATTCTCTTACTTCATCATCTCATCACAAACTTTGTTCACTTGTTCTTTAGGGAAATACAAAAGGATACCTTCTTCATTGTTTAGGTCATATAAAGGGTAGTATGGGATCATAGGTGAAGCCATATATCCGCAAAATATTTACGTTAAATGGGCCAACGCTAATCTGTAGTGCTTTACACATTTCGAGAAGATATTTGAGTGATGACTGTTTTATTACAACCGCTCTCGGAAAGAGAGACCAGGAGTTAGAGTTTACTCGCTATATATATATATATATATATATATATATATATATATATATATATATATATATATATATATATATATATATATATATATATATATATATATATATATATATATATATATATATATATATATATATATATATATATATATATATATATATATATATGTGTGTGGGTGTGTGTGTGTGTGTGTGTGTGTGTGTGTGTTAACGAAATATCTCAAGTAATGCTCATCCAATTTTAACCGTATACCGTGGATGAGTAAATCAGCAGCCAAGGGTTTATTTATTTATTTATTTATTTATTTTAACATTAGGCCAGAGATCATTGTCACATGGCTAGGTTAAAGTCACACCTAGCAGGGTCAACTTAAACAGTTTTCATCCGATATAGATCCAACTTGGTGGAAAGATTGAGGGTATTGCATGGACGCTGGGAATAGATTTGGGGATGAATCACCTAAAGATTAAGATCATCAGGCAAGGTCAAATTTCCACCAGTGTTTCTGAGTGGACAAATGAATTAAAGTAATTTTGATTGGATTTGGACCAAATTTAGTGGAATTATTGAGGCTCAGACAAGGGGCTGACCTACTGTATTATCATTTTAGAACAATAGGTCAATGGTCATGGTTGTATGGCAAGACAAGCTTACAGTTTACAGTCAACTTACATTAACCATTGTGGAAGAGTTCAGAGCAAGGGAAGGATAAAGGGATTCGATCATGAGGACAATTAGCTAGAGGTCAAGGTCACAGCGAATGGTCAGATGTGAATATCATAGGTAAAGGTGAGCTGCAACAGTGCTCATCTGATTTGAGCCAATTTTGGTGAAATGATTAAGGGCAGGCAAGACTGAAGTAATTCAATTCTGTGAACAATTGGTCGAAGATCAAGGTCCCACGTCAAAGTCGCATGTTCTATTCACAGACCAGCTGGTGGGCGCGGGTGTTACACTATGTGTGCTCCATCTTGTATTTATTTATTTGTTTCCCTGTGTGTTTATACTGGTGTAGACCATCCTGTCTTCCTTTGGGAATCTTAGCCACTATTAATAATTACTGTACTGCGTGTGCTGTCGGAAGGAGGGCTCAGATAGTTCCGGTCGATTGCACTACATTTATTCTTGTAAAAATAAAATTTTTTCGGCTCTTTGTATCCCCTAGATGAAGCCCTGATATCATACTCCTTTACAACTGGGCCCTTCATTTTTAATATTTGGAGAGAAGGGACAAGGGAGGTAGAGTAGTAGACTGTAGCACCAGTAGAGCAGGACAGTACTCCCGAGGTGGATGGAAAGCTGATGACTGGGAGAGCTGGAGCTCCCGTTTCATCAGCCCTCAGGACTAGTTCCTGACCATCCTCCTTTCCTGAACTTTTTCAGTGTCTCAGAGAGTAGAGCAGCATGCTCTCCAATACAAATTTCTCTAACTAGCTACACCAAACTACATGCACAGTACACACTACCCTTCCTTATCCAAAACTCAAAAAAATCATGGCTTCTCAACACTCAGCCTCGGAGTCCCCAGGGGAAGGGGGCACCATAAATGCCCCCACCTTCTGCCCCTCTCCCTGTGAAGACTTGAGATGCATGGAACCACTGTCTGACTCACTTCTTGTTCATTTCTGCAACATTCGCGACCTCCTCTAACTTTCGCTCTGTTGAGCACCATCTCTCCTGCTCTAAACCTCACTTTCTCTTTCTGAGACTCAGCTGTCTGAGGCAACTGACAGCAAACCTTTTTCTGTATCCTCCTACTTTCTCTATACTCATTTCAAAGCCAAAGGTCGATGTTTGTATATATATGCAACGACTTATCTTGCTCTCCTGTTCCTGAACTCTATTTTTCTGAATTCTCTACACTCTGGCTTCGGCTTTCCTGTCATTCTATAACTAAATATATCTGTGCTGTTTACTTAATCCCTAATTCCACTGACTGTCAAAAATTCTTCGACTATGTTAACTCTGCAATGGAACACATTCTATCCATTTCTCCTTTCTCTGAAATCTCCATTTTAGGAGATTTCAATGTTCATCACCACCTTTGGCTCTCCTCTCCTTTCACTGATCCACCAGGTGAACAAGCCTATATCTTTTCTATCCTTAATGACCTAGAGCAGCTTGTACAGTACCCTTTCCGTATCCCAGACCGCCTAGGAGAGAGCTCCAACATACTTGACCTCTTCCTTACAACTAATCCTTCTGCTTACACTGTAAATTTTTACTCTCCTTTGGGCTCCTCCGATCACAACCTTATCACCTTAACCTGTCCTATTACTCCGGTACGGCCTATGGACCCTCCAAAGAAACGTCGTCTGTGGCACTTTGGAGCTGCGGATTGTGAGGCCCTCAGGCAATACTTATTTGATTTTCCCTGGAATGATTATTGCTTCCATGGCCGGGAACCATCCGTGCCTTGCGCATTACAGGGGTTATTCTCTCGGCCATGGAAGCGTACACTACTTTCTCGTATCCTTTGTCTGACGCAAGAAAGCCTTGGTTTAATCACAATTGTTCTAATGCTGTCCGCAACAAGGAGAGGGCCTATAAAAGGTACCGGAGCCAACCCATCCCTGAATCACATCATCTTTACGTTTCTGCCCGGAATCGTGCTAAGTCTGTTCTTTGCTCTGCTAAAAATAGTTTCATCTGTACTAGATACTCTCAACTCTCCAACTCGAATTCTTCCTGCTCCTTCTGGCACCTTGCCAAAAACCTTTCTAACAACTTTACCTCACCATCCTTCCCTCCTCTATTCTGCTCTCATGGTTATGTAGCTATTTCTTCTACTAATAAAGCAGATCCCTTCATACAGACTTTCTCCTCCGATTTCACCTTGGACGATTCCGGTGCTGTTCCTACATCACTTCCCCCCTCAGACTTCCTCATGGCTGACATTAAAATTTCTTCTGCTGATGTATTTTCTGCCATCACTTGCCTCAATACTAATAAGGCATATGGGCCTGATGGAGCCCCTCCTGTTGTTCTCAAGAACTGTGCTTCTGTGCTTACACCCTGCCTAGGTAAACTCTTTCGCCTTTCTCTGTCAACTTGTACCTTTCCTTCTTGCTGGAAGTTTGCTCTCATTCAGCCAGTCCCAAAGAAGGGTGACCACTCCCAACCCTCTAACTATCGTCCAATTGCTTTAACATCCTGTATTTCAAAGGTTTTCGAGTCAATTCTCAATAGAAAAATTTGAAGGTATCTTTTCTATCACAAGCTTCTTTCTGATCATCAGAACGGGTTCCGTCAGGGATGCTGCACTGGCGATCTTCTCACATACCTTTCAGACTCCTGGCCATCCTCCTTTCGCGACTTTGACGAAAGCTTTGCCATTGCACTTGATATCTCAATGGCTTTCGATCGAGTCTGACATAAATCTTTAATTTCCAAACGGCCCTCTTACGGTTTCTATCCTTCAATCTGTGCCTTCGTCGTTAGCTTCCTTTCTGGTCGTTCTATAGCCGCTGTTGTAGATGGCCATCGTTCTTCTCCTAGATCTATCAACAGTGGTGTTCCTCAGGGCTTTGTCCTATCACCAACTCTCTTCCTTTCATTTATCAATGACCTTCCAAGCTGTACATTTAACCCTATCCACTCATACGTACGCTGATGACCCCTTAACCTTTCCATTCGGTTCCCGCAACGCCCACATCAGCAGTTACTTCAACAAACAAGGGATGAGGCTATGGCACACCTAATGTCTGACTTGGCTCATATCTCTGACTGTGGTAAAAATAATCTCGTTGTTTTTAATGCATCTAAGACTCAGTTCTTACACCTATCAACCCAACAAAATCTTCCACAAGTATACCAACTAATATTTAATAATATTCAGCTTAATCCTGCATCATCCTTGAACATGCTTGGGGTTTCATTTACTCGGGACTTGTCTTGGAAAGAGCGTATTACATCTCTTGTAATATCTACTTCCAAGAGATTAGGTGTGCTAAGCCGTCTCCCTTCTTTCTTTACCCTGCACAATTGTTGACTCTATATAGGGGTTTTATCCGCCCCTGTGTGGAGTACAACTCTCATGTGTGGGGAGGGTCCCCACATACAGCTCTTCTCAATAGGGTGGAGTCAAAGGCTTTTCGTCTCATTAACTCTCCTCCTCTTACTGACTCCCTTCAACCTCTGTCTCTTCGCCGCACTGTTGCTTCTTTATCTCTTTTCTATCGCTACTTTAATGGTCACTGCTCCTCTGAACTGTCTGCATACATTCCTCCACCTCTACGATGGGTGCGTAGCGCCCGTCTAGCAGCAAACTCTCATCCCATTTCTGTCCAACTCTCTAAAGAAAGAGTTAACCGTTACTCCCAGTCCTTCATTTATGCAACAGGTCAACTCTGGAACTGTCTCCCTCTGTCTGTATTTCCTGCTTCCTATGATCTCCAGTCTTTCAAACGCAGTGTTTCCAGGCATCTCGAAATGATCGGATCTTGAATTTGGCTCTCTCTTGTATTTAGTTTTTCTCTTGGAGGGAACTGTTATTGCGAGCATATGGCCTTTGGTTCCTTCTTCCTCGGATAAAATAAAAAAATAATAAGATTTGTCCAACTGCCTGTCCGGCTCGAGAACATGCTGGTGGATCCAACATCACCCTTGACATTCAACCTTTACATGTATTCCTTTTGAGATAGCTTTTTGACCTTCCTTTACCCACGCCGTTTATTCATGTTTGCTTTCAATTTCAGTGCGTCCTCTTGTTCAGCCTTTGCCTGTCGTTGTTGTAAGTCTTTTCTGTTTTCTCTTGCCTGGCATTACTCCTATATCTTCCATCTTTCATCTTCCATTCTTCTGTCGTCCTTTGAGCGATAACTGCAAATTTAGATTATATTAAAGGCCGTAATCTTTATAATTACTATAAATTATCTGTACACCTAACAAAATGGTACCAGCATCGTTTTACTGCCATACTTTACCAAACAACGGATGAAGAATTCTAACAAGTGCTGTAGCCTTGAGTCCTGGGGGAGCCGCTGGTGCAGTGATAGCACAACCAGTTTGCACCTGGGAGAACTCTAGTTTGATTCTCGACTGGGATAGACTACTGGACAAAGTTTGTTTCATTCTTCTTTCTGTTCACCCAGTAATACAAATGGAGACCTGGAGGAAATGTGATTATGTGTCGCATTCTAGTGGAACTTTGTTTAGTCATTAATAATAAGACTTCTTCTCTTTGAATATTGACGAATGTTGATACCCTTGCTTTATTTATATGACGCTGTACGAGTTACCAAATATATATATATATATATATATATATATATATATATATATATATATATATATATATATATATATATATATATATATATATTCAGTGAAATGGAGGAGGACAGGGCGACATGGAGACGATTTGTTTCCGGCCAACCCAAACGGCATTAGAGCGTCTGGGAATATATATATATATATATATATATATATATATATATATATATATATATAGAGAGAGAGAGAGAGAGAGAGAGAGAGATATTTATATACAAAAATATATATATATATATATATATATATATATATATATATATAATTACAAGTTAAAGTTTAATGCTCAAACTAACAACAAAACATTCAGGACTCATAAGGATAATGTAATGGCAAAAAACAGGTTAAATATATGGTTAACTGCAATAGCCTCTATTAACACGAAATTAGCAAGAGTAAATTTACCTAAGTCAGCCCTGTTAAAATGAGATACCAGATAATACTTAGTGAACGCCAGATATATTATTACAGATACAAAATATTATTAATGATGGCTAACAATAAGAACCTTTACATAAATTACAAAAAACCTTACTAGGCCTAAGAATCAACCTAATGCTACACAGTATAAGAAAAAATGCAACAACAGTTATACTTAAATTACACACAGCTGCTAGATGGTTGGAGACTTCCTGAGCACTCACAATGATAACAACTGTACAGGGGAGGACAGAGATGTGAACAAAATGAGGAGTAGATCTAAGTGGCAATTAATGTAGAGACTGAGCTCATTATATAGGGGCCGGCAGAGCTTGATAGAACTTGTAAGAAGGACGCGCAAATGAAGCCTAGGGGACAAAGAGTTGACAATCCCGCTCTGAACAACAGAAAGGACGACTTACTCTACTATAACGGGAGAAGGGGGAACTGAGGCAGAACACGCTCGTGATCAAACATGCAGCATACTGTGCGTTAAAATTACACAAAGGATGATGAAATCATAGGCTATGTAACACCTCCCCACAAAGAAAAAGAAATTTACAAAGGAAATTTCTTATTACTCTAAAACAATCTGTCTAAAGTCTAGATAAGCAATCTGCAATAACATTTTCTTTCCCCTTGACATGTTGTATGTCTAATGAATACTCCTGAAGAAGTAGACTCCATCTTGTCAATCTCTGATTTTTATCTTTAAACTTACTAAGGAATTTCAGTGGGTTATGATCGGTATAAATGACAATGGGGTCAAAACCAGAACACAAATAAAATGAAAAATGCTATAAACCCAAAATCAAGGCCAAAAGCTCTTTCTCAATAGCTGAGTAGTTCTTTTGAGGTGGAGTGAACTTCTTACTGTAATAAGATACAGGGTGTTCAATACCCTGATCATCCTCTTGCAGCAAAACAGCCCCAGCTCCTGTATCACTTGCATCAACAGCCATCTTAAAAGGCTTAGCAAAATTTGGAGTAGCGAGCACTGGCTGACTTAATAGAATAGCTTTAAGTTTGTTGAAAGAGGATTCACAGTTATCGGTCCAGACAAATTTAACTCCCTTTTTCAGTAGGTCTGTAAGTGGTGATACAAGAATTGAAAAGTTAAGAACAAATCTCCTGTAATAACCTACCATTCCCAAAAATCTTTGTAGCTCTTTCCTACTTTTAGGTCTGGGAAGATCACTTATAACCTGAACCTTAGCTCCTGGTGGTGCAACATGTCCATCACCAATTACGTACCCAAGGTACTGAACTTTAGCTTGACCAAACTCACACTTTGATAAATTAGCTACAAGATTAGCCTGAACTAAACGGTCAAGAAATTTACTGACATGGCATAGGTGATCTTTCCAGTTGTCACTGAAGATTAATACATCATCAATATAAACAACACACCCTGCCAAACCCTCTGTTACAACATTCATGAGCTTCTGAAATGTGGCTGGTGCATTCTTCATACCATATGGCATTACAGAACATGCAAAAGTCTTTCCTAGTGTTACAAAACATGAGATCTCCCTAGCACGTTCAGTCATAGGTACTTGCCAATATCCCTTTAACAAATCAAACTTACTTATGTACCTAGCATTTCCGATCTTGTCTATGCAATCTTCCACACGAGGGAGAGGGTAAGTGTCTGTTTTGGTTGTCTGATTAACACCTCTGTAGTCGATGCAAAGCTGCTGTGACCCACCTGGCTTAGGGACTAGAGTGACAGGAGAACTCCACTCGCTCTGACAGGGCTCAATCATCTTGTGGTCCAACAGGTAGCCAAGCTCCTTCTGGATGAGAGGAACTTTCACTGGGTTCACACGGTAAGGAGGCAGTTTAATTGGCTTTGTGTCTCCAACATCGACATCATGCATCAACACAGTGGTTCTTCCTGGAGTGGCACGGAACACTTGCGGGTACTCCTGCAGTAATGCCGAAAACTCCTGCCTTTCCTCGGGAGCTCAATGAGAAAGCTTAGTCTGGAGATCATTCATGATATCAGGATTCTTCCCCAAACTATCACTCAGGCTCATGCTGCATGGGAGAGCTTCACTTGCAGACTCGGGTGGAACAGCTACAGTGCAGACTGGATTATTTTCGTCCCGCCTGTGATATAACTTTGGCATGTTGATGTGACATAGTTGCTTGTTCTTTCTACGATCTGGTTTGGCGATGACATAGTTGACATCACTGAGTTTCTTCTCCACGAAATAAGGACCACTAAACTTGGCTTGAAGAGGTTGCCCATGAACTGGTATCAGAATCAAAACCTGATCTGGCTGAAAGTGGCGTAACCTGGACTTCTTAGCATACCAAGTCTTCATCTTCTCCTGAGCAGCTCCTAAATTCTCTCTCGCCAGCTGTAAAGCAGTGGACAGCCGTTCTTTGAACTTCATCACATACTCCAGCAGGTTGACGTCATCTTCCTCCGACAGCCAGCATTCCTTGAGTAGCTTAAGGGGTCCTCTTACTTCATGGCCAAACAGTAGTTCAAAAGGTGAGAAGACCAGTGATTCATTTGGAGATTCTCTTGCGGCAAATACAACAAATGGAAGACCTTTATCCCAGTCTTTCTGATGTTCCAAACAGTATTTCTTGAGCATCGATTTGAGTGTTTGATGATATCTCTCCAACTCTCCTTGGGTCTGGGGATGGTAAGCTGAAGACGTGATCTGGGTGATGCCCAACTCTTTCAGAGACTGCTTGAAAACATTTGATATGAAATTACTTCCCCGTTCTGACTGTACCTCCTTGGGCAAACCAAACTTTGTGAAGAACCCTAGCATTTCCTTAACCACGTTCTTTGCTGAGATATTTCTAAGTGGAATGGCTTCAGGATAACGAGTAGCCATATCAATCAGGGTCAACACATAAGAAAATCCTGAAGAAGTCTTAGGAAGAGGGCCCACAATATCCACCAACACACGGGTGAATGGCACCTCAAAAGGAGGAATGGGAACTAGAGGTGCAACCTTTTCGGTCTGATTACATTTCCCCACAACTTGACAGGTGTGACAAGACTTACAATACCAGGAAACATCCCTGAAGATACCTGGCCAGTAGAAGTGTTTCAAAATGCGTGCCACAGTCTTCCTCACTCCAAGGTGTCCTGCCAAACTGGAATCATGAGCCACTCTAATGATATCCTGCCTACAAACACGAGGGATGACAACTTGATGTACAACCTCCCATTCACAGTCGGCTGATGCTGTTGGGGGTCTCCACTTCCTTATAAGTACTCCTGACTTTATATAATAACAAGTAGAAGCACCGGCTGACTCTTCCTCACTGCAAGCAGAGTTAGCTAGACCTTTCAACTCAGGGTCAGCAACCTGCAACTCAACCAACTCTTGATGAGACAAATTATCAACACTACGGGGTACTGCCTCATCTGGTGAGTGGTCCAAATTAGCAAGAAAAGTGTCAGCTAGGATAACATCATCATCATCATTATCCTCTAAGTCACCAGTAACTTTAGACTTAGCCCTAGTGACAGCACATGCAGGGAACACATCAGGGACATCACAATCCTGGGCCGCAGCCACTGGCTCACTAGACAACTGAGGAGCTGGACACACTTGACTTCCACCAATATCATTTCCAAGTAAGAAAGTTACACCTGACATTGGGAGTGTTTCAATCAACCCAACCATAACGGAACCATTAACAAAACCAGACTCTAAATTCACTCTGCACAGAGGGACAGAGAAGTAATTATTCCCTACACCTTGTAAGATTACAGTTTCATCAGAGGAATTAACATTAGAGCCTAGAACACTGGTCAGCATAAGGGATTGGCAAGCACCTGTATCACGACATATTTTAACTGATTTCCTGTCATTACTGTCCAGAGGACTGACAAAACCATCAGACAGGAAATTAGCACATGAACTCTTGAGAGTGTCACCCACGTTACTGTTCAAAAGAGGAGCTCCATCATGAGAATTTAAGTTACCCCTCAAAGCAGGTTCAGCTAACTCAGTTAAATAATTATGGGAACTCTCAAGGGTGGACACTAGACCAATTGACTGAATATTTAAAGACTCCTTTTTGTTCACATCACGCTGTCTCCTGAAACATTTCTCCGTAGTATGACCAAGCTTACTACAATAAGTACATTTACTTTTCTGAAATATAGAGGTGAAGCTGGTATTTACTTCCTGAGAAACATCATCTTTATTCTCTTTCCTGTTACCTGTACTCTGAGTAGAGGCAACGTACTTACTCTCAGCTTTCCCTTTTTCTCTAGAATATCTCTTGTGAGTGAGAACATATTCATCAGCTAAAACTGCAGCATCAGACAAATTATCTATTCTTCTCTCATCAAGATATAGGCTTACATCTTTACTAATACACCTCTTGAAGTCCTCCAGCAAAATCATCTGCTTAAATTTGTCAAAATCAGAATCCACATTCTTAGAATTTAACCACTGCTCTAACAGATCTTCTTTGATTTTTGCATACTCAACAAGGGATTGCTTATCTTGCTTGTAAGTTGTCCTAAATTTTACTCTATAGGCTTCAGGAACAAGCTCATAGGCCTTAAGAATCAAGCTCTTAACTACATCATAATTATCACATTGATCCTGAGGCAAAGATGCATTAGTTACTTGAGCTTTACCGGTGAGAACAGTTTGAAGGAGTACTGGCCAATACTTTTTTGGCCAATTAAAACCTGTAGCTACCCTCTCAAACAACTGAAAATACTTCGTTAAATCAGATTCATTGAAAGAAGGGACAAGTTTAACATTTTTAGCCACATCAAACTCATCAGAGCTAGATGATCCAGTTCCACCTTGTTTCATGCGATACTCATGGTCTGCCTGAATCCTAGCAAGTTCAACTTGTGCCTCAGCGTCCTTAGCACGAGACTCCGCCTCCTTAGCCTGAGCCTCCTGCAGGGCTAGCTGTAACTTAGCTAATTCAATCTGCGTTTGCTCATTTGGAGGAGTTACATTAAACAAGCTTTCATTAATCATGTCAACAATTTGATCTTTAGAATGATGAGAGCGAACAGCAATTCCCAATTGTTGAGCAACAAGCTTAAGTTCATTCTTTGTTCTGTTTTCTACATCACACACTGTTTGCACATTTGACAAAAAATCTTTGGTTTTATGAAGTGTAGTAATAGTAGACATCATGAATAAATCACAGTCACAAAATATCAAACAATATCCTTATGATAATATCCTGAATATCCTGATGAGAGGTCGCCAAATTTATGTTACGGAACAGAGAAAGATAATGTACACTTAAAGTGAGAATACTAAAAATCACTACTGTCCCGTAAAGTTCCAGGTTCAAAACAAAAGAGTTAGGTAAAATTACAAGTTAAAGTTTAATGCTCAAACTAACAACAAAACATTCAGGACTCATAAGGATAATGTAATGGCAAAAAACAGGATAAATATATGGTTAACTGCAATAGCCTCTATTAACACGAAATTAGCAAGAGTAAATTTACCTAAGTCAGCCCTGTTAAAATGAGATACCAGATAATACTCAGTGAATGCCAGATATATTATTACAGATACAAAATATTATTAATGATGGCTGACAATAAGAACCTTTACATAAATTACAAAAAACCTTACTAGGCCTAAGAATCAACCTTATGCTACACAGTACAAGAAAAAATGCAACAACAGTTATACTCAAATTACACACAGCTGCTAGATGGTTGGAGACTTCCTGAGCACTCAAAATAATAACAACTGTACAGGGGAGGACAGAGATGTGAACAAAATGAGGAGTAGATCTAAGTGGCAATTAATGTAGAGACTGAGCTCATTTTATAGGGGCCGGCAGAGCTTGATACAACTTGTAAGAAGGACGCGCAAATGAAGCCATGGGGACAAAGAGTTGACAATCCCGCTCTGAACAACAGAAAGGACGACTTACTCTACTATAACGGTAGAAGGGGGAACTGAGGCAGAACACGCTCGTGATCAAACATGCAGCATACTGTGCGTTAAAATTACACGAAGGATGATGAAATCATAGGCTATGTAACAATATATATATATATATATATATATATATATATATATATATATATATATATACATACATATATATATTTCCAGACGCTCTAATGCCGTTTGGGGTGGCCGGAAACAAATCGTCTCCATGTCGCCCTGTCCCCCTCCATTTCACTGAACTGATCCCAGCTCACACACCCCTCTCTCATACGAGTATACCTCTCCACTCCATCCCTCCATCTTATCCTTGGTCTATATCTATCTATCTATCTATCTATCTATACAAAATAGGCATGCTCACTTATTTACCCACTGCATAAAACAGAAGAAAATTCCCAAAACATGGTGTAATGGAATGGTTATTTTACTCTACAAAAAAGGTGACTCAAAAGATCTTAGTAATTATCGACCTATTAGCTTATTATCAGTTATTTACAAACTCATCACTGAAGTACTTACAAACAGAACAACAATTTTGGAGGAAAACCTACCTCGTGAACAGGCAGGATTCCGAAGCGGGTATTCGACCATTGATCATCTACATACAATGAACCAGCTAATTGAGAAAACTATAGAATATAATAAACCACTGTGCTTAGGTTTTGTTGATTACGAAAAGACTTTCGACTCAGTGGAGCACATAGCAATTATAAATTCACTGCGAGAACAAGGAGTGAATGAGAACATTGTAAAGCTGCTCGAAAAAATATATAAAGAGGGAACTGCTACAATTAAACTACATAAGGACTCAGAAAAAATTAAGATTGAGAAGGGCGTGCGTCAGGGAGATACAATTTCACCAAAATTATTTACAGCATGCCTAGAAAGTAGTTTCAGAAAGCTTGACTGGGATAACAAAGGAGTGAACATTGATGGAGAAATGCTAAACCATATAAGAAATGCAGATGACATTGTCCTAATCTCAGAAACAGCGGAGGCATTGCAACAAATGTTAAATGACATGTACAAAGATAGTCTGAAAGTAGGACTGAAGTTGAACTGAAGTAAAACTAAAGTAATGTTTAATCCTCAAACACCAAAGAACGTCATCAGAATAAGAGATGAAATTCTTGAAGAAGTTGAGGAGTACAACTACTTGGGACAAGTACTAAAATTAACGAAAGATCATGATAGCGAAATAACAAGACGCATTACAATTGGATGGAATGAATTCAGTAAACATAGAGACATTATGAAAAGTAGCTTGCCAGTTTGTATGAAACGAAAAGTATATAACGAATGCATAATTCCAGCTATGACGTATGGTTGTGAAACCTGGAAACTGACAAAATCAATGGAAAATAAATTTAATCCGTTCTCAGAGAGCAATGGAAAGGTCAGTGTTGGGAATATCTTTAACCAGAGACGTCCCGTCGACGTATGGGTACGTTGCAACATTTTGCATTTGCCAGTCCTGTCGATGTACTGGTACGTTTTGCAATTGCAAGGTCCCTAATTTGCACAATTTTCAATTTTCCCATGTGATTTTTCGTACATATACATGGGACACCTTCCTCTATTCCTCTACAAGATGTCAAGCAGGGACAATGCCTTACACCGCATAACCTCCCCCCCCCCGCATGCCATTGTCTTGGCAATTCACCTGTTACCAGTGACCTGGCCAATAAAGACATTCAGAGCCAGAGTGATTCCCCAATCGATGACAATGTGGAGGACAAAGTTTACATAGCATTAGAGGAAGAAACAGTCAGAAATGATGATCAGGTAATGTAGCAAAAGAAGATCAGGAATAGTGATGAGTTAGTGAGTGAAACAATGCCTATAATGCCTATATTACTGTTTGAAAACCAATATACTCTCATACTACATATGAATTTGTACCAAATAAATAAATAAATAAATACCGTTTAGGAGTGGTGTGGAATAATTATCCTCCCATAGAACTTGTTTTCTTTGCAGCCAGCCTAATAGAAAACCCAGTAAGGTAAGGAGGTACTCCTACCTGTATCGAGTATTTTAAACCTCAGGTGAGTGATTTCTCTATGATTTTTCGATGTTTCTCACCAAAAGCGGATGTTTTAGCCAAAAAAAAAAAAAATCCAAAAATGGTCGGGACTGGGGGGTGTCGGAGGGGCGAAAGTGGTCGGGACGTGATGGGTTAACCCGTCACGTCTCGAGGTTTTCCACACCTCCGACATCCCCCAATCCCGAGCTATTTTGGAAAAATAAATTTTTGGCTAAAACTTCCGCTTTGGTTGAGAAACAAATGAAAATCACCAAGAAGTGCTTACTGTGGTCCATAAGTGGTCGGAACATGTGAGGTCCCCGGCGCCAGGTATCGTATTCTATCATTGACGTGTGAGGCGCTCATGTTTTCTATGGTAGGAAATATTGAAAGAAACAACAAACAACACCTCTACATTTATTGAATTTTAACTAATAAACAATAACAGTAACAATATAATGAATTTCAAACACATATATATATGAAAAATAAGCATTGTACCTTCGTGCGAGCATACCGAGTTAGGTCCGAGTGGTAACATGCTATGTGCTAAGTTTCTTGTATCAGTCAACATATCATTTTTTCTACTTGTATACTTCTGTTTCATTGACATTTTACCTATTTTTACTGTTTGTAAATGTTTTCAGATGTTTTCATTCATTATGATGACATGCAGCATAAGTATAGCTCACATTGGCTTACTAAGTGCACTCGCTATGACTCGTATTTCAACATACCCAATTGTTTTATCACTTTCCTATTATTTTTTCCTTTACATAGAACCTTTCCTCCACCACTGTAAATGTTTTCAATTATTTACTTTCATTACGAGGGCATTTAGCGAAATGCTAGAGCATATTCATGTAGCAAGCACAATCTCAAACACTCGTGTTTCATCTTCTACTTTATTTTTCCACTCCAATTATACTTTCCCACTTACATTACACACGTTTACACCCCTATACTGCACTATACATAGTTACTGGCATTATTTATGCAAGTGAGCATCAGAATATCGCATGAAAATACCCTTGCAATGAATGTTTCGACCAACATAATAATCAAACACTTACATACAAATTCTTCACATATATTACACATTTTCCCACTTGTTGACTTCTATTTTCATAATTACGGGCCTTATTCATTCCACTGACCATCAGGATATCGCATCTCTATACACACGCTAGGAATATTTTCAGCACTTACAATAATTTGAACTTATATTATACCCGTTTGCATTTCCAATAATAATATTTACATATTTACGGGCCTTATTTATTGCACTGAGCGACAGAATACTGCATCAAAAAACCCTCGCTAGGTATGTTTCCACTTACGGCATAATTATACACTTACAATTTTTGCACTTATGTTATACCCATATGCACTTTATACTAATATCTTCAGATCAACAGGACTGATAATTTCACTGAGCGTCTGTCTGTCGCATTTACTTCATAGTTTCAGCGTCCTATCGCATTCACACCATATTAGAATTGCATCAAGGTGTGATATTCGCTGAAACATGGGTGAATACAGAGACCCACGTCACACTCGATGCACTCATAGCGGGTGTCCTTCCTCTGTGTGGTGAGTCTCATCCGGGAATTTCTACACATGTGACACCTGCTTTGGGGCCTAGGTCTGTTTAGCTGGGGAGGGATAGGAGTGGGGAAATGGCGGCCGGATATTCTCAGGGGAGTTTGGGCAATAGGGGCAGTGCGGGTGCGATGTTGGGGCCTTTCAACAGCATACCGTCCAAACATCTCTCTTGTGAGCTCCCTCACAAACCCTTCAAAGGTTTCCTGAAGTCCTGTTGTCATGACATGAAGGTGGTGGCAATTCAGAGCAGTGATGTCTAGCAAGTGAAAGAACAGTTTCTTATACCACTTCATCGTGGTTCTGGCACACTCTACCGTCGATATCATGGAGTCTGACTGGTCCACCAGGCGCATGTTTATGTTACACTCCATGACACACTCAGGTTTCCAAATGTGACGCCTGTTCTCGCTCCGGTATTCAACGGAATTAGTATGGTGCATCAAAGGGCGGTGAACCGTTGACAAGAGGCTTGCTTATCTATTATGGTTCCACACAGTTGCAAGGATGTTGTTGGCTTTGAAGAAGACAACCTCATTCCTGTCAAGTTTCCGCCCCACCTTGACCATGTGACGCCGGTTCACCTTCACGGTTCCACAGATTCCCGTTTCATGCATGTGTAGATAACAAGCGAGAAGAGGGCTAGTGTACCAATTGTCCAGGTAGAAGACGTGACCACGATGAAGGTAGTCTTCTATCATTGTCTTTACCACTGCTCCCGACAGTCCAATACTCCAATCTTTTATTATGTCTGTCTGTGCACCGGTGTACAAGACTATGTCTTGCACGTATCCAGTCCTATAGTCGCACATAATAAAGATCTTGAACCCAAAACGGTGCCTTTTGCTGGGTATATACTGCCTAAATGAAATATTACCTCTCCACAACACGAGACTCTCGTCTATGACAAGGTCGCTATAGGGATAAAATGACGAATGAAAGGTTTGCCTCAGGTGATCAAAGACCAACCTAATTCGCCTCATCTTATCTGTGTCGTTCGCATTTGCAGGATCATCAGCATCATAGAAATGGAGGCGACTTAGAATTTGTTGGAAGCGATTACGGCTCATGACTTGCCCAAATATTGGTGTAAGCATAACAGGGTCCTTTGTCCAGTAAGCCGGAATTCTGTTCTTTCGTATAATACCCATCAAAAGGACCAAGGCAAAAAATAGGAACATTTCTGAAAGGGAGACAGGGTAATCATATATGATAGAATGCCTGCTCCTTGTTCCCAGTCTTTCACTCTCACAGCGCTGGGTGCTTGCAAAACGGTTGGTTTGGTAAACAATCTGCTCCACGAATACCTCACTAAAAAACAGGAGGAAAAAATCCATCCTGGTGGAATTATGGTGAATTCCGGGAGCAATGCAGCCAGTGCACCCCTGCTCAGTGAAGGGGTGAATGAGGGGAGAAAAATCACTCCCATCCTCCTAATTCCATCCCACAAATCCCTTGTCCCCATCATCCCCATCACTGCCTTCATCTGGGTGGGGAGGAGATGCTGGTGGGGGAGGTTGGGGAGAAGGAGTGTGGAGGGCTTCCTCACTCTCATTCCTCTTCCCTCTGCCTTTACCCTTTCCATTTCCCTTACCCTTACGGCCTTGAGGAACATTAGGGGGCTGTGGGGATGAAGTTCGGGAATATTGGGGAGCATAAGACGTGCTGGGGAGTGGTTCCTCCCCACCTTCCCCCTCCATTACAACACCACATGATTTTTCACGCACCCTTACTCGCCCACGTGTTTGGGGATATTGGGGAGCATAAGACGTGCTTGGGAGTGGTTCCTCCCCACCTTCCCCCTCCATCACAACCCCACGTGATACAGAACGCACCCGCACTCGCCCACGTGATACACCCCGCCGCCTCACACTACCTAGGGAGAGCGATGACTCACTCACACCACTCTCACTTTCCATACTCCTCCCTGCACTTTCCCTTTCACTCCCCACTCCCTCCATGGCACTTCCTACCTCCCCAAACAAAATACTAGGCCCATACCTGCTCGTCCGACATGGTGTGCGCTCAGGGCCACGATGAGTAATCACCTCACGTCCATACCACATGGCAGCACGTCCCACGGCTCTGTCCTCATCCTCGTCCTCGTCATCAAATTAGGGTTCCACATCACGTTGGGGCTGGGCATAGGATGTTGCACGTGGTTTTTTGGCCGTCTGCCCCTCTCTAGCAGCACCGTAAGTCACGTACTGCTGTTTCCTGGGGGACGGGACTTCTTCATCACTGCTGGTGGTTTCCTCCTCCTCTGGCTGCACATAATCTTTGTCAACGACCTCATCGTCCAGTGGGGAATCACTGTCGCCTGTAAAGGCATCCAGGGCAGCTTGAATTTTGACCTCTGAGATACCTCTCATCGCCATGTCTGAGCGGGACCATTGCTAACAGGTGACTGAACGAGCCGCGGGTGAGTGCGGGTCACTGGGGTCGCCGAGTGTCCCTGACTGGTGGCAGGTAGGGGAAGGTCAACCAACGATACGTACCGAAAATCAAGCGCGAAATTTGAAAATTGTGGAAATTATGCACTTTCCAATTGCATGACGTACCGGTACGTCACTGGGACTGGCAAATGCAAAACGTTGCAACGTACCCATATGTCGATGGGATGGGGTGGGTTAAGAGACAGGTAAAGATCAACATGGGCGAGAGAGCAGACTAAAGTCAAAGATATTGTGGGGGTTATAAAGTCACAGAAATGGAGGTGGGCAGGCCATATAGCAAGAATAAGGGATAACCGATGGACCAAGAGGCTTACTGACTGGACACCAAGAGAATGTAAGCGTAGCAGATAAAGGCCAGACAGGAGATGGAGAGATGAGATAGAGAAATTTGCAGGGAAAACATGGCAAAGATTGGCTCAGTCAAGGAATTCGTAGAAAAGGTTGGGAGAGGCCTTTGTTCAGCAGTGGACTAGTTATGGCTTATATATATATATATATATATATATGCCTGCAGTCCTAATGGACTCATGTTCAAATCTCGGCCGCGAGAGGAAACAGTTTAAGGATCTGAATTTCATAAACCAGACTTTACTGATCAATAATAAGACCCTGCTACATGTTGTACTATTACCCCGGCTGATACCAATACGCAAGTCTTGTAAGGGACAGCCCTAGCATGACAGCGCCAAAGTGGTGACATGTGGAAATGTTTGATGTGTAGGAGGACTGCTGAACCTTGGGAACAGGCTATGAAGCCTATGCCAAGAGTATATATATATATATATATATATATATATATATATATATGTGTGTGTGTGTGTGTTTGTGTGTGTGTGTGTGTGTGTGTGTATGGCTGTATCGTCCCCACTTCGGTCGGGATAGGCCGGTCCTGTAGTGGACACTCAAACGGCTGATGAGATGAGATGAGATACATATATATATGTATATTGTATATATAATTCACCCATATATTTAGTTTGATTTTCATGAACAAAACTACGTAATCACATACTTTGTGCAGAGAATGCGCAGACTTTTCTTGGGCTTGATTCAGACAGGCGATAAATATATTTGACCACATTATATCTGAATATAGTTGGATTTTGTGGTGTGTAAAGAAGTTTCTGTGAAATAGTACAAAAGAAGGCATAGAGTTCTTCTTGACCGCAGGAAGGTCCTTAAGGCAAATAATTATGTATGGTAAGGTCTAGTCTTTCCCTAGAACGTGAGAAACAGTTGAATATACATCCAAGCCCTAAACGGAATGTACAATACACCCAAGAATCAAGACTGGCGTATCAGGAACCAAGGTTGGCACGGGTAATCAGCATCCACCAAAATACGATTTCTTTCAAAGTAACGGGCGTTAAAATGGATTCCCTGTTCTTAAATTCGCCCAGAACAGTCCATAACCCTTTCATGCCAATTTGTATTTTTCATTTTATTCTCGCTGTCTCTAGGCCCTTTTATTCAGCTTAGGAGAAACTTATCGAACTGTTGGGACTAGGTGTAACTTTCCTTACCTCTTCAGAACAAGATATTTTCCTCTGGTTTAATATAATCATCTGTATATAGTCGCCAGAATGTAATGAGGAACGATGTCACCGTTATGAAAGGGTTAAGATTCGGGTAACGTCTCAGTAAGCCCCCAACAAAAGTTAGTGCCCCTACCCTGTGCAGGAGTTATGGCACAATAAATTTCATTATATTGTTGCAGCTTAGAAAGGACCCTCATGCATCCAGTTTAATGGGCCTTGAAACAAGTCTACCATGAAAAATCGCTGGGAAGACCCAAAGCGTAGGCCAGACTTAAGCAAACGACACATTTTTCTTTCCTCACACTCAGTTCTCTCCACCTGCATGATGGAGATGATAACAATAGAAATTGCGTTTCATTTGCATAACTAGTCAAATGCGCAAGTGCTTCTCGGTTTGTTTTTTTCCTTTGCCTACGACCTCCAGTCTGCAAATGCGTCCTGACAAGTCGAAATGAACGGGTTTTGATTATGGTTCTCCCTTGACCTCATGTTAATTAGATAAAATTTGTGAGGTTATAGTCTCTTCGTATAAGTAAAGCTTAACAATATGGGGAAAAATATTTGATGAATAATGTACTCGTATTTATCCACTTTTAATTTGAAAACGATTACCCGCATGGCCTGACGTTTTCCCAATAAAACGGAAAAATATATATGAACTTTTTTTTTCTAAATATTCCACCCTAGTAAAAGAAAACAAAAATACTACAAGAGTTTTGACATTCTCTGTATATCACCTGGAGAATAAAGACCAAGAACTGTAAGTATCTGTGATGTGGCAGTGAGTACTTGTTCTTGTTGTGAGACAGATTCGTGCGAGGTGTAAACGTGAACAGTATTAGTATGGCAGGTAGGGATAGGTAGGACTGTGATGATGAATTGTCCAAAGGAGGAAATGTGTGGCTGTGCAAGTGAGAGAAATATGTTTAAGGCATAGGAAAAAAAAAAATGCATGTGAGTTTGGTGAATGAAGGACTGAATGATGGGTTACGTACGGCGGCCTTTTGATTTTTTTTTTTTTTTTTGTGCGTGAGAGAGAGAGAGGGGGGGGGTGCAACTGCCAGAGGGTGTGAGTGTGCTAGGGCGCGAACGCGCACGAGTACAAGTGTATTTCTGAGAGCACTTGCCAGAGAGTGCATGGGTGCAAGTGTTTGTGGGTGCATCCGTTTATGTGTATTTGAATGTGTGCGTGCATGCGCGCGCGCGTGTGTGTGTGTGTGTGTGTGTGTGTGTGTGTGTGTGTGTGTGTGTGTGTGTGTGTGTGTGTGTGTGTAATTCACCGGGTCGGTCAGGATCACTTGATAGTCGTGATCGTCAGCTTTTACCCTCCCGGAAGGGAGCTGAGAGCTCATATAGTCAGATCTAAGGGCAAGGCTGTGACCTTCACACACCCGTCCCCTTGCTCAAGGGGGACAGTAACCACCCACTTCGTCAGTGAAACTTTTCGCAACCTGAGCGAGGCGCGAACTCCCGTCTACCAAATGGCAAACGAGAACGCTACCGCTGAGCCAGTGAGTGGTGTGTGTGTGTGTGTGTGTGTGTGTGTGTGTGTGTGTAAGTCAGACTGTCCACTTACATTATTATATTCTTTCCGTTTCTTGTCGTCTTGGCCCTTTTGGCAATAGCACGAGTGTCACCATTTGCATAATTTTCATCACACTACACGATCATTCACGCTTCCAAGCTCCAATAACTCCCTTTCACCTGAATAAAATGGAGTGACTATCAAAAATGGAATGCTAGAGTTGTCCCGACCATGAGAGTGCTAATGTTGGCTATTTTAAAACTGTCAAACTTCCGCGACGCATGTTCATCTGGAAAGTGTCGTGGCGTTATCTGAAATAAAGCAGAGACGCGACTCTGACAGGGCTAACTTTTTTTTACTCCAGATTTTCATATTAGAGTCCCATTTCCACCTTCACATGCCTGCTCCGTCTCCTACTGCTCTCACTTACTTCCTCCGTCTCTTTATTGCTCACTCACTTACTTCCTTTTTGTCTTTCATTTCTCTCTTCCGGTGTTCATCTTTCCTCCTTTCTCTGCTGCATCACTCCCTCCCTCTCGCAAGTTTATATTCTCCCCGAGCACCTCCTCCCCCCTGGTTTTATTGCCTTGCCTTTTACTCATTTTTCCCCCTCTCCTTCCCCAAATCTTTACTATTGTCTCTCCCTTCCTCCCTTCTACTCCAGCAGTCCATCTTCCTTTCCTCTCTCGTCAAGATAACGGAGAGTATAGCAACAATGTAATAAAGTTCTGCAGCTAGTAATATTTTTTAAAACACCACCAAGGGATGTAGACAGGTCATCTACCCTTACATGTACTGGACTAGGTTAGCCTAGCCACAGGATCCTACACCTTGAAAGAAGTATGATGAGATTGTATTTTTAATGATAATGATAACAGATATGTAAACTATTGTATCCATCTAAGAAGAACAGTAGTAGTAGGTGTACAGTACAACCTTTCAGATCCAAAATGCCTAGGTCCAAAGGCTTTATGCAAAATGGAACATTTTGGAAAGTGGAATCATAATGGCAGCTGTGAGAAATGACTTGTGAAACAAATACTGTAATCAAGGCAATTGAGAACAATAAGTAAACTGAAGCACTTGCATTAGTAACTTATCATCTGCTCTTAAACATGTCCACAAAAGAACTCAGTCTTCAGTTATACCTTGAATGTGTGAGGACTTGATATCAACACCCCTCTATATTGTGAAAAAATATTTTGGAAATTGGATGTTCGGATTTGGCAGGTTGTACTGAACCAGCAGTAGTAACCGTAGGCTTATCTGAATGTGAATTTGGTGGACTGCTGGTGCCAAAACTGGTCTGGGGGAAAAAGAGGGTGGTGAGGGACATGATTTTGTATTACCTTGTAGTGTAGTTAAGCCACATGATTATATCAGTCCCACCACACGAAGGAGTCCCTCTTAGCACCATGTGTACAGTACGAAAGACTCCTTAGGCAGACTTGTGTTAAAGCGAACAAGTAATGATCAGAATACATTTGCAGAGTTACTAAACAGTGGACACCAAACATAGCCCAAAGTCCTTTCATCCATCCATCTATCATCCAATCCTACATTGCCCAATAAGGAGCATAGGAGCCCGGGGCTAGGCAGTTGGTCCTGACATTTAAGATGAGAGTG
The DNA here is from genome assembly GCF_032717465.1 of Coenobita brevimanus. Lineage (NCBI taxonomy): Eukaryota > Metazoa > Arthropoda > Malacostraca > Decapoda > Coenobitidae > Coenobita > Coenobita brevimanus. The sequence continues at coordinate 2,366,679 of NC_136994.1, read as the reverse complement.
ACCAGCCTCACTCATCCCTGAGTGGCATTACATGAGCAATCAACCCTAACCACCCCTAGGATATAAACCTTAACTGGCTCAATCCGACTGGAGCACAATAATTACCCACTAAACCACCAGGCGCCTGGTCCTTTCATATCATATATTAAGGCTACAACATGCTTGCATGCATTGTCCTTGGCCAATTAATGGTGGCTCTCCACACTTCTCAATGTCTGGAAGCCTCCCTATTCAGTCTCTTATCCCTGGAAGGATCACATTACTGGTATAAAATATCAGTGCTGCAATTGTACAGTGACTATGATGTTAGAATATGTTATGATGAATAGTTGTATGTGTAAATAAACAGTTAAGCTGTTTGCACCATGTTCTTCAACTAACTAATTCAGTGCACTGGGGGACACTAGTGCATACGAGATTTCTTGGCACCTCTTCCTTACTCATTTACTTTACATATTGCTAGCAGCCATGGCTCAGTGCGTTAGAACGCTCCGCACTGACCGAAGGGTCGGAGGATCGAATCCACCCAAGGGTCATTGGTAGACATCAGGAAGGGCATCCGGTCACAAAATGCTACACGCTCCAGTCCAAAAGTCCTCTACCCAGGGGCAACGCCTTAGCCCTTCGGGGATACCTGGCGTAAAACCAAATTATTTTTTTATTTTATTATAGCTAGTAATATTTCTCTTACATGTAATGATTGTTTAGGAAATTGTAATTCATTCATCGTTTTCTGTGAAAATTCCTTGACAATTTATCTATGCTTCATGGTAATAGTCCTTATATATATATATATATATATATATATATATATATATATATATATATATATATATATATATATATATATATATATATATATATATATATATACAGTATATATATATATATATTATTTTCCTGCGGGACAGTGATGAAGGGCTTGGTGGATGGGGGAAGTTTTCTTGCTTTACCTATCGTTATCTTAACTCTATAATGAGATACCATAATGTTTACCGTACGAGTACCCTGATGGGATCATTAGATCTGTTAAGGTATACTTTCCTGTGATACTGCTTTGTGCTCCTAACTCTTCCTTCTTCCCTCCCACCTTTACTCTACTGTCAATATTCTCTTCTTCCAAAATCTCTTTATTTTACCCTCCCTCTTTCGTACCCATGCTTAGTAACCCACATTATGGATCCCTCCTTATCTTTCATTTCGTCTTTTCATTCTTCTCACTATAATCTTCTAGCCTCCCTATCTTCTCACTTTCAGTTGCTGTTTTTTTTTTTTTTCTGTGTTCTCCTTCTCCCTTCCTCTCTCTCTATGATAATTTTTCCATTCTGTCTGTCTGTCTGTCTCTGTCTCTGTCTCTGTCTCTCTCTCTCTCTCTCTCTCTCTCTCGCCCGTTCCCTCCCCCTTTGTGCCTTCCCTTAATACTCTCAGACTCCTGTGACTACCTATCGGCCCACTAAAATCATTGCCGTCAGCTGAAATAGAGTAATACAGATGCCCTTGATTATTTACACACTCAGGTCCACATGACTACCTCTCAGCTGAACATTCCTGACGTTGATCTGAATATACTTTTAGCTGTCCTGACCATATGGCTGTTACTTGTAAATTATTTCTCTTTTATGGATTCACTACCAGTATTTGCATTAATTTTTATTTTCACTTTTCAGCCTCATCATCCATCCCGTAAACAATCGATTCTTCTTTCTTTTCTAACATTCCTTGTTAACCGTCGCCGCCCCGGAGGGGCTAGGAGACGGGTATGTTTTCACTCGGTTAATCTGTTTGTTTGTTTGTTTGCCTGTCTGTTTGTCTATTAACAACTTTAACCGAAAACTACTGGTGCGATATTTAATAAAATTACAGGGATGATGAGTTATGGCCTTCTGATCACCTGATTAAATTATGGGCCAAGATCCAGGCTGTAGGGCCAAAAAATATGTAAAAACGGGGACGGATAAAAATAATTTTTTCGTCATATCGACATGAAACCAAAACCTAAAGGTGCATCTTTCAAATCTGCATCCTATAACATGTCTCATTACATCAGGGGGGTCACCCCCCAGTTACCTGTACGGGAGTCAGTGTCAGGTGGGTCGGGCCAAAAATTTCAAATGGGCATAAAATTTTCTCCCGATTAACTTCAAATTTGATATGTGACATCTTTGACTAGATATCCTGCTGCGGTTATACGTCAGCACTAAAATGACTGCCTGGGACGGGTTTGCTGTGCCTTGGCACCGTTTCTTGTTTCTCTTTTATTTTTTCCCCCTCCTATCATTCCCTCACGTCGTTCCACTTTACATGAGTGTTTTCTTTTCTCCCGTTCACCCTTCCAGCAGAAATAAGATCTTGAATTTTAAACGTCATGGTTGCATGTCTTACTCTGGGAACAACAGTAGCAACGTGGAATGTAAATTTCATGATGGCTTGTCGTGCACTGGGAGAAGATTATGAGTTAGCAAAAACTGTCTTCCACCTCAATGACTCGTGTATTCGATAAACTAATTCTAAGCCGCTTTCTTCCGTGTTCTCCCTGCCCTAGCCATCCTATTTATTCTTTTCTTTATACTTGCCGTTAACTCCTGATTTCTCATCTTCCTGCCAATTCTGTTGTATTCTTGTTTTATTTTCTTTTTCCATGCTTCCTCCTTTACATTTGTTTACCTTCCATCTTCTTCCTCTCCGTCTTTCATTACTTTTTTCCTTTCTTCATCCTCATCTCAATCACTCATTCCCCATTTCCCTCTGCTTCCTTCACTCTTTCTCCCCCATTATCTTTCCCTCCACTTTCTTCCTTCCTTTTCTCACTCCTACGACCCTTCCCTACGTACCTCCCTCTATCTCTTTCTTTCGTCTCTCCCTCCTCTCTCTCTCCTACTGCCCATATTCTATTTTCTCTCTCTGCTCCATCGATCCCTCAATCTCTTCCCCTGCATTCCTCCTTCGGTCTCTCCTCCTACATCCATCTCTCATTGCTTCTCTCCCTCCTTCCCAGCCTTCCCCTCCTTCGCTCCCTCCCTCCCTGCAGCCCTCTGTTCCCTCCGTCCCACTCTTTCCCTACTTCCTAATTACCTCTCTTTCTTCCTTCCCTTACTTCCCTTAGTCTCCGTACCTCCCTTCCTCCCACTCTCTCACTCTTCCCGTACCTCCCCCACTTTCCCCTATCTCCCCCACTTTCCCCTGTTTCTACCTATCTCCTCCGCTCTCATCCCATCCTTCCCTCCTTCCTCCTTTCGCTGATCATTAGGTATTAGTCGCTCGAAGAGAAACTTGGCTGGAGAAATTACTGTCTTTATTGATAATTTTCTCCCCGAGCGATGTAGCTTCTCCCTCATTTCATCTCCCCCTCCATTTTCATCTCCCCACCTTGCTGAACCCTCCCTCCATTCTTCCTTTCTCCCCACCTTGAGCATCATCCCTCATCATCTACCTGGCCTCTTCCACCCATTCTTTGACGTTCATTGTCTTAACTCCCACTTATCATGACGCTTCCCGTAATGCACTCACCACTTTTACCCATCTGCTTCCCTGAACGTTCCTACTTCCCTCCTCCCTTACCTTGATCCTCTCCCTCCACCATCTCTCCCACCACCTCCTTCCATTCTATATCCCTTGAACCTTCCTCCTTCCTTCCTTCCTCCCTCATCCTGGCCGTTTCATTTGCCCAGATCCCTCTCCACGTATACTCATTTTTCTCCAAGCCTAATCTGAACCCCACCCTTTTTCTTCCTTCCTCCCTAAGCTCTCTTTCCTCCATATAGCATTCTGCTTCCAAACATGCAGACCTACTTCTCATCTGCCACCCATTCACTACACTTCACTCACCATTATCCTTTCCCTTCCTCCATTCACCTTCCCCCCTCCATTTCCAAGAACTCTATCTCCGCTTTAATGTCCCACGATTCCCTCTTCCTTCATCTACATCTCTCCTTCCATTCTTGTCCTCCATTTACAACTATCAACACCATCTGTATCTCGTCTGCTTCCCCTTCCTCCCTCACCCAGGTTCACTGTCTCTCCTCCCTCTGCCTTTCTTCATCCCATCCCTCTCCCTCCATTTTCCTCACTTTCTTCACCTTTGACATGCCTTGTTCCTTCTCTTTAATTTATCTAAGTGTTATTCATTGTCTGTACCAAAGGATGTAAACTATAAAATTGTGTGTGTGTGTGTGTGTGTGTGTGTGTGTGTGTGTGTGTGTGTGTGTGTGTGTGTGTCGTTTCATACATGACAAATCTGAAAACCATACCATTATAAAAATATCCACAAATAACTATTGTTAAGAGTCTTAGCACATCTCCAGTTCCATTAGTGCGTTCTTTATTCAAATCTCACACAGAGTCATCCTATATCCCATACATACTCACTCAACTTATATAGGAAATTTACTCCCACAGTATTCACATATAATTCCATTGATATCAATACCTTTGCCACCCTACATACAAAAGCAGTCCAGTCAACATGCTTACGCTCTTCCCATGCATCTCTTTCACACACTCTTCATATTCTACCAACAGTCTCAAAATTCTGTGATTTAATCTAGGCTGAAAAAGAAGGCTGGATGTTCCTATTATAAAGAGGATTAATTTTACCAGCATTAACACTCAGAATCGTATGTCACCCACAGACGAATAGTACTGTCTTGGGTAAGTCAGAATTAAATATCAGAGTTCTCCCGACCAAGAGAGGAATGTTCATTCAATGCCATAATTATCAATACCCTACGCTCAACGAAGTTGGACTCGAACGATACATCTCCACATGTTTCGCTGTGCCTCCTAATTCTGACTATCCTAATAACAAGGCTGATGCCAAATTATTATGCTGTAATGAATGACGTGGTAGAATATAATATATGCTTATTCAAGCAAGATACGGAACATGGTACTTCAAAGATCTAATATTACATTTGAAACTATAAAGTCCCGGGAGACTCAATACATATTTTACCCTCTGTACTAACATAAGCAAAAGATCACTGAAAATCCCATATTTTTCTTGCTTCTCCGAACGTCAGAGAAGCTCCATCCCTCTCACAGGCCTACTCTCATGCTGTATTTTTCACACGGCTATCACGCAACGTTTAGATATTTTATGTAATACCTTCCACATCCACAGGAGCAGGACCGTGTCAAACTGCTGGTTGTTATAGTACATGCATTATACGCACTAAAGTCATTTTCCTTTTACGTTGCTTTCTGTGCTTCATAATGATATTACAAAAACATATTGCATGTAACAACTTCTATCACCACAGCTGGCAGGGATGAGTTGGCGTACTTTTAACTGTAACGGTATTAGCTTTATAAACGCTAAAGTCATTTAGACGTTCGAGTTTCACACTTACCCACTCCCTTCTCATCACACCCCACGACCATAAACACTTCCCGAGATATAACTCAAGACGAATAGCCAAAAATGAACTTAATCAGCAGTAACTCTGAGTAAAAGGTAATAAGAAAGTTGTTTACGCTGTGTCGGGGAAGCTTTTAATGACACAGGAGGCGAGGTTATAATGCTAGGCCGGTCTGAATTGGAAGAGGAGGATGGGAGGGAAGAAGAGAGTGAGCGGGAGAAAAAGGCTGCAAAGGATGAAGTGGGTCAAAGGGAAGAAGAGGGTTAGAAGTAAGGAAGCGGTGAGAAGAAAGTAGGAGATGAGAGTGGGGAAGAGGGTGAGATATAAGAAGTGGGCAGGAGAGAGGAAGAAAGTAAGAAGGAAGAAGAGTAACAGAGAAGAAGGTTGCAGGAGGGAAGTAAATTATAAAGGAAAACAAACATCAACAGACTACCTAATGGTTCCCTCGAGTGTAAGACGGATACCAAGAGGGAAGATGAAGACGGAATAAGAAAAGATTGACAGAGAGAGAGAGAGAGAGAGAGAGAGAGAGAAGGGAAGACGGAGGAAGGTGCTAAGTAGGAAAAACCCGGAAAACGGGAATGGACTGGAAGGAGTCTGGAATATTTAAGGAGAAGGGAAGATGAGAAAAAGCAGGAGCCAAAGTGCCTGGAAGAAGATGGAAGAAAGAAACATGGGAGTAAGAATGATGGATCCTGGAAGAGTTAACCCTTTCAGCCTGGAAACGTAGACTGCATTATATTCATCCTGATAACTGTACGATTTAATTAAGCTTAGGAGTGGGAAACACAGGAAAAGGCAAGAGTAAAATGGCTTGAAAGAAACACTGATGATTTAATTCTCTCATGGTATCTCCTTCCTTAATGTTATTTTCCAGTAACGTCAAGCAATTTTATTTAGCAGATAATGAGTCTTAGGAATCTAAGTTGTTAATACTGTCAATATTAGTCATGCTTGGGACAACCCAAGTATTCTATTCCAGATAACGTTATGTGATTTTATTCTTAGTGAGTCATAAGAGCCTTAAGAGTGTTAATTTCTTCAACCCATGACGTATCCTAGTTGATTTTCCTGATGCTTAGAGTAAATTTTCCGAACTCGAGATGCTATATAGAACTTTTAAGATCACCACCACTGATCCGTCCTAAGTTTAATAAAATTATCAAGAAGTAACAGGAACGAAATGCAAGAGGCGTCCATGATCGAACTGGGTGTCCCCTGTGATATGATGCCTTTTTTTTTTTTTTTTCTATGCTATTCATTTCCAACCATTTGATGATTTTATTCAGTTGGGAAGGATCACTCTGCAGAAAATATATGAAATAATCCCCATCAGCTCCTTCATTAAGACTTAATATTCTTTGCATGTAATGGAAGAAGATGGAAGGCACTAAATAGATGGAAGGAAAACATTGGACTGGGTTGGGTCTGAAGGTCGTGGAGCGTCAAGAGGTGGAAGTAATGACATATTTGTCACGGGGTTTGCTGGAATCACGGTAATTTTGGGATATAAATGGTTAAATGTTATTTAAATTGATAATAATATTCAATAATACTGAAGAGCAGGGAAAATGATTGTCTTGCTAAATCGTGCAACGATTCTCTAAGAACGAGAATTCAAAAACTTTCTCAACAGTACACAGCAGAGACTAATTACTCACGATTGCTGAATTACTGTACTGTTAGCCTCTGGAGAAAGTTACATCACCCCTGACAATAAATAACTAATACTAATAATAACATCAGGTTCTTGCTGATGCATTAACTCCTGGCACAACGGATTTTAAGTTAATACAACAAGACTGGTCTAAGTACCAGTTATGAATAGTAAACGTTTATGCAAGCTAGGAGCTGTATGGAAAATAAGCTTAATTATGGAGAAATGAAACAAGATTTTACTTTACATTGAGCTCAAGAAAGGAACTGTTAAATTTATTAATCACAAAAATAAATTTAACGTTACATTTCAAATCAAATCAATGAGACGCACTCGCTCACTCACACAGAAGCTAAATACTTACGCCTAGGAAAAACACCTTAACTAAACTCTTAAAACTAGGAAATGCACAAAGGAAATACCAGTCGATGAATACTATGTATCACCCGAGGGGTGGGGGGTGGGAGTACTGGGATTAACTGTACTAGTGGAGCTTGGGATGCTAGCTGACCTCTCCACTTCTGAGCACAGAACCTTTCTCTGTCACAGCAAACACCAGACTAAGTCGTGGGAACAAAAGCGGAGCACTCGGCCGCATTTTTTTAACGGTCGAATGAGCAGGGGCGAACAATAAAAAACAATAGTATCGCTCAGTACAGCACTTAGTGACGTGCATTAAATCGGTCACCTTTGAAAACGGTGACGAATGTTTTGAAAAGTATACTCCGAAATGGAGGGAGAAACGGTTAGCTGAGCGATACACAGTGAGTTTTCCACTAATAGTTCGTGGCTTCTCACAAAAGGGAAATGTCGCAAACTGATTCGTGACATTACGCCCTTACAAAGTTAAATTTTTTCCTTATGGGAAAAAATTTGTGTATATATATATATATATATATATATATATATATATGTACACATCCTAAGTCATTCGCACAAGATTCACACTGTGGTGTGTGTGCTATCCTGCTACAGGAGAAAGTCGCAGTCGCCAGTGAGCGAAAAAACCTCGTATTTACGTTAATAGAAACAAGCTTGAGGGAAAAACTCCGTGACGACTGTGAAAATCCTGTACCCAGGTCAAACTGAGCGAAAGTTCGCTACATTTACATTAACAACTAATTGTTATGTAGTGTAGTGTATGTAATACACGGTGTAGGTGTGACAGTTGTAGTGTAACTGTACCTACGGGTAAAATGACAAATACAAATTTATAGTAAAATAATGATGACGAGGCAGAAGAGAAGGGGCGGCAGCATGCGACAGGAACGGCCAGCTGATCTGCACGGCAATGCTGCACCCACCAGCTACACCTGCGAAAGGAATTAAGGTGGAGCATCAAAACTGTTATTTCTGTCTCTCTCTCTCTCTGCCTAGCAATCAGTACTTATGTCATTATTAACCAGGAAACGTAATTCTTGAATTCACAAATTGCTTAGAACCCTTATAGCTTACTGGTTAACGCTTATTAACTAGGAAATGTGCCAATTCTTGAATTACTCAAATCTCTTAGAACGGGCAGTTTACTAGTTAACCTAACATTATTAACCAGGAAACGTGCCAGTTCTTGAATTCACAAATTGCTTAGGACGGGCGGTTTACTGGTTAACCTAACTCTACACTTATGAGTAATACAGGAAGCTGAAAATCGCTATGCAATCTCGGGCAAGTCACGTTTTAACACCCACCGTGGGTGTGAATACTCATGTGGGTAATGTGCATTCTCCGGGAATCCTCAGAGAGGCCCACAGCTCGAGACATTCCACAAGGTAATTCATACACAGCCTCGGACTGTCTCTGCAAGGTTCTCAAACTTCCCCCTTAACTTATGGTATACATGTATGTACAAGCCCTGGATATACTGTGTCCTGTAGGGCCAACGAGTGAGACGTCTGGTCTACACTTTTAACTGGGAACCAGGCTGGTCCTTGGATTACTCAAATCGCTGAGGCCGCCTATTACGGAACCCAACATACAACAGTTGCTAGTTAGTAAGCAGCTAGTAGGTGAGACATCAGGTCTACACCCACATTACCACTATCCTGGCTCTCAACTGACTCAGAGATTACAGGTGTGGTTAGAAACGGCACAGGAAGGGCATGTCCCTGATTAGTGGTGTTACTTTGACACACACTGCAGGAACGGACAAAACTATCTATGTCTCGTCCCATCCCTGGCCAGAAAAAGTCAGCTCGGATACGGCCCTGGGTCTTCCTTTTGCCCATGTGACCTCCTGAGGCTGAACAATGACCCCATTCTAACACTGCTAGGCGGTACTTGGCGGGAACGACAAACTGCAGTCGAACCTCACCCTCGGGTGTTCGTGACTCACGGTAGAGCCGTCCTTGTTTACGAAGGAACTTGGCTCGACTTCCCCGTGAATACTTAATCACTCGACCCTTTTGTTTGTTCCGCACGGCAGCAAGTGTCGGGTCAGAATGTTGTTCTTGCACAACAAGTTGACTACACATCAGATCTTGCGGCGATTCAATGATCACTGGGGTGACACAGTCTGGAGCCTCAGTCATGGCTCATGTTACCGCAGCAGCCGAAGTCTGAGTAGCGCCATCATCGGAGCAACTATCCTTGACTCCTTGAATATTGCCTACTATAAAGTCAAATAGAGGCTCTGGCATGACAACTGCAAGTGTCGTACCAGTATAAAATGGAGATGCCACCTGGATACATGCCTCAGGGAACAATCTCACTGATCCATCAATAAGGTTTGCATGGATCTGTCGACCTGTGTACTGCTCAGGACGAACTAAACTCTGCTTAACAGAGCAACCTGAGGAACCATTGTCTCTCAGGACCTTCACAGGAATGTCTCCCACAAACCCTGGCTGAACCAGGAAGGTACTGTCACCTGTGGGAGGACCTATGGAGGAAGCAGCTAGCCACTCATGAGGCTGCTGAATTGATGTGGCAAACATTGTGCCTTGTGAATTATAAGATGGAACATTGGCCATCTGTGGAGGGGGGTTCACTGTCACTGTGGGACTAGTGAACTGTGGGGAAGTACCCACACTGGTAGGGACGTGACCACCATGCTGCTGCTGAGGAATGAAGGCTGCATTCGCTTCCTGCCTCTTTTGAGCTGGTGGTGAAAAAGTTTGTCCCGACGGTCGGTTGCGTGGCTGACTGCTGCTGGTTAGGGTACTTGTTGTACCGCTTCCAAGCAGGCTGCTGTGTATTTTGCCCCTGGTCCTTCCACTGCGGTTTTGGACCTTGGCCATTATTCTGAGAATGGCCTTGTTGCTGGGGTTCAGTCTGAGACGGCTTCCCAGACTTGGCAGTATCTTTTCTGCTCCAGGTGTTTTGCTTACGAGCTTGATACCCGTATGCAGTAAAGAATGCGTCAGCCTTCTCTACCATTTGGCTGGCATCTTTCACCTGGCAGATCTTAAGCTGTGCTATGAGCTCAGCAGGCCACGACCTCTCTAGCTGTGTACGCAGCATAAGGTCAATTATCCCCTCACGCGTGGAAGGAGTTTCATCTTTCTCCATCCACTCACCTAGGTAAGCAGTGAGACGGTCGAGGAACTGAACAGCTGTCTCCTTGTCTTGGAGACGAGCTCGCATGAACTGAGCTTTGGCGTTGTCTACTGTGAGACCATACGCCTTAATGAGTGCAGCTTTCATCACTTCATACGTGAGATTGTTTCCACGAATTCTGTGGAGAATATCGAGGGCAGGGCCCTCAAACAGGCTAAGAAACTGAAGCCGCTTAGCTGCATCATCGAGCTGGTAAAGCTGAGCCATGTCTTCAAATCGAGCTATGTATGGCTCGATTCGCTCGCCATCTTTGTATGGGGGAAGCTTGATGTGTGGGGTCGCCATAACATGTGCAGGGAGAGCGCTCGTGGAGCTTGAACCAACTGCACCAGATGTGTCTGAACCCAAGGAATCTCGCTTGAGCTTCAGCACTTCAAGTTCATGTTCTCGTTCTTTGTCTCGTTGTTCACGCTCGTATTCGCGCTGTTCACGCTCGTATTCGCGCTGAATCTTACGCTCTTCACGGGCATCATTCTCGCGCTGCTGCTCCTGATTATGCCGTGAGAGTATGTATTCTTTAATTTCAGTTGGGTCTGTAAGACCCATATCTTTGGCTTCCTGTAAAAATATGGTGGTAGCCTTGTCACTAACTCAATCTAAATAACTAGCGACTCAGTACTGATTGCTGCTTCGCAAACGAATGCTAATAAACACAAGTAAAGAGTACAGACACAAGCTAGTGGTGACCAGTCTTATCCAGTTAACTGGCAAAGAATAAATCAAAAATGTAAATGACTGGGAAGACTATTGTCAATAATAAACACAATGGGTACGGTGACTTCCCAGGAGCGAATAAAATCGTCTGGCGTTACCAAAAATAAACTAGAGTTAAGTATTCTATTGATTAATAAAGCAAAATTCACTTGCTAAATTAAGGGTAAATACCAGTAAGCTTGTGCCTATAAACTTTAATGGTAAATACCTAAATATGAATGAGTGAGCACTATCTCGTGAATAGCTTTAGAGCTAGGAGTTAATATCCTGGAATGAGGTCGCCAATTGTCACGGGGTTTTTATAATATCAGGGTAATTTTGATATATAAATGGTTAAATGTTATTTAAATTGATAATAATATTCAATAATACTGAAGAGCAGGGAAAATGATTGTCTTGCTAAATCGTGCAACGATTCTCTAAGAACGAGAATTCAAAAACTTTCTCAACAGTACACAGCAGAGACTAATTACTCACGATTGCTGAATTACTGTACTGTTAGCCTCTGGAGAAAGTTACATCACCCCTGACAATAAATAACTAATACTAATAATAACATCAGGTTCTTGCTGATGCATTAACTCCTGGCACAACGGATTTTAAGTTAATACAACAAGACTGGTCTAAGTACCAGTTATGAATAGTAAACGTTTATGCAAGCTAGGAGCTGTATGGAAAATAAGCTTAATTATGGAGAAATGAAACAAGATTTTACTTTACATTGAGCTCAAGAAAGGAACTGTTAAATTTATTAATCACAAAAATAAATTTAACGTTACATTTCAAATCAAATCAATGAGACGCACTCGCTCACTCACACAGAAGCTAAATACTTACGCCTAGGAAAAACACCTTAACGAAACTCTTAAAACTAGGAAATACACAAAGGAAATACCAGTCGATGAATACTATGTATCACCCGAGGGGTGGGGGGTGGGAGTACTGGTATTAACTGTACTAGTGGAGCTTGGGATGCTAGCTGACCTCTCCACTTCTGAGCACAGAACCTTTCTCCATCACAGCAAACACCAGACTAAGTAAGTCGTGGGAACAAAAGCGGAGCACTCAGCCGCATTTTTTTAACGGTCGAATGAGCAGGGGCGAACAATAAAAAACAATAGTATCGCTCAGTACAGCACTTAGTGACGTGCATTAAATCGGTCACCTTTGAAAACGGTGACGAATGTTTTGAAAAGTATACTCCGAAATGGAGGGAGAAACGGTTAGCTGAGCGATACACAGTGAGTTTTCCACTAATAGTTCGTGGCTTCTCACAAAAGGGAAATGTCGCGAACTGATTCGTGACAATATTATACAGGCTTGGTGACTTAGGTTATCCAGTTGATTCACCACGGCATTTCCGACCAGGTTTACCGGATCCAGAAAGTAACTGCCACGATACGAGATGCACCTGTTTTTAAACCTTTCAATCTGTGCAGTGACATTACTCAGTGTTGTAAGTGAAAAGGAATGAAGAGAAAGAAATCATTATAAATATATCATCCCTCTTTCCCCTCCTAAATCCTCACTATTTCCTTGCTCGTTCTCGCTATCGGTGACTAAGGAGACGTCGACTGGGACTTGATGTGAAGGGAAGCTCTCACAGGGTACCTTAATGTGCTTCATGATAAAGTGTGGAGGTTTGGTTGCTTGGTTGATACCGCATTTGTGTCTCTCCAGCCGTTTCTGCACCCTTCCCTCTCCTTGGGTGCCCGTCGCTACCTCAACTAATTTTGCAAGGCCCATTTATTCTACTATTACTTCTTCCTTTTTTCCCATATTGTCTAGTCTATCTTTGGTATTAAATAGGTTGGAGTTATCCATTTCACCAGATTCCTCATGGTGGCCTTCAGAATGTTGCAACAAGAAGGATTGGGGTGTGCCAGAGGGCTGTTGGCCTGGCCGGTTGTAGGGACCATGGTGGTTTGGCACCACCCTAGTGTGTGGATCTTTGTGGAGGCTGCACAACTGCTGGGCTGCAGCTGTGGATCTGCGAGTGTTGTGACTGGCTACACTTTCCTTCGATCCCCTTCTCCACATGACACCGTTCTTCATGTACATAATGATGTTCCCTTTGAATCTCTTTCTGTTTCTTTTATCCATCAATCTTCTACTCGTTTCTCTCTCTATCAGTTGATCGTTATTAGCTCTCTCTGTTTCTCTCTTCTTCTCTCTCTCTTAATTTTCCTGTCTTCGCCACCCTCTTTTCATTCTCTTCCTCCTTCAGTTCTTCCCTTCGTTAACATCAGTTGCCGGCATTCCCTGTGACGTGACTCAGTGATTACCACTAGGGGACTCTTTTTAGAACAGTTTCTTTCTTCTCAAGATCTCTTCATTGTTTACGCTGACAACCCTACTCACTTGGACCTCGTGCCCTCGCTAGCTTAGACTTGTCTCTTTGGTTCCTTCGATTTTCTTAATTTCCTTTGACAGGTATTGTAAGACAGTCATTTTTAGCGAGTCCTTCCGTGTCAGGCTTATTCTTACCTCTTTTTGTCCTGTCCGTATTGGAAGTTCCATGTTGTTGACTGCGAGTTGTTCTGTTTTCTTCTGTGCCCTCTATTCCTCATTTTTCTCTCTTCCTGTCCATAAGACATGTTCTCTGTCTTCCTTATTCTAGTTTTAACTACTGCTCTCTCAACTATTCCCCATGATTTTCGACCGTCCACTGCCAAACATGTTCCTTGGTGGACCTCTATTAGTACGTGGGCCCTCCATGTAAAAGGTTTTCGTCACAAACAGTCCTCACCTGGACGGGTTCATAGTCTCCTCATGATTCAGCAAGCTTCTGCTGCCTTCTGTCCTACCATCCGTCAAGCCAGACCTTCTAGAATCTACTGTAGATGGAGGGACTACGTTTCTTCCGTCACTGTCAATACACCTGTTACGGCAGTTTGGTCTCAAATCCGTAGAACATTTGGCAAAAATATTTAATCAAGGGCTTCGGTTTTCTCTGTCGATTGACATTCTGTGGCTGACTCTTCCTTGGTTGCGAATAGCTTAAGCAATTATTTTAGCCTTGTTAGTAGTGAATCTCATCTCTCTCCGGATTATGATCGCATTAAACCGGATTATGACCGAATTAAAATAATCAGATTCTGAATGTAAACTGATCTCTTTTACTTTGGCAACTGAGGTGACCCTTAACACTCCCTTCTCTCTTCATGAATTATGGTCTTCATTCAAATCATGTAAAGATACACATGAAGCAATCATGGTGTTCACTGAAGTATGTTGAAACACATCTCTCTATAGGCCATGTATTTTCTTTTGTTCCTCTACAATAAATTTTAGACAGAGGGTTTTTTCCCTCCTTATTGACTTGTTGTGGTCATCCTCCCTTATTTTAAACCTGGTAAGACTAGTTACCTTCCTCAAGATGTCGTCCTATAGCCCAGACAAGTTGTTTAGGTAAACTTCTTGAATGGATGATCAGTAATGGACTCATTACGTATCTGAATCCGTTTGTCTTCTTTCCCTTGCAGTTTGGTTATCGCAAGGTACACAGTGCCTTAGATCCTGTCCTTAGACTAGAATATTTTATCCTTTCTGCATTTTCAAGCACCCAGTCAGTCATTGCTGTCTTTTACAATGTCTAGAAAAAGCCTTCAGTACTAAGTAGAGGTATATTTTTCGTTGTCTTCGTTCCCACGGTTTTGTCTGTTTCTGTTAGTACTCTGACTTCTTTGTACATCCCGTCTCACTCTCATCATCTGATCACCCAAAGTCAAGAGTGACTGTTCTGCCTTTCTGTTCAGAAAAAAGTCAGCTTGCTTCGCAGGGTTCTTAGCCATATCATGACTGAACACATTGATTTACTTGTGCGTTCAGCTACTCCATCCTCTATGTTCACTCTCACCTCTTTCCGGCATTAGATTGATTTCTTATTCTAAGCCATCGCTTCCATGAAAATTAACAATTTTCATGGAACCTACAATTTTCACGGAACCTACAGGTTAACATCAAACTTCAATGCAGTAGACCCTCAAGGCACACCTCGACCCACCCGAATCGTCGATGAGAGACGATCTTTGCACGTTCCACTTGGGTCCTACCTGCCTTGCGCACGGACATATTAATGAGCCATGACGTTCCGCCACTCCGTTCACATTGTTACTGCTTCAAGACTATCCGTCACCCTTTTCCTGATTGCTCGATTGCACTCCAGCACCGTCTCTCAGCTTTTCCCTTCCTCTCCTTGCTACTACGGCCCCTAATGCTTGCTGATTTCCTAGGGGACTCTTTCTCTGTTTCTTTTTCCAGTGTCATCACGTTTCTTTCTCCTCTTTTCATCTTGCACTTAATTTGATTACTTCCTTTGCTATCTTCTGTTTTAGTGCCATATAGCCATATTATGGTTTGATGCTAGTTCTTCATTATTCCTTCCTTCCTTTTCGAGTAGCAGCAACCTATCAGCCAATCATTTCTTGTTTTTCTGGTAAAATTTTTTCATATATATTCATTGTTCATTTGTTGACATTTGCTGCATTAAAATCCAACAAATAGTTCTGAAAACAATTATATACAGTACAGCGGGAAGCTGGAGATGAGTGTTGGGGAGATCTTGAGGAGTTAGCACAAGATAGGATGTGGTGGTGTGAGTTCATCGAGGCCCTATGCATCCCCGAGGGTGCCACAGGAAATGATTGATTGATTGATTGACAGCAGCGATCTATCAACCAAGCACTTGTTATTTCCCCGGTGTATCACAGTTTGCATATATACATACTAAACATTTTTTGTTTTCATCTCTTACATCAAAACAGAATTAATTGCTCTGAAGAAATTATAATATAAAGCTTCCAGTATTTATGTCAGCTTATCTAGAAGCACAGTTTTAGGGGTAAGGTCATCGCCTCTCAGATACATTTGTATGGAGCATAAAGTAAAGCGAAAACTGATTAATCTTGGCAAGAAAATACTAGATTTTATTTATAAAAGAGACATAAGGAAAATTATATACAAAAGAAATATACATATTTCACCTTAAACCAGTATGTTACAACAGCTAAGAACTTAGTTTATTTATTTATTTATTATTGCATATCAATTGCATATTTACCTAACGTAACATCAAGACAGCAAATGTTTAGGCTATATTCACCTACCTATCTGATCATGAAATTGTTTTAGAAGAAGGCAGTTTAGGTACAACCAGACGGTATTAAGCAGTTTAGCAGGCTTTTCATACTGGTGAGTTTAAATGATGCATTGATTGACCTCTTTAGTAGTAACAATTCTCCTCATTTGACTAAATTTGGATGGAGATAGGAGGAGTAAAATGAAAAAAACTCAGGCTTAAGGTTTATCGACAGGGAACTCCATCATACTCCGAGCACTATCTACCGAAAGCAAAATAAATTCGTCTGGAAGAAACAATGGAACAATGGAAAAAAGTAGCCCTCTGGCTGAAGGAAGTCAGTAAGAGGGAGTCTAAGTCCTTTCGGGAGGCGTGAAGGTAACTAATGCTGAGGGGGTAAAAACTTCTTCCCTTTGGCCTAAACTCCTCCTTTGCTCTTGTTGACAGATGGGTTTCCGACACGCTGGTGGTGGGATGAGGCAGGAGGAGGGGTCGGGGGGAATGCGAAGGCGGAGAGTAGGGAGGGAGAGATGAAGGGATGATGGAAGTTGGGAAGGGGAGGGAGACGGATGGTCATATATTATTTGGCAGCCTATCCCCCGAGACCCATCAATCCTCCCATTTACAACACATCTTCACGTACCAACAATTGGGCACTGACACCCATTATCGATACTTTTGCTATTTACTTCACTAATATGACATACCATTGTCTTTTTTGCTTGTTTCCAACGCTCTTGTTAAGCTTAAGAGAGATTTTCCAAATCGAAGAGCTGCAAACAGCCTTCATACGCTAGCTAGTACAAGAGGCCTTTTTATATTGAAAGAAATCAGCTGCAAGTAATAAAAAAAAAGAAGAAGAAGAAGAACTATGATAGTGTCCGGATTCGAGGGGTTAAACTATCTATTCGATCGAGGGGGGGGAGGGGGGGAATTTCTAGGCTGAACAAAATTGTCTGGTGTTACCTTAAATGAAGTTCCTGTTTACCAATAGCTGAAAAAGAATTAGATAACAGAGAAATTTTTTGAAACTTGAATGCTAGAATTTCTCGCAGCTGAACTTAATCCTCTGGTTTTAGACAAAGTAAAATACTCAACTGCACCAACTCAGCGAAAGGGTCGGGGAGGTGGGGAAGGGCAGCGGCTGTGGGAAGGAGGGTGGGGACGCCAAGGAGCATCACTAACTACATGCTGCCCTACTGCTTCACGTCTCACTGAGGTGTACTTCATTTAACTCCTTTTTGGTTTAGCCCATATTTTACAGTTTTCTTACCAAAGAGAGGTGATTTTATCCAATCTTGCAAACGTAAGCAGAAATGATATGCTTTGTTGTGATATAGCTTTCTGCATTTACAGATCTGGGAATGCTACACGTACTTGTAGTCAGCCTGGTGGAACAAGTCTGGAAATGAGTCTGACAGCGGTGCAAGGTAGGAACTGAAAATTGATTATCTGTTTTGATATCACAGTGCCATGAATTGTTCCGACAGAAAAATTATACTCATATTTTAAAGGTTGTTTATTGGCGAGATGCGACGATTTCAACCCAACTTGTACCCTACTGTATACAAGTACATGGAAGTTGTAGGTCCCTAGTAACCTACTTCCCAATGTGGTATTGTTTTTCAATTAGTTTAAATACCTATTCTTACCATAAATCTCTCAGAATAGCAGTGAATTATCAGTCACTTAATTGTCAGGTATGTTTTTTTTTCCTAAATCAGTGATCACATAGCTGCTACTACTAAGTAGAGATGGTGATGGTTTAAAAGGTGTTCCATACATAAGGTAAAGGAGTGCTCTCTTCAAAACGCTCGCGAAACACAGCTTTAACCATACTGTCTAAAAGGCCTTCGTTAATTAATTGCAAAGCTCTGCTAGCTTTGGTAAGAGTCGCGAAATCAGGTCGCAAAAATATCGACTTTTTTTCTTTCTTTCTTCATCAGCCATTACTTCAAAAGGAAGAGACATGCATTATACGCACCAAAACACTTCCTAAAAGCCGGGAATGTTCATTTTTATACATAGAGGAATACTTGAGCTACAGTCTGCGAGGTACAGCCAAAAATAACTTTCTTTAGCACTTAGATCTCATATCAGAATATGTAAAACTTCACGGATTCTTGTAGTCCTACTTCATGTAAGGATTTTACGTATACTCTATTAGTAATCGCTTATGTAATGTAAAGCTAATCACCCACCAAAATAGGTTGTTGGCTAAGGTACAAGTTACAAACTAAACTTGAAGACAATTAGCAAGTCTTTACGAAATTCAGTCACTGCATTTCACAAAAAGCCAGTCCATGGTAAAACATAGGCAACGCTACACTGTTGCAACACTCCATCTGACCAAGCACATACCCCCCACCTCCCTGCACACCAAACCAAGCGGAAACCCCCCCTCCCAATCTTTTCTTTTAAAGGTGGGCGTAAGGAGAAGGCCTTGAGGACATATAGCCTGGGGCCTTCAGATTCCTTGCGCAAATTGCATTGATATTTCTGGGTTTATTTTTTCATTAATAAAAAAACACAAAAACTGCTTGAGACACAGCATTTTACCTATCAAAAGGCACCAGTTCAGTATTAGACACATAACTTTGTTAAATTTCATGACTGTATAATGAATACTTTCTGAGTTCTGGCCCAGAAACAAAATCTCTACATCAGGCCAGCTGCCCTGCCGCCCAGCTTTATGGATGGACACCTATTGATCGCTCTGATAACAACACCCTCCTCTGACTGTGTCAGGTGGAGGTTAAAGAGAGAGAGAGAGAGAGAGAGAGAGAGAGAGAGAGAGAGAGAGACAGACAGACAGACAGACAGACAGAGACAGACAGACAGACAGAGACAGAGAGAGACAGAGAGACAGAGAGAACAGCTACTGGCATTCGGTTGTGTTTGATCAAATTCTCACCAAAAGAAACTGGCCTCTGCACACCCACATACTTGCTGTTTCCTGAAGGCTTGGTGTAAAATTTTCCACAACTTTACAAGATATTTTGGCAACACACACACACACACACACACACACACACACACACACACACACACACACACACACACACACACACACAAACTATGTTGCATCGCCTTGCTAAAGATGAGCTATAAAAATTCGTTATCAGACTGAATGGTTTAAAGATTCTAATATCCAATCAGAAATATTGAAAAAACAATTTTACATTCTTGTCAGTGAGAATCCGGCTGCCACATTTCCAGGGTCCTTTTTGCTGACAGTCAAAACTACCTTGATGATATGGTCAGTAGCAGACGTCCACTCAGTTATGGGGACGCGTTTCGCAGTAGATTTTGCTCCCGCTGTCAGTACTAAAAATATTTAGAAGATTATAGGGATCAAGCAGTTGCTACGCTGACATGATTTCTCCGGCCTGACTGATGAGCTTGCTGGCCTCAGTGCAAACAGGAAACCAATTCAGCCAGATGACAATCTTCTTGTTTTATTCTTGCATCTCTATGTTAGTTTATTCGGCACAGAAGAAACTTGCATAATACTGGATGCAGACAGTGCATTTTTTTTAATCCTCTTCACTACTTAGGTGTGTTCCTTAACGGAGTAAAATTGTCGTGTAGCAGCAAGGAAAAATATGGTGTACTCAGGCCTAAAAAAAAAAAAAAAAAAAAAAAAATCTCGTTATCTGACCGCCAGACATCATTAATACTCATTACGGAATTAGTTGGCATAATGTCTCGTGGGCTGGATAACGGTGGATAGTCTGGGCATCCGTGAGCGTATAAAACACGGGATCATCACTTCAAGACGGCCCAGTCGCTAGCGCATAATCTTCATTTCCGGAACCCATTAACAGGAAGGGGAGGGGGTAATTGCAGCACAGTGTCATTTCTGTGCGTTATATATTTTCCACTCAGTGTGATGGACCTTGTGTTATTCGGGGAATGATTGTAGCCTGTGTTTACCATAAAGAACATTATCTCGGCCTATCAGAGTGGTGGTGGGTGGGGCACCTGAGGGCCAAACATTCCCAAAGGGGAAGAATGGAAAAAAGGTGAGTTCTTTTTAGTTTGAGCCAGAGAGTTTCCCTGAACCTCACACACACAAACACACGCACACACAGCATCTATTCATGCTCTCTCTCTCTCTCTCTCTCTCTCTCTCTCTCTCTCCGGTACACGCACACGGATACACAGAGGAGCAGGTGTTAGCTGAAATTTTCCATGCGATTTCTCCCCCAATCCTCATGTCTAGATGTTACTTAAGTCCACAGATCTGGGAGGAAGACGGGAAGGAATTTGGGAGGAGAAATGGAAGGAATTTGGGGGGAAGAGTTGAAGGAATTCAGGGGGATAAGGGAAAGGAATTTGTAGGGATGAAAGACTTTGGAGGGGAGAGGGAATATCTTTTACCATGTAGAACCTGTGAAACTCAACGTAAGAGGGAAGATTGGCTTTGAAGGTAGGAAGGGAATAAATGTTTGGGTTAGAGGTAAGAATGGAAGGTAGGTTTGAAATAGACGTAAGAAGGGAAGGTAGGTTTGGTATAGAGGTAAGAAGTAAAGGACGATTTGTTTAAAAGGTACTGTAAGAAAGGAAGGAAGGTTTGGTTTAAGGGTAAAAAGTGACGGAATGTGAATTTTATTGGTAAGAGGGGAATTTGGGCTGTAAAGGATAGATAGGAAAGTGTGTTTCTGAAGTAAGAGCGGAGAGTGGGCTTTGGAGGTAGGATGGAAAGGTGGGTTGAGAGTATGAGGAAAAGGTGATTTTTAGAGGTAGGAGAGGAAGATTGGTCTGCAAGTTAAAAAGGGAAGAAAATGAGTCTTATCTTGTGGTATTTGTGAATCAGAAGGGAAGGAATTCAGAGACAAGAGGGGAAAGATGCATCTTATCTTGAGGATCCCCCGAATAATAAGGCTCAGCAAGGGTTTCCTCAGCTGAATATTCAACTTGCCGTCCTCAGTCGGACCGTTTTATTCTCGCCATTTGAGGACTATTTTATTCAGCCAAGGAGAGACAAGAGAAGCTTGGTGTAGTATCTATTGTCTCTTTGAGTACAAGGTATTCTCCCAAACTGCATGAAATAGTCTGAAGGTAGTGTAACCAAAATTTTAAAACACGTCATGGATGGCGTAAATTAACCACTTATTTCCATAAGGTATTTAATTTATCCTTACTACTAACAGATTACCATATTTGCCTTAGGATCTCTAATAGTGACAGGGTTAATGACTGCTAAATCTTAACCCCAAGACTGAAGATTATCTCCTAACCTGAATAATATTGTTTGGAGACAGTAACAAGAAAACAGACTAAAGAAGCAACATTTGCAACCAAATCCATGATATTTCTTAGTTTTTTTTTTTTATGTAAAGACAAGCATTTGCGTTTATCAAAAAATTATATGAAAATTCAAGAAAATAAAGGCTAGAGGGCACGTTGGAATCAAACTCCGCCACACATGATCACGGTGGAAATGGTTATGGTACATTGGCGTCTGATGGACTCACGTCAGCCTTTTCACACTAATTAGGCAACAAAAATATTTCAGGGGTTTATATCGAAAATCTGAGCAAGCTGTGTTTAGATATCAGTTTGGGTAAATTCATGATAACTTTCAGGCCGCTAGGGTAAAGGACGAAAGGCGTGAGACCGTGGCAACGAGATTGGGAAAGAAGAGCGAGATCAACAATAAATAAATAAATAAATAATAATAACCTCTTTTGCAGATGTAAAAACACGCTGTCGGATTAAGTAGGTTGAGGCGAAGGCTGCAGGGAACAATATATATACGGTTCAGGCAGCATAAAGTTTTGGGTCAGGTCTGCCGCAGAAGGAAGGCCTCATCCCTGAGTCAGAGGTGAATAATAAGGAGAGGGGAATATAAGGGACGAGAAGCATGAGGTGAATGAGGATGAGAGAGTGAGAAGGACTCAGTGAGTGAGTGAGACTGAGGCAGACAGACAGACAGAAAGACAAAGAGGAAAGCAATAAGGCAGAATATACAGAGTTGGAGATAATAAATACAAAGAGAGAGAGAGAGAGAGAGAGAGAGACTGACTGATTGACTGACTGACTGACTGAACTATTGAAAAGTCAAGGACAGTGATCACTGAAATACTTTCTCAAGAAATTTCTCTGAATACCACAGATGAATGAACGATATTTTTCCAGATAAACTATTTTTTTTTTTTTATTGTTTATTAATTTCTGGATAAATATATTTTTTACAACCATAGCTGTTTTTTTTCAGCAAGGGTAAACTGCTGGCCTCATGGTCCTGGTAAAAGGGTGGTGTCAACACATCAACACATTTTGTCACATAGATTTATCTGTTATTTGTACAGTTGGGTCAGTTAGTGTTTGGACATTTGCAGGTATACGGGAAGAAGCCTTGTATGTAACCCTAACAGTATCATGAGCTTGGATGGATGATTTGTAAACCGTTGTCGTGTTTATTTATGTATGAGATTCTGGCCAACATTAATGTCCAGCCGTCATCCTACGTGCCGCCCACCTGCACATGTCACCACTTCGGCTGTAATACTCCATGTTGCCTAGTTTTATGCCGCACAATGTTCACATACTGACCGAACCACCAGCATTTGTGATTTCTTGAGATGCAGATGAAGGGCATAGATAACTATCTGGTATTTTACGGTGCTTAAGCATCAGGATCTCCATATGTTTGCCTTATTTGCGAGAGAATAGCTTAGTTACGGACTTGGCCTGTGCACTATGATGCATAAAAATGTAAGTAATGTACTATCGCTCAATAACTTATCCTTTCGAAACTGAAGCGAGTCATTCAGACACAACAGATGACGAAATATGGAATACCGACACTGCTCGAATCGCTTTATTCATTGTGGAGTTCTGCGTTCACGTGAGTAAGGATACTTTTTTGAGCCTTAGTACTGGATATAATATCATCTGAGGTGTGGCTATCACAGTCGTGTTCAAATGTGAGATAATTTAATCTAATTTCTTAATTTACTGCGAGGGAAGGTTCCAGCGGGTGTATAATTGCGGCCGTGACGCTCCTGTAATCCCTTATTTGTCACCAGCCATGACAGATCTTACGGCCTGACTCTTGATATATCTTTGCTGAAGAATATTGCCGTCACCTCTTCTGCGTGGTCTTTCATGACTTGAAGAGGTAACTGACGTGGGGGTAAACATCTATGGAACAATATCGCTGCCACCTTTCCTGAGACCTTTCATGACGTGAGAAAATAAATGATATGGAGATAAATATATATGGAAGAATACCGCCGCCACATGTCCACGGACCCTCATAACGGGAGGTAATAACTGGCATGAGGTTCAATTTCGTTCTCATAAATGTTTGATCCCAGATATATACTTTGCTTCACTCGTGATTTGGGTCAGCTATAGCTTATTCAATCTGATCTGGGAAGAGAAGAGCCTTAAGCTTTTGAAAACTGGTAGACAATTGGTTGTAAATGTGCATTCATTAGTACCGATGCATTATAAATGTTTTATTACAGGGGTTGCAGTAACTGCTTGACAATAAGATTGCCCAAATGAAGTATTATACATAGTTCTTTGCATAGATTAATACAAAGAAAAGGGGGGGGGGGCTTACACAGTTTATCTGGTTGCTTAGATACGTGTGAAATTTTGAATTCTCGGGATAAATCAAAACACATCCTGGTAAGTTTGATGAGTACCTTGATTTTTTCACCATGTTCAGGTAAATTAAGGCACATTATGCCATTACTGCGATCGTTGTAATATCTAGCCTAGCAAAATTTCGGGATTCCAGTGAATAATGGCTGGTAGACTTGGGTGAATAGCTATATGTCACCCGTCACTTTTAAATATCCCGCAGCCTATGCCTTGTCACAGCACTGTTGTAAGTTGTAATAAGATATTCGTAACTGAAAACCTAGAAAACTTACTGATGATGTAAACTGACGAAAAAGTAGAAACCATATTGTAAACTCATGTGTAAGTAGAAGCCATAATGTAAACCAATGGGAGTGTACAGTAGAAAGCATGAGGAATACTGATGTGACAGAAAAACGCATTCAAATAAATTCAAATATTCGTCTGCTTAGTCAAGTGCGACATCCTACGAGCGGCCACCCCCCTCCCTTGTCTGCCATTCACCGAAATTCAGGCAGTGTCCTATATCACTGGAATTCCGATGTTTTACCAGGTTTAATTCTACAAACTATCGCAGGAATGGCATAATTTACCTAAATTTCTCTGAACATGGTGGAAAAAAATTTACCTGAACGTGTTTTAATTTGTCCCGATAATTCAGAATTTTACACGTATCTAGGCCATCTGAAAAACTGTGTAAGGCCCCGTTTTGAAATAAATCCATGCAAATAACTATGTATAATATTTTATTTGGACAATTTTTACGTCAAGCAGTTAATGTAACTCTTATAAAAACAATAATATAAAATGCATCATCACTAATGAATGTACTCGGACAACCAATCAGCTGCCAGCTTCCAAAAGCTTTAAGCTCTCCTCTTCTCAGATCATATCGAATAAGCTAAAGATCTGTCTGAGCAGCTTAACTTAGAATGCATCGTTGCCTCCCCTCCAGCTTGTCAGCAACGCGAAAAACTAACATGGAGTTAAACATCGGCCTCAAAAAAATTAGGCGACACATGGCTTCACGGTTAGAGTATGGCCATCAGGTTGGACCTTAGTTGTTTATCTTACAATTACACAAGAATATCGCCACCACCTCTCCTCAGTCTTCCTAACGCGAAAAAGTAACTAACATAGTGGTAGGCACAGGTCACACTTGGATTATATTACAGTTTCATAGTTTCGCGTCTATATTCGTCATATTATCTTTGCGTTTGTCAGTCCCTAATTACCTTTTGAAGTGGGTTGCATTTCAGAAGGAATATCATCTACTACTTCGGAGAGTTGTTTTTTCATTTTCTGATGCCCTCTCTTTGCTTAGGTCCAATGGCGTACAGATCAGACACCACTCCATGCTGCAGGTTTAGCTAGCAAAGTAAGAGCTGTCTACTCACTTCCTGAGAAGACGGACTCGGCAGCTTGTAGCCTGTTACTGTAGGGACATGTGCTACATGCTCTGCGTTGTCGCGGGCAGGTGTCACCCTTAGCTTGATCGTTACATACTATCAAATATCCAGTATCACACCAATGATATACTTCTGTCAATGGATCTCAGTAATTAGACACCCAGACACTGAGTATTTGTTAAAATCAGGCAAGCTTTGAAAAGTGTTAAAGTATTTCTGTATGCAAGACGTGCAGTACTGGGAGTGGTATCTTGAACATTTGTACGTGAAGCTCATCTATAGCAGGTACTGAACGTTTGATAGTGATGGCAACGATGATAACGTGAGGGACCCGAGGGGGAGGTGGGCGGGGAGTGGCGAAAGGTAAGGAAACTCGATGCTGGTCAATGTACAGTACAACTAGGTTTTGGGTCTGTTGTTTATTGGTGGGAAGAAATGAATGGATTTAGATTAATTTTGCTATCATATGTTGTCTAAGTTAACAACACTTGTCATTTTGTAGTAAAATCTATCAGTTTGATATAGAATATATCACGAATCCATTGTTATGGAAGCTAAATGGGGACAATTATCTTAGATAGGAATCTTAGCAGTTAAAGTGTTAGGGAAAAATTGCAGTGATGTAGTTTAACATTAGTTTCGCTTCATTATTTATTATGGTGATCGGTACAGTTTCCTAATACTTATGGTTGACTAATATTTTCGTCTTTGAATTAGTTGTAGTCCTTAGTCCATATTCTGGTGGAAATGTAATACCTTGGTCAGTATTTGGCACAAGGAAATTCACAGCTTCTTAGACGAATAAATGTTGGCAAACATCAATGTGATAAAGAAAAAGATAATATCCATTCATTTTTCAAGACTGTCTGGGATGTTCCGCCATTCCACATGATCATCTGCTACTCTCTCATAATACGAAAATAATGACAGAGAAAAGAGTGATGGAAGATAAGCTTGTGAAGGAAACATTGGCAAAGAAGAATCTATTCATTGTTCACTTCAGTACTCTACATAGCACTGTACTTCCTCTATCGTAATGAAAGCATTTATCACCAATATACAGTAATTATAGAGAAAGTAATGGTAATAATAAGATGAAAGTAAGACAGTGGTAGGGAATAAGAGCAATTCAGCCATTGTTCACCCTTCTCAAGATTTACTGCTTTTCTCCATAATCCTGGGCTCTTCCATCTCATTCGACATAAGAAAATAATGGCAGAAAAAGTCGTAGAGAAATTACACTAAGGAATAAAAATAATCAACCTGTTTTCTGCCCTCTTTCATATTTCTAATTATCTTCTCTTTTTTTCTTTTCTTCTCCGTCAAATAAGAAAGTAACGGTAGCAAAAACAGTGGTAGAGAATATTATGGCGGAGAATCAGAATAATACTGCCATTTCCCACCCTCTCTTAAGATTTTCTCTTACTCTCCATAATCCTGGGGTACTCCACCCCCATCGTCATAATTATAACACTATATTGTTTCACTTACATGGCAGTTAACGCTATCAGCTCAGTTCATCCCGACTTTCTGTGAGTCCTATAAATTTCTATATGAACATCTGGAGAGCACAGCCTCCCACCTCCTCTATTCCCCCTTCCCTCGTGCATCTTCCCCAACGACCTGTCTAGCCCTCCTCGATCACGCCCTTTACCTCTTCCTCCTCCTCCTCGAACACATTCGCTTCCTCTCTTTCAGTCTTCACTTTTCTCGTTCACCCCCAACTTCTGATCGCGTATGCCTCCCTCATCAATAGTCCATTTAATTATCCCGTTGCCTGTCTCACTTATATCCTTCCAACTCCCATTCATTTCACTATATCCTTTCTCTCGCTTGTATCTACTTCCTTCTATATTATCATTAATCTATACCACACGGCTGCCTGCCCTTCCACGTCGATTCCATCGTCTTCATCGTCTCAAGTCCATTCCTCTCTCCTTTATTATTAACATTTCCTGCCATTATCTGTCCTTCCGCACATCACCGTTCTGCTTTCTCAGTGCATCCACAAATATAACGTTTTCATCACCGTACATCCCTTTACCTCTTTCCCATCCATGTCCATTCCCTGTCATCCTCTCTTCCTCACACATATCGCCATTCTGCCCTCTGTTTTCCTATTCACAACCTTCATTTTTCCTCCACTACCTACTTTGTCACATGATCACCTCCATCCACTTCCTTGATTCCGCACACCTCTTCAACACACATTGGCCTATCAGTCACTCTAAATATCATCATTTTGCCCTCCCAGTGCTCTTCCACAAATCATCTTGCTCTGTCCAATCCTCGTATTTTTGCACCATTACTTTCATCCACTGCCTTCATTCTGCACACCTGAACACACTGTCATCATCCGCAGTATTTCAAGACTTTTCCAATCAGCCTTCTGCCTCAGTGTCTTTTCCACAACCTCATTCCTTCCCCCTCGCCTTTCATTCCCCTTTCTTCCCCCTCAATCATCATTTTCTCTACCCCATCTCAGCGCACATAAAGGTGGGCAAAGTTTGCAAATCCTCCACCTCCACCCTCACCCTCCCTCCCCCTTCCCTCCCTTCGTCTCTCTCTCCGCCTCCACCATCTAAGAAGGTGCTTTCCTTCCCTCTCCTTAGTAAACTTTTATCGTCCCCTTGGTGTATATGGAAGTACCGGCCGCTAGTGAGTTACGGCGGAGTGAGGCTTGATTTATTTCTTTACCATGACTTATATCGCCCGTTCCTCAAACACACTGTTTTCTTCTTTTCTTCCATCCTCCCAATTAGTGGCTTTGGTTACCTGATTCTTTGTTACAGGGTACGTAAGTCCTGTATACTCTGTTGTATATCTTATTTTTCTTAACTTTTGGTATTGTTGCTTAGTACCTGAAAAAAGTCTCAACCTTTATTTCGTTTGTTCTTTTCAAGGAATAAATGCGCTGTGTAAAAGATATGGCTGTACATTTAATTGTTCAGAAATTTTCGTTCCTGTTGTTTTTGAGCCACGCTTATATAAATGTTAGACATGTCTGAGTCATCACAACTATGATTTTCTTCATAATCTATGATAATATTAGTGCACGACTAGTAATATGAATCCGTATGACAGTGCAGAATATCCTGTTTGGTAGCCACGATTGTGACTGTTGCGTACGTTCTGCTATTGTTTGACGAAGCATGTCATACACATAGCGGTGCAATAGCTGTGTTTATCGTGCATATCATTCACACACCGCCAAAACAGTGATATTACAATACTGGTAATTGCTTTTTAAACAAGCATTATCTATCAAACTTAACTTCAAATTTGATAGCTACCGTACTCTAACGGGTGAGAATGCCGCTGTGCAGTAATAGGCGCCTCCCCCCCCCCCCCAAACACACCTCATAATGCCATTGCCACTCTTCACACTGTCACTGCTTATATTCTGTTAAGTCATGTCGCACACTGCCACGCTTAAAACCCACTTCACAACCGCTCTTAACATTACCACACCTCACACTACACCAGTTTCACACATCACATTCCCGTAATGGCAATATCTGTACTTCATACTCCCACACATTACATTCGCCTCGTAGTCACCACCCCTCACGTTACCACACCTCATACTCACTTCAGAAAGACACTTTTTCACACCTCACATTCACCTCACAAGTACACTTTACACTAACACAGCACAAACTCATGTTGCAAATGTATTATACACTACTACGAGTATACCAGTAAAGTGCATTTTGTGAGCGCGTGACGAGCGAGCAAGCGACGTGTCATCACAATTTCCCCCTGGTATAAAGTTAAAGGCGGAATCTCCGATACTTAATCGCTAGAGCTGATGCCAAAGAACAGTGTTACGACAGGAAATCTTTCTTAATATGAATTCATAATTAAGTCGTTCACCAATTAGAGCCCAACGCTCCTTTGGAAAACTCGAGATTCCAAGGGGTTCCAAGGGGTTCGCCATTATGGGTGAGTTTTTAGTTGATAAAATTTATTAAATGAATGCTTCATATGCAGGAAGAAATTCAACACTACTTCATATGAGGAGTAAAGTTATTATCTTTTGCTCAGTGTGATCGTCGTGTCAGGCCGGTTTGGGCAGGGCCGCTCATTTCCAAACTTAACTGAAAGTAAACATCACTCGCTTGCCATGCCAGCTCGTTCGTAACAACACACACCTCACATCCATACGTCACACTTCTACATATCACAGCCACCTCACAACCATACTTCACTGTGCCTCATCTCACACTCACTGTACAACAGTACTTTTACATTTACGCTGCCACACTGCCACCCCTCACAGCTGCTTCACACACCTCATGCTGCAACACCTTTTGAACACACACCAAACACTTGACTCCTCTCCCCCCTCCTCCCTCCCACACATATGCATTTACAGCACAAGCAATTTTAGTTTGTCTTAGGCTGGTATACATGTTAGGACTCCATATTATAATTAGAAATAATAATAGATAGATAGATAAATAGATAGATAGAGAGACAGATAGAAGCAGGAAGTCAGATGATGAGAAGGTACTGTGTCTGCAAGAATCGAGCAATGCTAAACATGCTTACACACTCTTAACTCAAGGAATGCTTTATAGGCACATGACAGCGCCTCGTGACCATACACACACATACACACATACTCACACACAGGCTTCTAGAACTTTCCAACCACAGTGAACACACGTGACACGACCCCTGTTTCACCAGAATTTAGGAAAGAGAGCTCAGAAGTAGAGAGGCCATAGAATCGGCAGGTAGTGGGGAGAAAGGCTTAGCAACTTGGGAGAGAGAGAGAGAGCGAGACAGGGAGGTAGCTAGCTGGACTCTACTTATACTCACTCGTGTGTGAGAGACTCTGTTAATATTTCCAAGACTAATAAAAATAGTCCCATACTATTCTTTACCTCTCCTGTCATTGCATGACAAAAGGGAACCAAGATTATCTACTTACAAAAACTCAAGTATAACAACCGCTCGTCCACAAGTCTAATATAATATATATAACTTCTCTACAAGCAAATACAAAGTCTTTTTATGACATTTGGTAGCAGCGAAAAGAATGCACCTCGTCTTCGAATCAACAGTGAATTTCTACAAAAGCAGGCGACACTGTACAAGATTAACTTCAGTTCTACAGTGAATTCCTAGAAAATATTAAGATTGAAAACAAAAAAATACCTCTCACAACCAGCTCCTGACAGTATTCTCTCCAACCCGCCCCCTCCGTCTCCCTGATCATCATGCTGATGTAGAGGTGAAGAGGTCACAGGACGCCTTGCAAGTAGTTTAACAAAGTACTGATACAAACAATCTTGAAATTTCTACGACGAACCAACGAACTACAACCATCTACAATCAACTACAAGTAACAACTCTACGAGTCGTCTGTATAATCTTCTACACGCACTTACAAGTAGCGGCAGTCTTCATCCTACAACGAGTAAATCACAAGAGAAAAGGACCTAGAAAACATCGACAAAGAAAAACAAAACAAACAAACGAAGAATGAGACACGACTCATAACTCAAAACTACCAGACCTCACCCTCCTCTCTCTGCTACATCCACCCAACCTCCACCGCTGACGCAGGAGTGAAGAGGTCAAGACAACGAAGCAAATACCAAGCCCATATTCACAACTCATCTTACTCACTCATCTTCACTCAAGTTACTCATTGCTACTCATTTACTCACCACAGCTACCAGTGTGGGAAGTCGATGTCATCATGCGTGCTTGCTGAAAAGACGCCACGTCAGTCAACTCACCACCTGCACCATCACTAACACCATTCCCACCACGGTAAAAATTAGTGAGTTACATAGTTACTTACTTTATACAATACACAGTGATAGACAACACATTTTGCACAAACATATAAAACGTGCTGTATAGTTACAACTTAAATACATATATGTACTTCAATTATCTTCATAATTCAACCATTAAATACTTGCACCAACAATAAATATTCTACACTGTATATATTCATTCATTTATTATAGCATTTATTTACTACCAACCAGTGTTACCATTTATACCTACATAAAATACGTGTTTCATACATACAGCTATACATTATTACATCTACAAAGTGATAAAGAAAATATACCATCACAGTTACTCAGTGAGCGATTAAAAGAACTGTATTAAACATTTATTAATTAAAGCTACCTAGTGGAAACAGATAAATTAAGTTACAAGGAAAACCAGAAAAACAAAAATGGCCAACACAAATGACGTTAGCAAGAAAGAACATCTTCAACACAATTGTGAGGACAATGATTTCCACACAGTTCTGACACATATATTGCCCACGATATGTACAAGTGAAGAACAAGTCAGTGTATATAGTTAATACTGTATACAGTGTATATATATTTTTTTTTTATAAAATAACAAAATATGGGACTATATAATATCATTTTCAGAAATATCTGTGCAATATAAACTAAACCTTAAAAGAGGGTCCCTAGGAAATTAGCCAGTAATTATGCAACCATGAACAACACAGAAAAAGCGTAGACAAACGAAGACAAACAAACTATAGAAAATCAGTACATACAAAAAAAAAAAAAAAAAAAGAAAGAAAGAAAAAGTAATAGAGTAAGATCACATTTGTCAGGACTGTAATTATTACAATTATGTAACTACAAACGATATGTAACAATTATGTAACGACAAACGATTGCATTATGTTACACTTTGCCAATTATGTAACAGTTGCATTAACAAGATGTAACTTTTATGTAACTTTAACTACAATTATGTAACTACAAACAATATGTAACAATTATGTAACAGTTGCATTAACAAGATGTAACTTTTATGCAACTGTAACTACAATTATAAGGCCAAGACACTTATGTAACAGTTGCATTAACAAAATGTAACTACAATTATAAGGCCAACACAATTATGCATTACCACAATATTTTGTAACAATTCATAAAATGTTACAATTATGTATTACCACAATGCTACTACAATGTTATAAGTCATACAACTATACCACAATTCTGTATTACCAGTATCATCATACAAGTTAGGTGAAATATTAGACATTACTAAAGGGATAACTAAATATGTAATGTATAACCTAGCAGTATTACCATTGCACAATTATATGCGTATGTCTGTTATACATACACATCTTACAAAATGTTATACAACAACCATTGCATTTATTCAAATATGTATACAATTTGTTTAAAATGTAATATTACTGGATAATTGCTATTTACTATGAATGTTATATGTATACAATATTATAATCAGTAGTATATACTAATAGATTAACATATGTCAATGATGATGGCTGTCGGAGGACCTCCAGTGGCGTGTGCCGAGCATATGTTAGGACTCCATATTGTAATTACAAATCATAATAGATAGATAGATAAACAGATAGATAGAGAGACAGAAGCAGGAAGTCAGATGATGAGAAGGTACTGTGTCTGCAAGAATCGAGCAATGCTAAACATGCTTACACACTCTTAACTCAAGGAATGCTTTATAGGCACACGACAGCGCCTCATGACCATACACACACATACACACATACTCACACACAATCTTCTAGAACTTTCCAACCACAGTGAACACACGTGACACGACCCCTGTTTCACCAGAATTTAGGAAAGAGAGCTCAGAAGTAGAGAGGCCATAGAATCGGCAGGTAGTGGGGAGAAAGGCTTAGCAACTTGGGAGAGAGAGAGAGAGAGAGAGAGCGAGACAGGGAGGTAGCTAGCTGGACTCTACTTATACTCACTCGTGTGTGAGAGACTCTGTTAATATTTCCAAGACTAATAAAAATAGTCCCATACTATTCTTTACCTCTCCTGTCATTGCATGACAAAAGGGAACCAAGATTATCTACTTACAAAAACTCAAGTATAACAACCGCTCGTCCACAAGTCTAATATATATAACTTCTCTACAAGTAACTACAAAGTCTTTTATGACATACATTCGGGCATGCTCCGGTCTGCACAGAACAGCACATGGTGAAAGCGCAGCAAACCGAATCAAACTGCTGATGAAACAAATCCACTCACACATCCCCCAAACCACAACCCAGCTCACCATCTATCAACCCCCCCACTCACCCACCTACCAGCCCATTCACCTGTTCTCATACCAACCAACCAAACGAGCCAGCGCACCTACCCCCCCACCTACCCACCCAGTGCAGTGGACGGAACTTAGGTGAGTGGCGGAGCACATCCGCCTAGCTGCTTATAGAGTGAGGGGAACCAAGCAGTGTGTGGTTACGGGTATGGGCAGCAGAATGTCACAAAAAATGTCCACAGCAGAAGGTTCATATTCATAAACCCTAATATGTTATGTTGATGACATATGTGAGAAAGACGACTGTGACAAAATACGTGATGATTATAAAAGGTATAAAAATCGTAACTGAGATGAGTATCACAGTAAAGGATGCGATTTTTTTTTTCTTATGTGGCCGACCTTGGGCATTGATCTGGAAGTCGTTCCTTGATGACAAGCAGTCTCCTACATTCTTCACAGCTTTACCTGTCACCATTTTTGTGGTATTACAAAAAGTCCCAATTGAATACATGCTAGGGTTTTGTCATTCAGGACTGTCTCATTCAAGATTAATGTGGGTGTTTTTATGACATGTTAGCCGATTTTGTGGTAGATCATTAGTTTAGCTGGATATAAATTAGACTCTTCCATGCCTCTGCATGTGATCAAACGATCGTCATTTAAGACAACATATGTCGTCTCTAACCACTTAGTAGTAAAGTAGGTTGGTAAACACACAAATACACGATAACCTTGCAGCTAAAATTCTGAAGTGCCAGGAGGTGAGTGGAGAATTTCTCTCAAAATTAACTGGGCTGCACCCCTTCCATTCAACGTTTGGAAAAAACTGCAAATATAAGTACCATATTTCTCTTTCCTGCTTTTTTTTTTTTTTCTCGGTTTAAGGCTTTCCACGACTTTTATATTAGCTATAATTTTTCAAGTCAGTTCTGTCACGGTTTATTTATTTCATCATTTCACATCAATATTACAAAGAATCGGATTATCATCACCAGCTTTTTTGTTGTTATTATTACCTCTGCCTACGAAGTTGGAAGAGGTTATGTATTCACCTATGACTGCTTGTTTGTTTGTCCACACGATATTTGAAAAAGTTCTCAATGAATTACAATGAAAATTTGTGGAAGGGTGGGCCATGGCCCAAGAAAGAATTTATTAAATTTGGGGGAGGATCTGGATCCGGATCCTGCAGTGGCATTGACGGATTTTTGAGCTCTCTGTGTGCATTCTAGTTATTAAATTATAATAATAATATTATCATTATTATTATTATTATTATTATTATTATTATTATTATTGTTGTATCATTGTTATTTGTATTATTATTATTATTATTATTATTATTATTATTATTATTCCTATAATGCCTGGATTAAACACGGTGCATAATTTCCCCACTCATGGCATTTAAATGTTAATGTGGGTGACTGTGGATCCCGAAATCGTGTAAAAATATACTTAATCCGCCGCGTGCCAGTACTGTTTTAAAACGGTGTAACATAATGCTGCGGCCAGTGCCAGTGCCGTTTTAAAACGGTCTAAAATAAAAAACTTCACTGTGACCCCATTTTTCAAGATTCGCGGGTAAAAATTGGCAGGCATGTAAGGTAACTGTTCCTCTACATCACCCAGGCTGTCAAGGCCATACACTCACTCGCTTCCCCCCTCACGCTCGCTCTGCCTCACTCTGCCTGTGTGCCTCGCCCAGTGCTGTACATAGTGAAGGCATTTTGTAACTATTTTCATGTAAGTGTAAGTTGTAAATATTTTCTTGTAAGTGTAAGGACTATATAGTGAAGTCAAGTTGTAAATACCCTCTTGTAAGTGCCAGGACGGTACATAATGAAGTCACATTGTACCTATCTTCAAGTAAGTGTAAGATAATTCATTCACAGTGATAAAGACACGCAAATTGTGATAGATGCTGAAGTAATAAGTGATCAGAAAAGTGTACTGAACATTGCTATACCTTCCCTGCATAAATACCTGAGTATACCTTACATAGAAAACGGCTTGCTCTCACATACATGGTGAGCGTGAGAGAGCAGCTTTACCTGTAAACGAGTATGCAGGACTCAATAAAACTCATTTCCAAGCCTTGGTGAGCATTTTAATGGCAAAATTCGTTGTTTTCACATCAAAATCTACCATTTAGCCAAAAAAAACGTCAAAAAATGGCCAGCACTAGGGTGACCCAGAGGGCTAAAAATAGCCGGCACGTGGCAGGTTAAAACCCAACAAAACCTTGCAGTAGCTATGCCGAGACACGGAGTTAAAGTAGAGGATTAAGGTCCAGAGGTGTGTGTGTGTGTGTGTGTGTGTGTGTGTGTAATTCACCGGGTCAGTCAGGATCACTTGATGGTCGTGATCGTCAGCTTTTTACCCTCCTGGAAGGGAGCTGAGAGCTCATATAATCTGATCCAAGGACAAGGCTGTGACCTTCACACATGCACACACCCATCCCCTTGCTCAAGGGGGACAGTAACCATGCACTTCATCAGTGAAACTTTTCGCAACCTGAACAAGGCGCGAACTCCTGTCTACCAGATGGCAAGCGAGAACGTTACCACTGAACCAGCTAGCGGTGTTTAAATACGGCCGAAAAAAAATAAGTCTGAACAAAAATAAGTCCGTTTGATTACAGATTCCATGAACAAAAACACAAAACAAAACAAACACCCAAAAGGAGAACACACACACACACACACACACACACACACACACACACACACACACACACACACACACATACACACACGCACAGATTCTTTATCTCTCTTTACACAGTTTTGGGTGCCACTGTTATGACAAAAGTAAAATACCGGTATCTGGCTAGTTAACCATAGCAATTGACCAGTGTGTATGCATGATGTTATTGGTTCCTGTTTTCATAACTATAATATGTTGCTGTCATTTACTAATACTCGTATTCTCAGACTTCTCAGACTCAGTCTTAGCAAAATAAAATTGTTGTGCCCACCAAAAAAAAAAAAAAAAAGATTTATTTGACCTTCTGTTAGTTAACAGTTGTCAGCAAGGTCGATCGTAAGAAATACAGTGCTTTTTAAGTTGACAGCCTATCAGAGTCAAAACCACTCCCCTCTTCAGTTGTCCCACAACCAAGAGTTACCGAGTGCGATTCCTGAGTCGACCATGGGGTATTTGGGCATGGTCTGTTTATCCCCAGTCTCTTTGAGTAAAAAAAAAAAAAAGGGACCTGGGTCCGTGAAGTGACGGTTGCGTGTCTTACTTAGTCTGGGGAATGTTTCTTGGATGCTTTTGACGCGCACCTCCTTCGGCCCTAGCAGTAAAGACTGAGTTCTCAGCGGTTTTGGATATTTCGTAACACCTTCGTCTTAGCCACTTACTCAGCACATTCCATCTCAGTATCCTTTTGTTTTTTTTAATGCAAACTATGATGGTAATAATGCGATATAAATAACGTACAACAAGAATGTCAAGGCATAATGTGCTAAATATATTACTAAGGACGAGGTGCTACAGTCTGTCACCTAGAACTCGGCCAATCTGGCAATTTTCCCCTGTGGTGTTGCCGAGGGTGGGCTGAGTGAGTCCTGCGATTTGTCACAGCTTAAGTTGCTTGACTGATTAATACCCTGCTCTCTCCCCCCACCGAGCCACACACCCCCACCCTCATCCGTCTTTCTGGTCAATGATCAGGTTACTGTTACGCAGATTGGCATTAATGTGGCCATGCTAAGTGCCTGGGAAATCAGTTTAACTATGGCGGAGGAGTAGCGTGGGCAGGATGTCACGGGACTTTGTGTTTGTGCGGGTGTTTCTGGCTACTCATTTCTTATTTTCAGTGTACTTTCTTTTAATTCTCCTTTTGTTAGTCAGGATAGGTTAGTTTATTATTATTATTTTTATTATTATTATTATTATTATTATTATTATTATTATTATTATTCCCATTTTCCAGCCACTTCACAGCGATCTTCACCTGTACGAGTGTCACATTTCTGGCACTGCATTCCTTCTCTGCACCCCCCCAAAACCAATCATGTTTACAGCCGCTCTGCTCTCTTTATTCCCATTCATCAGGCATTCAAAATATTCTTGCCATTGGGTCCTTACTTCATTTTCATGGGTTAATAATCTACCAGTTACATCCTTCATATATTCACATTTTCTTTTCGCTGTCACTTCCACATTTCCGCACCTCTTTTCAGAATAACTTCCTATTTTCAGAGTAATTTGCATTCATTTTTCTTCATAGATCATCATTTACCTCCTCCTTTTTCCTCGGGAAAGCAGCTGGGGTTAATGAGGTGTATGCAGAGATGATTAAGTGTTGTGGAGAGCGGAAAGACGTGCTTTTTGGAGATACGTAAGAAGGCAAAGATGAGTGAAACTGTGCCAGCAGAGTGGAAAAAGGCTGTGATTGTACCCGTGTACAAAAACATAGGTGAGCGAAGTGAGTGCAAGAATTATCGTGGCATAAGTTTACTGAGAGTGGTGGGGAAGGCATATGGAAGAATTATTATAATGAAAGTAAGAGAGGTACCAGAAGACCTAGTGGATGATGAACAGATGGCTTTAGGAGCGGCAGAGAATGTGTGCATCAAATATATGCAGTACGACAGACAATGGAGGAGGCTTGTGAGAAGGACTATAAGGTGTTTATGGCATTCACTGATCTGGAAAAAACATACGACAAAGCAGACAGAGAAGGACAGTGGAAGGTTTTGCTCATGTACGGTGTACAGTAGATGGTAAGCTACTAGCTGCCTTGAGGAGTTTTTATGATGGTAGTGAAGCAAGTGTACCGGTAAATGGGCATCTATGTGAATTGTTCACGATCGGTGTCGGCGTGCGACATGGTTGTGTGATATCCCCCATGGTTGTTCAGTAAATTTATATGGATGGGGTGGTGAGATAAGTAAAAACACGATTAATGAAGAGAGGGATGGCGTTGGCAATGAGTGGTAATAAATGGAATATCTCAAATTTGTTGCAGATTGATGATGCAATACTACTTGCAAATACCGGACAAGAACTTGGTAGGCTAGTGCAGAGTTTTGCTGATGTCTGTGAGCGTCGTACCGTGAGAGAAAATGTAGAAAAGAGTAAAGTGATAGTTATTGAGAGAGAAGGTGACTCCAAGTGTGATGTTACAGTGAATGGAGAGAGACTGGAATTGGTGAGAGAGTTCAAATATCTGAGTACAGTGATAAAAAAGAGAGGAAAATGTGCAAAAGAAGTGGAAAGTAGAGTGAGACAAGGATGGAAAGTAGCTGGTGCTATAAAGGCCTTAATAAGAAACAGATGCTTAATTGTGGCAGCTGCACGAGGCTTACCTGAAGGAGTGTTAGTGCCAACTTTAACATCTGGATGTGAGACTATGGTGTGGCATGAAAATGAAAAGTCAAGGATGAGAGCAGTGGAGATGGGATTGCTGAGGAATGTATGTGGAAAACAGAGAGTGGATAGGATACGAAATAATGTGATTCGTGAAAGATGTGGAGTGAGGAAGTATGTGGACACCAGAATCGAAGAGAGTGTACTGAGATGGTATGGTCATGGGGAGAGAATGGGTAACAATGGAGTAGTGAAATAGTTATATCTGAACGAAGTTGAAGGAGGGAGGAGGCGAGGTAGACCAAGAAGAAGGTGGAGGCATATTGTGGATGAGTCTGTGAGAAAGAGAGGTATGGAAGTCGGTGAGGCTAAGGGACTGACAAGAAATCGAGCCAGCTGTATGAATGTTGTGAGGAGAAGTGCATGATCAGGGATTTGGCACCCCTTTCTAACTTGACAGTGTCTGGACTGACTCTATCGGTTACGCTTATGTGAAGCTACAGAATGCTGTGATCGTTTGTGACATATCAGACAGAACCAGGATTCCGGGGGTTTGAATGATGAGTGAATGGAAGCGTGGCCCATTGGACTGGGCAAACTTGGGCTGTCAGGACATTGCTATTCCTCACCCTGCCCTAGGGTGAGAAAGGGGGTTCAGATGATGATGATGATGATGATGATGATGATTATGCCTCCGCTTTGCCATAGTGGAAAAGGCATTAAGTGATTGGTCTGTCTGTCCTTGCGTGCATAAATGTGTGCTTGCGTGCCTGGATCCGTGCTTCAGTAACACTCTTGTGACTGCAGTATCTCATGAACCCATGGACAGGTTTCCACCAAACTTTTGTAAATGACGTATGAGGAGATTAGGAACACTTCAGGTCAATAAGGTCAAGGTATTAAAGTTCAAGGTCATAGGAGTCAACTTAGTTTATCCTTGTGGGTGTGATATCTCCTGAACCCCTTGACGAACGTTGACCAAACTTTTGTCAGTGATGGTGTATGAAGGGATAATGAACTGTTTAAATCACAAAGTAAAGGAGTCAGGGGTCAAGGTCATTCGACTTTATTTTTATTTGTGGGAACGATATCTTTTAGACCCATCCACAAATTCCGACCAAACTTTGTCAGTGATACAGTATGAAGGGATGATGATGAGCTGATTAGGTCAGCACGGTCAATGGGTCAAATGTCAAGGTCATATGGGGTCGACTTAGCTTGTTTATAGTCTCATTAAAACTCACAATGAACCCTGTCACGGAGGTTGTGTGGCAAGTCCGTGACCAAGGCTTGGTGCAGGCATCCCAAGTGTCACTTGGTGTCGACAGCCCGGGGCTCGAGTTCTCGGCATTTCATTATTTTTATTATTGTTATTATTATTTTTATTATTACTACTATAACTATTATTACTACCTTCTAGGCCGCCTTCGGCAGCCTTTGCTAGATGTCGAATGGCCAGAAATGAGTCATAACTCTGGAACCGGTGGCCTGATTGGACTGGAAATTGTTTTATTCTTTCAGTTAGAGCATTTTAATGGTACCTTGCTCTAACCAAAATTTTGCTACGTTGCTCCGTGTTTGCTATGCTATGGTAACAAACAAGCAAACATGCAGATATCAGATCATTATAATATACATTATTATTATTTTATTTATATTTTTATTATTATTATTATTATTATTATTATTATTATTATTATTTATTATTATTATTACTGTTATTATTATTATTATTATTATTATTATTATTATGAGAGTTAGAGAGGGTACAGAGGGAGTGATTGATGAAGAGCAGTGTGGCTTTAGGAGAGGGAGAGGATGCATGGATCAGGTGTTTGCTGTGAGACAAGTGTGTGAAAAGTATTTAGCGAAAGGCAAGGATGTGTTTTGGGCATTCATGGATTTAGAGAAAGCGTATGATAGAATTGAAAGGGAGGCTTTGTGGACTGTTTTAAGATTGTATGGACTTGATGGTAGGTTACTAAAAGAGGTGAAAAGTTTTTATGTAAATAGTAGATCGTGTGTAAAAGTGGGAAATGCTGTGAGTGACTGGTTTCCTGTGAGAGTGGGGCTGCGACAGGGATGTGTGATGTCGCCTTGGTTGTTTAATATTTACATGGATGGTGTTGTAAGCAAGGTGAATGCAAGAGTTTTAGGTGGAGGTCTGAGTCTGGTGAATGTTGATGGTGGAGAGTGGAATCTGAAGCAGCTGCTGTTTGCAGATGATACTGCACTGGTGTCTGATTCAGAGGAGAGATTGAGACAGTTGGTAGAGGAGTTTGGAAGGGTGTGTGAAAGGAGGAAATTGAAAGTAAATGAGAATAAGAGTAAAGTGATGAAGTGTACGAGGTTGGTAGATGGTAGGGGGATGAATATAGTTTTGAATGGTGAGTTGCTTGAGGAGGTAGAGTGTTTTGAACATCTAGGGTCACATGTTGCTGTGGATGGAAGAATAGATGCAGAAGTGAAGTTTAGAATAAATGAAGTAGGAAAGGTGCTGGGAGGAATGAAAAAAGTGTTTAGATGTCGTTCGCTTAGAATGGATGTAAAGAGAAGGTTGTATGAGGGTGTTGTGGTACCGACTGCATTATATGGGGCTGAAACATGGAATATGGGTGTAGCAGAGAGGAAAAGTTTGAATGTAATGGAGATGAGGTGTCTGAAGAGTATGTGGAGTGACGTGGAGGGACAGGTTGACGAAATGAAGAAGTGCGAAGGAGAACTGGAGTTGTGGGGTAGATGGCTGGATGTAGTTGAAAAGATTAGGAGAAATACACTGAGGTGGTTTGGACATGTGGAGAGAATGGATAATGAGCGATTGGTGAAAAAGATAACTAGGTCTGATGTGAGAGGTGTAAGGCTGAGAGGAAGACCACGAGAAGGATGGACAGTGTGAAGAGAGCGCTGGATGAGGTGGAGGGATGGAGTTGAGAGGTATATGAGGGAGGGGGGGTGAGTTGGGGGAGGGGAGTCATGGCTATGCGTGACAGAAATAAATGGAGAGAAATAGTAAATGAATAAGTGATGACGCAGCCCTGAGGGGATATTCTTCCGCATTTGGTCTGATCAGCTAGTCAGGTCAGGTGCGGGTAAGGGGATGGGTCTGTTATGATGTGGCAGGGGTAAACCAGCTCTGCTGTCGGGCCCTGCTGTGGATGTCACTGATTACATTGCGCAGTTGACCCTTGTGCGGTGTGGTGCGGTGAGGATCTGTCCATTCTCCCCTTGGGGCTAAGATGCGAAGGAATGTGTTTGAATGGATGGGTAATTGGGGAGTGTGTTGTCCTGTCTCCCAGCCACCCTTTGCGGGATTAGGGCGTCGGGCTATAGATAGATAGATAGATATTTTTATTATTATTATTATTATTATTATTATTATTATTATTATTTTTATTACTGTTGTTATTATTATTATTATTATTATTATTATTATTATTATTATTATAATAATAATAATAATTATTATTATTATTATTACTATTATTATTACTACTACTGCTACTACTACTACTGCTAGTATTACTCGTTATAGACCGCCTTCGGCGGCCTTTGTTGGATGTCAAATGACCAGAAATGAGTCATAACTTGGGAACCGGTGACCCGATTGAACCGGAAATTGTTTTATTCTTCAAGTTAAAGCATTTTAATGGTACTTTGCTCTAAGAAAAATTTCGCTACGTTGCTCCGTCTTTGCTGTATTACGGTAACAAACAAACAAACATTCAGATATCAGATCATTATAATATGCATAATAATAATAATAATAATAATATGAATTATTATTATTATTATTATTATTATTATTATTATCGTTATTATTATCGCTATCAATTTTTATCATTATTATTAAGCCAGCGCTCGTGGGGAAACCGTCATGTTCTCAACAGCCTGTGTGTGTGTATGTGTGTGTGTGTGTGTGTGTGTGTGTGTGTATGTGTGTGAGTGTGTGTGTGTGTGTGTGTGTGTGTGTGTGTGTGTGTGTGTGTGTGTGTGTGTGTGTGTGAGTGAGTGAGTGAGTGAGTGAGTGAGTGTGAGTATGAACAAAATAATTTGTTTTTTTCCCAATTCAACCAAGCATAAGGAAGGGATGAGGGACATTGAGAAAACCTGTTGGTTTTAGAACATCAGTTCAAAGGTCGAAGTCACAAGGCAAGGTCAAAGCCAAAGTCACAAGGCAAGGTCTAAGTTCGACCCGTGTGTGTTTGCTAGCAAAGTATCTTAAACAGTTTTTCTCCAATTTTAAGCAAACTTGGTGGAAGGATTGAGATTTCCCGGGGAGTAAATCCTTTATTTTCCGGAGGAATAGGTCAAAGTTCAACGTCATAGAGAAGGGTCCATTTAAACGTTGATTATCTGATTCAGACCAAAATTTGTGGATGTACTAAGGACGAGGCAAGCATATATATATATATATATATATATATATATATATATATATATATATATATATATATATATATATATATATATATATATATATATATTAGAGCAATTTGTTAAAGCTCAAGGCCACAGGGAAAGGTCATCTTAGATTTGAACCAAACTTGGTGTAATGGCTAAGGTAAAGCAAGAATGGAACAGTTTCAATTTGAAAATAGTCAGCCAAAGGTCAAGCTCACAGGCAAGGTCAAAGTTCGACTCGTGTGTCAGTGTATGAACAAAATTAAAGTTTTCACCTAATCTGGATTTAGCTTGGTGGATGAGTTAAGGATCACCCAAGAGGTTGACCTATTGTTTCTGAGAATAGGTGAAAGATCAAGGTCATATTGCAAAGTAACTTTGTCACTTTTTATCTCATGGAGACTAGACTTTGCTCTGTGAGAATTATATAGAAAAACACTCCACCGATATCCAACGTGAAAAATCCGGCATTTGTTGGAGAAACACCTGAACCACTATACTAAATGCAACATAAAGTATCTGTACTATCGGTGGTAGAAGAGGCTTCGTAGCACCTCTTCCTTAGCTACTTATATTGCATATTACACCTAATTATAAGTCGTTTAAATGGACTTGAAATCGACATATCTTGCATCAATAACATGTAAGGGAATAATGAGGTGTATGACATATTATAAATCGCGAAGGAAATGGTATTACGAATTTTCCAAAGCCACTAACAACACGACCCAAGGACCTAATTTAATCCAGCCCTTTACATTTAGGCAGCAGTTTGCCATCTTTACCATCGTCTACACAATTTTCCCTTAAATTATGGCCACGATTACAGGTCAACCAGAATTATACGACTGTTAATAAAGGTAACGACGGGGCGCTACGGTGTTGGTGAGTAACGATGATAAATGGCAGGCTTTTCCCTCTGATTTTACCCTTGTTTAAAGATGATGGTTTCGGGGATAACCTTGCCTTGAGCCCCACTATCCTGGCCATGACGGAGGACACGACCACGACTAGGGAGATGCAGCTAAACTCTTGGAATGACGACTTGGGCCCGAATCACTAGCA
This sequence comes from Coenobita brevimanus, assembly GCF_032717465.1. Classification (NCBI taxonomy): domain Eukaryota; kingdom Metazoa; phylum Arthropoda; class Malacostraca; order Decapoda; family Coenobitidae; genus Coenobita; species Coenobita brevimanus. The sequence continues at coordinate 2,322,459 of NC_136994.1, read as the reverse complement.
CACTCATGGTCAACTGCCTCTCGAAACTAGAATCTAACTTTTCAGCCGTGTCAGAGGGAGCACCAGAGACTGGCTGCTGCTGTCAAGGCGAAGCCTACAATTAAACTTTCGATCAAATTCTCACCATAACTAAGATTTGCTTTCAGAAGAAAGACAAGGAAAGGAGAGTACAGAATCTTACTATGTGTCTTGTTCTTCCTGAAAAAAAAAAAAAAAAATACTTTACGTATCGTAGGGGAAGTGATCGTACGTAGAATCTGGCCCCTGTTAAACTCGAACTAACCATCCTCACTGAAACGGACATAGCAAATCGTGGCTAACATGACTCATCTTTTTTTATATTTTTAGGCCATTTACCATTTAAATTCTATGAAAAATCTTTTGAGCCAACAATAGTTATCGCTTCCTAGGAAAGCTGAACAGAGATAAGCAAGAACAAGTTCCGTTCATTAGACATACCGGTACCTGGTTACTTTCCATTTAAAATACTGATTGTTATAGAGTAAGATAAAGAGGAGGCACAAATACGGAAGACATTAACAAACGTGCCCATGTTACTTTATGCATGAGGCAACATGATTTCTGCTATATTCTTGCCATCACTGGACGGTATTAATTAGGTTATCACAGACTTCTGGTAAGGACTGAGAAATAATTTTGGTTTAGCTGTGCAGCAATATTCATGGACGTTATATAAACCAAATCCAAAAAAGCATAATCTATACTCTAAACCTAAAGCCACATTTTGTCTATCACAATCCTGGCCTTCTTCGGCGCTAACCATGCCAAAGAAGGGAATATATACGTGACTTTCATGGTTAGGGTAGGTCTTCGGTGTGGTTCCTGTAATATCCATAAAGAAGGCTGTGTCGCGTTTAATGTATTGTTATTCCAATCTTCAGGTTTCATTTTCCTCAGTATAAACTCCTCAAATCAGAGTGAGAAGATATGACCTCGGTTAGCCCCTTCACCATGGGAAAGCTCCCCGAATAACGTAAAAGCGTTCAGTGGTGGCAAGTAATGTATAAAAATTACTTCCTCTGACTGATTGAATTAGCACAGAACGTGGTAAATGTTACTGAATCTGTGACTGCATTAGCAAGAAATAGTAACAGAGAGTAATGGCAGCAATACGCCATCCTCCCTCCCCTGCCTTGGCTCGCCCGTCCTAACGCCACCCTAAATAACTCATAATTCCTGGGGAAGGAGGTAAGGATGGAAGGAAGGGAGGAAAAGGAGGAAGGAAGAAAGGAAGGAAGGAAAGAAGGAAGGAAGGGAAGGAGGAAGGAGGGAAGGAAAGAAGGAAGGAAGTATGAATAGATTGATGAAAGATGGATGGTTGAAAAAGGATGGATGGATGGATGGATGGAAGGGACGATGGAAAGGAGAAAGATAGATGGGAAGGAAAGCAGTCATGTAGTCAGCACCCTGGATTTAGGTACAGCCTGTGAGGGTATGCAAATGAAGCTTTACTTTTGTTGATGCAAGTTTAAACGACGAGGATTAAGTGGACGCGCTGCGTGGATGAGATCCCCCCAGAATTAATGCCTGGTAATCCCTCTCTATCATCTCATCACAGAAAGCATTAGAAGTAGGGAGCATTAGAAGTAAGGGGCAGAGAGAGAGAGAGAGAGAGAGAAAGAGAGAGAGAGAAAGAAAGAGAGAGAGAGAGAGAAAGAAAGAGAGAGAGAGAGAGAGAGAGAGAGAGAGAGAGAGAGAGAGAATGCACACACCGAGACACACACACACACACACACACACACACACACACACACGGATAATGCAGGGAAGGAAGAAGTGATGCGGATGAGAGGGGGGAATGAGGAGATACTGGTGGGGGGGATGTGGGTAGATACAGATGGGTGTTTAATCAGGGTCTTTGGTCTGTCTCCAGTTAATTTTTCCTGCAATGAATGAGTGGTGTAGAAGCCACTATAAGTGAAGAAGAAGACAGTATAGGAAGAGACTTAAAATGTTGTTTGGACGAATCTCACTCAAGCTGCTTCATATTATTTCTTTATACTCTCAAAAGGATAAACCAAATATGAATTGCTGAATGTTGCTGCAGTGAATAGGCGGTGGCTAAGTTAAAATAATTATCAGCAAAAGCAGTATATGAACTATTTAGAGTATCGTTTGGATGTATCTCTAATAACCTCAGATAATTTTACATCTTACCATATGAGAACACCAAAACTGGATTGTGAAAATCTCAGCACATAAAGTGATTAAGCCGGTGAATCTGTAGAAGTAGTTTATCAGTTTATTCCTTCTCTCTCTGGATGATTTTATTCTGGATAGGAATGCAGTACAGTAGGGAAAGAGTAAATGAATGCCGTCGCTAACACCTCCAGCCCCAAAAATATCTCCAAAAAAGTAAAACATTTTAAAGGTAGCAAGAATGAAATGAAAAGTACGACGGATGATTAAAGAAGATCCATTGCAGTTTTGGCTGTTTCATTAAAGATTCGTAAAAGCAGGACTTCAGCGAACGAACAAACATTTTTTACATTATATTTTGGATGAGATGAATTCCCTTTCTTGATGATGACCTTAAAAGTTGACATCGCTGTGCCAACTTTTTCAGATGACGATGAGGATGAACAGGAGGAGGAAAGGGAGGTCGATTCGAGGAGGTAAATGGGGTAAGGGTGAAGAAGTTTATGGAAATGTACGTTGAGGGAGGAGTATGAACGTTAGGATGGGATAGGAATACAATAGTAAAGAGTTGGAGTGATTGGGAATCGGTAAAAGGCAAGAGATGGAGTGAGCAGGGAAAGGTTGGAGAAGAAGGATGGAGCTGAGAGAGGGAAAGTTGAAAATAAAAGTGAAGGACTATAATGAGAAGCAGTTGCAGCAGTAGGTGTAAGAGGAGGACAAAGAGGGGTAGATGAATGATAAACGGAAGAAATGCAGTAGTAAAAATGAAGGAATATGTGGAAATGAAAGGTGAACCGAGACAGGGTAGCATGGAGCAGAAGTAAAATGTACTTACAAGTAGGTGAGAGTTGACTCGAGGGAGGACAAGGAGTGAGAGAGAGAGAGAGAGAGAGAGAGAGAGAGAACGGGGGGAGGGGGTGCAAAGGGAAGATTGCTTAGGAACGAAAGTTGACCTGCGAGCTGGGGGAGGAATGGATGAAGTGGATGTTGACAAGAACGATGATATACTATGCGCTGATTCGTGTTGATGATGATGGTGAACGAAGATATACTATGCGTTGATTTGTGTTGATGATGATGATGATGATGATGTTCATGATGATAAAGAAGAATAAACAGGAGGTAACACGGCGAAGTGAAGTAAATGGAGTGATAAAGGAGTTTTGGGAATGACAGATGGTTGAGGAAAGGAAGATTAGTAAGGAGCAGAATATTGTAAGCAGGAGTAGGAGTGGGTGCAAGTCGATGAAAGGAAGGACATGAAGTGACGAGAAGTTGATGGAGATGCAGACAGAGGGGAATTAGGGTAGATTAGAGAGGAACAAAAGTATAATAATAATAATAATAATAATAATAATAATAATCACAATAATAATTAGTAGTAGTAGTAGCAGTATTTATTATTATTATTATTATTATTATTATTATTATTTTTATTATTATTATTATTATTGCAATATACCACCGGGTCGATTCTGCATTTATTTGTCAACCATCGTGGCCGCATTAACTTACATTCACTGGCGCCCCCACTGCAATGGGTCGGGGTGTGGGAATCCGAAAGGAAACATCACATTACACGACGCTCTCCCACCTTTTAGACCAGCGGTGGCGAGGTGGCTACGAGGCCTCGCTCATAGAGGTGTTTAATCGACCTGGTGGTATATTCTGTCATTCTGCATTTATTATTATTATTATTATTATTATTATTATTATTATGGTTATTATTATCATTATTATTATTATTATTACGAGTATTATGATAATTAAGAGGAGGAGGAGCAGGAGATTGGAGAAGGATGGGAGTGAGACAGGGGTTTCATGGATGGGAAGGGTTAGGAAGATTGAGAAGGGGTAAGAAGAAGAATTGCAAGTAGGAGGAGGAGGAGGAGGAGGAGGAGGAGGAGGAGGGAGAGTCGAAGTGGACGAGAAAAGAGAAGGGCAGGGAAGAAGTTGCTGGGGAAAAGCGCTGGAGGTGTGAGAGGGAAGAGTATACCAGATGTAGGACTGAAAGATTGTAGAGGCGGAAAAGAAAGAGTCGATGAATGATAACTGGACCAATTTCAATAAAGGTGAAGGAAAGTGTGGCGGTGAGAGAGAGAGAGAGAGAGAGAGGATAAAGTAAACGCAGAACCGTGCGTGTGAGGGGATGATTAGGATGGAATGGAGGAAGAGGAGGAGAAAAGCAGGGTGGGAGGGGGATCGACAAGAAGAGGAAAGAAGACTGTCAGTGAAGGTGGTGATGTAGATAAAGGATGGTGGAGAGGAGACGAACACTTTGATGGGCGGGACAACTCAAGGATTCTGTAGCAACTAACACCTAACAATGTCAATCACTTGAGGGAGTTTATACGAGTGTTCGTTTTAACCCATACGATCTTAAAAACTTGGCCCTTCCATTCCAAGTGAGGGTAAGCCTGAGGAATCAGACTAAGTTAAAATACACCATAATTAAAATTGGACCTACCTAAGAGGAGTGGCTGATTAGGATAAACATGTAAACGCTAAGTAGGAGGAGGAGGACAGAGGTTATTAAGAAAGACGCAACGAAGTGAAACTGATGGTGTGAGGGGAAGGATGTATGATGAACAATGTGTACGTAAACAAGCAGCAGAGACAGTAAGTATTAATGAAGGGCAATGGGGTGATTATTAACTCCTTCAGATCAGTGTTGTCTCACTCTATATAATTCTGGCTACCTTCAGTCAATTTATTCGCATAGGGAGACCTCTTCCAATGAGGGGGTTAATGGACCCGGCGTCTAACCCACTTCACTATTAAAGATGCCTCGTAAAAGGAGTGAAGTCGTCTGGTGATTGTAACAACATGGAAGAAAGCACATGCCGTCTTAGAAGAGAGCAAAGGAAAGGGAATATCAGTAAAAGTAATGATATATGAAGAAGGATGACGAAGAAAACACGATGTAAAAATGGTAAAACTTGGAGAACCCAAAGAAGAAATACCTTGGGTAAATAGTGAATGTAAGAATTTTAATCAAGTGTTGTGGAGAGGGAGTAGAGGGAGATGGGGAACGAACAAATTATAGGAGAGAGAGAGAGAGAGAGAGAGAGAGAGAGAGAGAGAGAGAGAGAGAGAGAGAGAGAGAGAGAGAGAGAGAGAGAGAGAGAGAGAGAGAGAGAGAGAGAGAGAGAGAGAGAGAGAGAGAGAGAGAGAGAGAGAGAGAGAGTCTTTAAGAATTAAACTAACTCTTTCAGTACTTTGAGTTCATTTCTTGTTGGTGGATATGTGTGTGTTTCGTGCTAACAGGAATGGTATATAGGAGTATATAATATATCATCGCACTGGAAGAGTTAATGGCAATGTTTACGAACCTACATCATGTAATATGTTTTTCATTAGCTTAATGAAATCTACCTGCACCAGTTAGAATAAAATGAAAAAAAATAAAAAAATAAAGAATTGTGAGAAATATTTTGTGGAGCGGGCGTATAATCTCGTCAGTAAGAAAAGTCTGAACTATAATTATCTCCCAAGGTCATCATCATCATCATCATCATAATCATCATCATCTATAGATGGAGTGTGCTAGGATCCAGGAAAAAAAAGGTAAAGGTGTAAAGCTGGGAGAACCAGCAACAGCCAACCTAGTGAATAAGTAACAAGAACAGAATAAACATACACCGTTACACTGAAAAGCTTAGTATTAAGAAAATATATCAGCAGCAGATACAGTGAATAGGTAGCAAAAATAGCGTAAAAGTACGGAAAAGGGGAAATAAGATAAAGTGGAGTTATTGGCATTCATCATATTTTCTGCTATCTGCCTCGCGCTTCCCTCGGGTTCCGCGGGAAGTGCTTTTTGTCAGCCGCGGAATTGGTGGAGCACGAATTTTACCGCCGCTTATTTAACTTCTGCACTAAGAGAAGCCTTTCCCTGTCATGAATTATATCGTCTGGCGGTAGCAAGAATTCGTCGTCGTCATCGTCCTGACCCTTTGTCACCAGTGCATAGAGACTTCTGGCCGTGCTGATTATAATCATCTGTCGATAACAAGAGTTCATTATCATCATCACCATGATTCTAGCCCGTTTTGTCATTCATACATGGGGTGAGAGTGTTCCAGTAAAAGGAAGAGGAAAGTAGAAAAACTGAGGACCATCAAATCCAGCGCCCAGCAAAAAATATCTCACGTCTTTTTACTCACCTCTCAAGCTTTTGTAATTTTCGGGTCATCCTCAGAGGCCAAATGGTCCCTACAGTAGTACACTTCATAATGCCTGTGGGCCAGCTTGTTCTGTCGACTGCCATAAAAAAAAAAAGTTCAAAAATCGTCACGCCCATCTCTACGCATTCATTGTTTGTATTTTTAATTATTTCTTCACTTTTCCTTCAGTGTGTCTTGTTTCTTCATATATCCATTTATAAATACACATTTTTTTCTTGGCCTTCCCTCCCTCCTCCTACTTTCAACCACGGACACTTAAAATGTACTCTTTTCACCATTAAAAACGCATTTTAATCTCTGTGACCTCAATCTAAACTCTCTCCCGGGATGAGGCTATGGCATATCTGGTTATTTACTTGATCTCCTTTTCAGTGCATCAAAAACTATTTATCAATCTATAGACCGAAGCCCTAATCCCGCAAAGGGTGGCCGCAGACAAAACGCCTCCTAGTCGCTCTGTCACCCACCAGTTGACTGCCCTCCCTCCAACTCACGCCCCCCCTCCCTCATATACCTCTCAACTCCATCCCTCCACCTCATCCTCGGTCTTCTCCTCCCTGTCCCTTCCTTCACTTCACCTACATACACCCTCTTAGTCAGTCTTTCATTCTCCATTCACTCCACATGTCCAAACCACCTCAGTGTATTTCTCCTAATTTTCTCAACCACATCCACATCCATTCCACAACGTTCCTTCACATCTTCATTCGTCAACCTGTCTCTCGATGTCACTCCACATGCACCTCTCAAGTAACTAGTGTCCACTGCTCTCACGCTTGACTTGTTCCCCTCTAGCAAGGTCTATGTCTCGCTTCCATACGTCAGGGTTGGGATCACAATACTATCATGCAGTGACATCTTAACTTCCATACACACCTTCCTATTTCTCATCACTGCTTTCAGTGAACGAACAACCTTCCTTCCCTGCTGTACCCTTTCAAGCACTTCATCCCCGAACGTTCCATCCTTACTCATCACACTACCCAAGTACTTGAATGCACTCACATTCTCCATATCATCAACATCCAACTTCACTGTACACTCTGACTTCATTCCTTTCATACACCATAACTTTACTCTTGTTTACATTAACTTTCTGATTCCTCTTCTTACACACTGTCCCAAATTCATTCACCAAACCTTGCAACTCCCATTCACCTTCACTCAACAATACTGTATCATCAGCAAACAGCAACACCTAAATCTTTCAGTCATCCAAAATCTTCAAAAGGAATATCTCGTAATATTCTGAAACCTACACCTTAGACCATCATCACCATCTTTCAGTAAACACTGGGATTTACTCTTTCTCTCTCTCTCTCTCTCTCTTCGCAGTGCTACATCCCTTGCTGTGCTGTATTATTCCAGTGGCTTCTGCTCACTGAACTGTCTGCTTGCAACCATCCGTCATTTCGGCTGGTTCGCACTGCTTGTCTAGCAATACACTGCACCTTCTATTCACACTCGTTTTAGTCAGACTCACTTGTCAGGTGTTAACCAGTAGCCTGTCATGTCCTTCTTACATACAATTGGTCAGCTGTGGAACTGTCTACCTCAATCAATATATCCCTTTGCTTATGGCCCTCAGTCTTATAGGTGCAGTATTTTCAGTCACGTCGAAACGAACGGATAGTGATTATGATTTCATACAGAGTGTACCACTTCCCCTAACACGGACAGCTTTTTGCATGATTTCAGCTTCTGGTTCTTTCTCGTTTCCATAAAAAGGATAATTGATTTCAGCTTTGAAAGGGTCTGTCTTTGTGAAGGAAGTGATAATATGTTTCTATCTTGGACAGAAAAAGTCGTAGATGAGAAAAATTACATGTAAAGTCATGCAGTGCTTTTTGCTGGGACAGGAGTTATCGTTGATGTGTACATAAACTTTGCCTTAAGTGCTCGTAGCTGTGATGGAAAGGATCATGGGCAAGAAGAATTTTGTACAAACTGTCTTCATCTTTCATTAGTTAGGAGAGCTACGGGAGAAGTGTATGCAAATTGTTATAACACGTTCGTAGTTTTGACAGGAACTATGGGTAAGACATGCAAACTGTCTTAATATGCTTGTAGCTGTGATAGTAGGAGCTATGGAGATATTATGTGTGTACAAAATTTGAAAAAAAAAAAATGCTTTTATTTGTGATAGAGATTGCAAGTGGTAGCAGTAGAAGTTTTGAGTGAGATGAGGTAATTACTATTAAGAGACCAGAGAAGAGGAGGGGGGGGGAGAATTGGAGAAGAGAAAAATTGAGAGGGTTGAAGAACGATTGAAAAGACGGAAGGTGAGGGTTAGGGAGAGGGAGAAAGGAATAAAAGATGGAAGGGAGGATAAGAGAGGGGTGGAGGGAAGAAGAATTGTGAAGGGATGTGAAGGGGAAAGGTTGTGAGCGGGGATATGTAAGGGGGGGGGGGAGGGAAGGGGTGTAGAAGAAAATGGTGACAGGTGGAGGATAGAGGTGAAAAAGGAAGAAAAGAGGCAGAAGAAGGAAAGGTAAAGAAGGAAGGAGTGGTGGTGTGCCAAGAGAAAGTAATTTGTGCGGTGGTGTACCCTAACTGAAGACATAATTATTGGTTTTCTGTGTATCTGGAAGTGATCCCGAGTACTTCGTTATCAGTGTTTCAGCGTTAGTGTGGTTGACAGGGTGTTACGTTTAGAGAGAGAGAGAGAGAGAGAGAATCGAAGATTATCTTGCTCATGCTCTGGCCATAAAAATGTGTCCCGGTAGTGCTGTATCTTTTATAAGAATTATTCTTGCAACTTCCTGACGATTTTGTACGGTAAAGTTGATCATAATTACCCGGAGGTGGCACGGATTAGATGAAGAAACGTTGTCGTAGTGAAGGGGTTAATTTATGTCAAGACAAACATCCGCAGTACAGAATGAATAAACTTTTTTTTAAATCATAAAACAATAAGTGTTAGAGGAACACCACCGGGATTACATTTATTCTCCTCTATGGGCTCTAAATACGGCGGATGGGCATTTTTCATTGTGTAGTCATTAATAGCAGCTATTAAGAGTGACCCAGAAACAGTCCCCCAAACTTCAGGAAATTACTTATGTGCTGAAATCTGTCCATGATATTGGCTGAGTCCACATAACGGAGATACTGATGGTCTTACCGGTGAATTATGAATGTGGCCATTTCACGCCCCTAAGGTCACCATTACCAATTGTAGGTCAGTAACTGTAGGTAATAATAATAGACCCTCGCTAATATAGGTTTTGTTACTATAATTAGCCGGATACACCCATTATAATCAGTTAGCCAATTCACTGCTTTGAATTATTTTATATGCTAATATTGCCACAACCAGACGATTATATTCAGCTTTTGAAAGAAACTGGAGGCATTATAGTCTTCATTAACTTAGTCACCAGTAGAAATCTCTCCGAAATTTGGTAACATCGTATGGTGTGTGCAAGAATAAAATATGAAAAAGGGTCAGATTAAAAGGGGCAAGTTTGATGTCAAAACAGTAGTATATAACAGTCGTATAAGTTTCATAATTATAAAAAACCAGCATTGCATTCATATATATGGTTGTCATCATCGAAGCAGGAGCGTTGGGTCTTAAGCCTCGTGATGAGGCTGGTGAGAAATGTGGGTCGCTTAATTTGCAAGGTTACCTTAAAGACTAGTATATCTGAGGAGATTTTGGCAGTAGTGAGTCGGAAGGAAAGATAGATTACAGTATTATACAGCTTACGGAGACTTGTCTGTACGCAGAGTGAAGGTTGGTGAGTGTGGGAGGGAGTGGAACAGAGTGAGCAAGGGTGAGAAAGCGAGTGGGTGCAAGTATGAGAGTTAATTCGGACAGAGTCATGCAGAAACTAACAGAAACAGAGACAGATAAAGGGACAGGGAAACAGACACTGAAATAAAGACACAGACAGACACAAACAGAGAGACGGATAAACAGCGAACGATGATGTGTATTAAAGCGAGTTTAATACGATGAAGAAAGCAACAGAATGAGTCTAACCGAAGCATTCCCTCCCCCCACACCCCACCCATCTCCAAACGAGCCTCATGATCACCAACAATCATCTTGATTCACCGTACTGAGAATAAACAACACAAAGATCGATGAACACAGATGGCCACTAAAAGCCTAGTACGATGAAGAGAGCCACAGGTTAATAAGACCAAGACATTTCCCCTTACTCCCATCCGAGCCTCACGATCCTAATACCAAGTGAGATAAGGAACACAGGGTAACGACGTTCACTGTAATGAGTTTAATGCAGTGAAGTACGCCACAGAACGATTCAAACAACGACATTCTCCCACCCCGACACCCACCCCCTATCTACATATGAGCCTCACTACCTCATCCGATAGAATTTACCACCTTTTGGTCAAGTCAGACAGCTCCCAAGCCGGTCTAGCGAGGCCCTCCTGGTGTCGGCGAAGTCTGTGTAATTTCACGTGTGGCCACTTGGCGGGGACTTTAAGCAGTCTTATCCCAACACCCATCCTGCTGAGAAATAGCCACCCTTTATAAGCGTCATATATTATGTCTCTGCCGTAATGAGAGGCTGTTCATCCAAGCGGCTTTCGTCACTCTTGCCTCATTTTCATTATGGCAGGGCAGTCATCATTAGCCTTACTTCTGTTTTACTTAAGTGTCCAAGGAAAGAGTGCGCAATTATTCTGTTGACACAGGCTCATGATATTGCCATCTAAAACCTTTTGTCGTCTTCAGTGGGGGGCAGGCGTGGCGTTCAGGTATTTACTGGTATCTGGTACTAAAAACCATTTATTCAGGCACTTGCACTTTACTTCCAGTTCATTGAAACTGATATATATATATATATATATATATATATATATATATATATATATATATATATATATATATATATATATATATATATATATATATATATATTATCTGGGGATGACTCATTGGAGTTTATGATTAAAATCGCTGAAATGAAGAGGAATGCTGACTCTGTGGTTCATGAAAGTAAAGAAGTTGATAATAGAGGAAATTTAAACACACACACACACACACACACACACACACACACACACACACACACACACACACACACACACACACATGCTCGCTGGCTCAGTGGTAGCGTTCTTGCTTGCCATCTGGTAGACGGGAGTTCGCGCCTCGCTCAGGTTGCGAAAAGTTTCACTGACGAAGTGGGTGGTTACTGTCCCCCTTTAGCAAGGGGACGGGTGTGTGCGTGTGTAAAGGTCACAGCCTTGCCCTTAGATCGGTCTATATGAGCTCTCAGCTCCCTTCCGGGAGGGTAAAAGCTGACGATCACGACCATCAAGCGATCCTGACCGACCCGGTGAATTACACACACACACACACACACTGTAATAAGGAGTACTGAGGACATTTCTCAGACTACGTTCGTCTCCAACCCGATTACACCTTGCTTCATTATATTGCGTCTGTTTTAAGGCTATTTCACTCATTCCAGAAGATATTTGCAACTGAAGTGATTAGATGCAGGTTTAATTATCCCTTTGTAATAGTTCTCTTCTTAGGTGGAGAAAATCGTCTGGAGGTAGCAAGAATATATTGGAATAAATATTGTAATAGAACCCTAGTCTTGGCATCACACGACCATAACCGTGGCATCCCTCAGTCCCAAGCCAGGCATCCTTTTTTCCTTATCTGTAATTCGTCCACCTGATCGTGGCGTAGGCTGTCGCCCTTGTGTAGCTTATTTCCTGTAGCTCAGTGCCAGAAGAGACAATAGCACAACATTACACCCTTTCCATAGCTCTTCTTCTTTATTAGCAGTCTCTTGCAGTATTTATATTTTGTTACATCTCAGCTTTCATGATAATGATACCGCAATTTTAGCCCAAGATAAAGTAGAGTACAGCCCTCTTTTCTGTCCTAAGTTTGGCTCCCGAAGTAGAGGGAAATAAAACTAGTAAATTAATGGAAAGAATGTAGCAGGTGATACGAAAGGCACCTGAAAAAAAAAAATGAGGTCAGTATGGTGGAACCAAGATTCTAGGGGCCTTGATATTGAATGAATGAATTCTGTCCAAGTTGACTGATGATACAGTTGATAATTCTCCCTCTATTGCACTTATCTCACTTAAATTCTTTACTTTATCTCACCCTATCCTTTGGTAGGAAAAAGAGGTCAGAATGATAATGGTCATGATGATGGTAATTTCACTTAATCAAGTGCTTAGCTTCATAAAATGCACAAAACACTATTCTAATTATAAAACCGCGGCCCAGGGCTTGTAGAATGTATGTCAAAAGTGTTTCATATACCCTTCTTAACACTGTTTCAAAATTATTTGTGATAACGTACAGTTCATATATCATTAACTCTTCTCAGGTATCTTGGGATCGGCAAGAGAGTATTGAATTAGACATAAAAAAAAAAAATTCTTTGTGCACATGTGAAGAAACTGTCTTCGATTAGTCATAAGACATGATGTACAGTATTGTTATATTATATCCCAGCGGAAACTGGAAATTTAAATAAAGTTTAGCTACTCCAATATATCGTTCAGTCTTTGCTTGCTCGATCATGTTTCAGTCCTTGTCTAGAAAGATTAAAGAGTTTTAACACCATCAACACGGTGACATCTTTTCACTTCAATCTTGCTGCCCCCAGACGACTATGTTCAGCTTAGGGGAACCACTTGTAATGAAACGATTCGTGAAGTCTATATCCTACCTTTCGAGTTCTGAAAATCGCTCTTAAACCTCTTAAAATATTTCAGCTCATAATTACGACGTACTCTGACTGAAGGGGCTGAATTACCGCTTGATGCCATTTTTTTTTCCTCTTTTTTTTTTTCCATTATTCTGGCAGAGTATACTTAGTATATGAATAACCTTTATAACATATTTTGGTGCGGCCAGAAAATTATTACACGTCTGGATTTCCGAACGAACAAATGAAGCGAGGTTTCAGTTCTTCCAGCTTTACTAAATAATACTGGGTCACTTAATAACATCTCATTGAGTTGATATTTGCACGATTTCGAGACGACGTTCCCCCTCTGATGGTGGCGTCTTCTGTAATATTTCAGTTAATGCCATTTAATTTTGTTCAGCCGCCTGCGGGTAAAGGAACCTGAGAATATAAATTCTGGTTCTATTAACCTTGTCATGGTCGGACATTCTAACTAACACAAGTAATTTAATTTACTTGAAAGTGAAACATGCGATGTGAAAGTCTAGGAATTACTTGCAATAGCCTTACAGTAAATAAAAGAATACCTGCATCGGAAATGAACTGCAAATTAAAGTTACATTACCAGTGGAATACAGAAAGCGGTATGTAATGCAATTTCTACCTGCTCTTGCCATGCTGGAAATGTTCCTGGCTAAACCGTGAAAAGATCTGACCTGAAACATTATGACTGAAAAACAAGGTAGGTGTCTTAATACACGAACAAGGGAGAAACATTTGGTAGCTCAGCGCTGGAATGGGTATCCCAGTTTAAACTGTTTTCCTTTAATTATTTTTGTCATTATAGCCATGCCTTCGAAACAGGAGTGTGTGTGTGTGTGTGTGTGTGTGTGTGTGTGTGAGTGTGTACGTCTGCCTTTCTATGTCAGTGTTTGTGTCTGTTTGGCTTTGTTTGTCTGTCTGTCTGTCTGTCTCTGTGTGTTTATGTGTGTGTGTGTGTGTGTGTGTGTGTGTGTGTGTGTGTGTGTGTGTGTGTGTGTGTGTGTGTGTGTGTGTGTGTGTGTACGTCTGTCTTTCTATGTCAGTGTTTCTGTCTATTTGGCTTTGTTTGTCTGTCTGTCTGTCTGTCTCTGTGTGTTTTTGTGTGTGTGTGTGTGTGTGTGTGTGTGTGTGTGTGTGTGTGTGTGTGTGTCTGTCTGTCTGTCTGTCTGTGCATATGTGTCTGTTTGTGTCATGTAGTGACAGGAGAGGTAAAGAATAGTATGGGACTATTTTTATTTGTCTTGGAAATATTAACAAGTCTCTCACACGGACGAGTATAAGTCCCGGGTAGCTACCTCCCTGTCTCGCTATCTGTCTCTCTCTCTCAAATTGCCAAGCCCTTCTCCCGTCACCTGTCTCCTCTGAGGCCTGTCTACTTCTCTCTTGCCTCTTCTGTGGCTAATCTCCGTCTGAGCTCCTTTCCTAAATTCTGGTGTAGCAGGGGTGTGTCACGTGTGTTCCTCGTGGATGGAATAGGTCTTTGTTCACGAGAGGACTGCTGACAGCTAATTGCATCATCTCCTTACTGGCCGCTGTCGTCAGCTTTCCTCAGTGTAAGCATGTTTAGCATTGCTCGATTCTCGCAGACACAACACCTCTCATCATCTGACTCCCTGCTTCTATCTATCTATTTATCTATCTATCTATATAATATGTAGTTCTACATACTGCTCGGCCGCGCAAAAATGGCGTACCATCGACATTTAATAGTCATAACATATTAATACATATTATATATACATTATAATGAACTTATAAGCTAATTAAGTGAAATACATAATCTTGTAAAAGTAACATAATTGTATGAATATTGTATACATATAATATTCATAGTAAATAGTGATTATTCAGTAATAATACATTTAAACAAGTTGTATACATATTTGAATAAATGCAATGGTTGTTGTCTAACACTTTGTAAGACGTGCATGTACAACTGACGTACGCATATAATTGTGCAATGGTAATACTGCTAGGTTATACATTACATATTTGAGTTATCACTTTAGTAATGTCTAATATTTCACCTAACTTGTATGATGATACTGGTAATACAGAATTGTGCTATAATTGTATGACTTATAATATTGTACTAACATTGTGGTACTACATAATTGTAACATTTTATGAATTGTTACAAAATATTGTGTTAATGCATAATTGTGTTGGCCTTATAATTGTAGTTACATTTGTTAATGCAACTCTTACATAAGTGTCTTGGCCTTATAATTGTAGTTAAAGTTACATAAAAGTTACATCTTGTTAATGCAACTGTTTTGTCGTTACATAATTGTTACATATCGTTTGTAGGTACATAATTGTAGTTAAAGTTACATAAAAGTTACATCTTGTTAATGCAACTGTTACATAATTGGCAAAGTGTAACATTATGCAAGCGTTTGTCGTTACATAATTGTTACATATCGTTTGTAGGTACATAATTGTAGTTAGTGTAACATAATGCAATCGTTTGTCGTTACATAATTGTTACATATCGTTTGTAAGTACATTATTGTAGTTAAAGTTACATAAAAGTTACATCTTGTTAATGCAACTGTTACATAAATTGGTACATATTGTTTGTAGTTACATAATTATAATATGGAGTAACATAATTGTAATAACTGCAGTCCTAACATATGCTGCGGTCGATGATAGTGATGGTGTGTCATGCCACTTGTTTGTGGAGACAACATTTTGCTTTTTTGTTTGTAGTTTATGTGGTATTTTGGCATATGTAGTAACACTTACACTTATTTTCATTTGTTTGTTATGTGATCTTACTCTATTTCTCTTTTTTCTTTCTTACTTTTTTTTTTTTTTTTGTATGTATTGATTTTCTATAGTTTGTTTCTCTTTGCTTGTGTACGCTTTTTCCATGTTGTTCATGGTTGCATAATTACTGGCTAATTTCCTTGGGATACTTTTTTAAAGTTTAGTTTATATTGCACAGAGATTATTGAAAATGATATTATATAGTCCCATATTTTGTTATTTTATATAAAAAATATATACACTATATACAGTATTAACTATACACACTGATTTGTTGTTCACCTGTACCTATCGTGGGTAATATGTGTGTCAGCACTGTGTGGAAATCATTGTCTTCACGACTGTGTTGAAGATGTTCACTCTTGCTAACGGCATTTGTGTTGGCCATTTTTTTTTTTTTCTAGTTTACCTTGTAACTTAATTTATATGTTTCCACTAGGTAGCTTTAATTAATAAATGTTTAATACAGTTCTTTTAATCGCTCACTGAGTAACTGGGATGGTATATTTTCTTGATTACTTTGTAGATATAATAATGTATAGTTGTACGTATGAAACACGTATTTTATGTAGGTATAAATGGTAACACTCGTTGGTAGTAAATAAATGTTATAATAAATGAATGAATATATACTGTGTAGAATATTTATTGTTGGTGCAAGTATTTAATGATTGAATTATGAAGATAATTGAAGTAGGTATATGAATTTAAGTTGTAACTATACAGTACGTTTTATATGTTTGTGCAGAAGCTTATTGTCTATCACTGTGTATTGTATGAATGAAGTAACTATGTAACTCACTAATTTTTACCGTGGTGGGAAATGGTGTGAGTGGTGTTGCACGTGGTGATAGCGTTGTCCTTCGCGGGTTGATTGGCGTGTTGTCGTCTCAGCACATGGTGACGTCGGCTTCCCACACTGGTAGCTGTGGTGAGTGAATGAGTAGCGATGAGTAACTTGAGTGAAGACGGGTGAGTAAGACGAGTTGTGAATATGGACTTGGTGTTTTGCTGCGTGTCTTGACCTCTTCACACCTGCGTAAGCGGTGGGGGTTTGGTGGATGTAGCAGAGAGAGGAGGGTGAGGTCTGGTGGTTATGAGTTGTGAGTCGTCTCTCACTCTTCGTTTGTTTGTTTGTTTGTTTGTTTGTTTTCTTTCTTTCTTGATGTATTCTTGGTCCTTTTTTCTTGTGATTTACTCGTTGTAGGATGAAGACTGCCGCTTCTTGTAGGTGCGTGTAGAAGATTATACAGACGACGTAGAGTTGTTAACTGTAGTTGATTGTAGATGGTTGTAGTTCGCTGATTCGTCGTAGAAATTGCAATATTGTATCAATATTTTGTTAAACTACTTGCAAGGCGTCGTGTGATCTCTTGACCTCTGCATCAGCATGATGATCTGGGAGACGGAGGGGGCTGGATGGAGAGAAGCGTCAGGAGCTGGTTGTGTTGTTGATTGAGAGAGAGATATTCTTGTTTTCAATCTTGATATTTTGTAGGAATTAAATGTTGATTCGTAGACGAGGTTCGTATACGTTCGCTGCTACCAAATGTCATAAATGACTTTGTGTCATAAAGCAGCGACTTTGTATTTGCTTGTAGAGGCAGGAGAGGTAAAGAATAGTATGGGACTATTTTTATTTGTCTTGGAAATATTAACAAGTCTCTCACACGGACGAGTATAAGTCCCGGGTAGCTACCTCCCTGTCTCGCTATCTGTCTCTCTCTCTCAAATTGCCAAGCCCTTCTCCCGTCACCTGTCTCCTCTGAGGCCTGTCTACTTCTCTCTTGCCTCTTCTGTGGCTAATCTCCGTCTGAGCTCTCTTTCCTAAATTCTGGTGTAGCAGGGGTGTGTCACGTGTGTTCCTCGTGGATGGAATAGGTCTTTGTTCACGAGAGGACTGCTGACAGCTAATTGCATCATCTCCTTACTGGCCGCTGTCGTCAGCTTTCCTCAGTGTAAGCATGTTTAGCATTGCTCGATCCTCGCAGACACAACACCTCTCATCATCTGACTCCCTGCTTCTATCTATCTATTTATCTATCTATCTATATAATATGTAGTTCTACATTTGTGTGTCTGTCTGTATTTTGTCTGCGTCTGCCTGTTTGTGAGCGTGTTTGTACCTGTGTGTCTGTCCGTCTGTCTATGTTTGTCTACCTCTGTGTCTGTCTGTCTGTATCAGTCTGTCTGATTGTTTGTCTGTGTTTGTGTCTGTCTGTCTGTGTCAGTCTGTCTGACTGTCTGTCCGTGTTTGCGTCTGTCTGTCTGTCTGTCTTTGTTTTGTCTGTATCTGTCTGTATATATGTCTGTCTGTGTCTGTGTCTACCTGTTTGTCTGTGTCTGACTGTCTTCTGTGTCTGTCTTTCCTTGCCAGCATGTGTTTGTCTGTTTGTCTGTGTCTGTATGCCTGTCGTTTTATGTCTGTCTGTCTGACCGTTTGTGTCTGTCTATCTGTCATTGTCTGACCTTTTCTGTGCGTGTCTGTCTGCCTTTGTGTGTTTGACTGCCTGTCTGTCTGTCTGTCTGTCTATCTGTGTCTGTCTGTTCTGTCTGTCTACCTGTCAGTTTTTCTTGTCTGTTTTTGACTGTCTATCCATCTTTCTGTCTGTTGTCTGTCCATCTGTCTGTCTCGTGTCTCTCTGTCCATCTGTCTGTGTTTGTCTGTCCGTCTGGCTCGGTGTCTGTTTGTATGTGTCCTTCTGGCTGTAGGCACAATGTGTCCTTCTATCTGTGTTCTGTCTGTCTGTCTGTCTGTCTGTCTGTCTGTCTCTCTCTCTCTCTCTCTCTCTCTCTCTCTCTCTCTCTCTCTCTCTCTCTCTCAGATCATCTACTCAATCCCATTCAATCTTCCCACTTAACTTTATTTTCCTCTCGTGCTTTTCTCCTTCTCTCTGTTCCTCTTCATTATTTCTCCTCTCGTCTGGGATCTCTTTTCCTCATCCTCCACTTCTCTAATATTCCTTTCAAACCCCCTTCCTTTCCCTTCCTCTTGTTAAATGTTTTATGTTTCTCTGTTCTCCATTTTCATTTGTGTTGGTTTTAAAATTCCCGTTTCCATTTTTGCCCTTATTTTAAGTCAATTCTCCACATTTTTTTTTTAATGCAGTTTGAACGAAGCTTGATGGAAGGGTTAAGAATCAGGCGAGAATAAAGTACTTAGATTCTGACAGTAGTCGGCCGAAGGACAAGTTCGAAATTCAAAGTAAAACAGGGCAGGTATTACACTCTCTGATGGGCTCCTTTTCTTTTCTTTTTTTTCTTTTTTCTTGTCTCTTCATTAGTTTATTTTATCGATTTTGCCTTTTTCTTCATTTCTCATTCTCTGCATTTGTCCTTGATTCTTTGATGTTTCTTATTGCTTATTTATGCTTGGGTATTCTTTGCTGTTTTGGATGTTGCTATTCGTTCCTGCACGTATTCCTTTTCTTTTAGTTTTCCGAATTTCTTTCCGCGCTGTTTTCTTTGTTTGACTTTCTTACCTACAGTAATTAATTTTGTTTTTACTGCCTATAAAATTGCATTTTGGTATTCCTCGATTTTCCTTTATTGTGTTTTTATTGACTTTGTAATATGTGGAATTTGTAGGGTAACTGACTCATACGTGTATGCCTTTTTTGGGCAAATAGTAATCTTGTGTGGTTAACTATATATGTCGTTTTTATTTTTTCCTTTTTGTTCTCCTCTCCTGTCTTATATTTCCTCGATTCCAGTTAATATCTTGCCTTAGTTTTTCTCTTCTTGTTTTGTTGGTTTTGCTGATTCTTTGGTTAAAGACTTAATTTTTCATATTTTTTTTCTTCCCCCTATTAGTTCTTTGTTTTCCCAGTGCATGTTTTCCACGTATGCATTATTTTTTGCTGTATGTTATTTTCTTCGTGTTATTTTGTTTATTTATTTATTATTTGTTTGTTTGTCAAGAGTTCTTTCAATCCTACGTGTGTTCCTTTGTTATACCCGTTTTTGCAAAGCGAGAGAGGAGCAATGGTATATTCCCCGTGTGTGTGTGTGTGTGTGTGTGTGTGTGTGTGTGTGTGTGTGTGTGTGTGTGTGTGTGTGTGTGTGTGTGTGTGTGTGTACAGAACAACTCAAACGACTTCACCCATTTTCTACCCTACTGGTCGGAAATGTTTAGGGTCATTCCAGAAGCTGTTTTGTTGCTTTTGAGGGCAGTAGGTCAAAGATAAATATCACATGGCAAAGTCATCTTGAACAGATTTGATCCGACTGAACTAGTCTTAGTGGAAGGCTTGGTGACAATGCAAGGATTGTACGATTCTATGGGCAAGGTCATAAGGCATGGTCAGTGGTCAGTTACACATGGCATAGTCACCATCAACTGCTTTGATCTGATTTAGCCCAAACTTGATGGGTGGCTTGATAAAGCAAAGACTAAGGGATTTGATTTTAAGAGCTCACAATCAATGGTCCAGGGCACATAGCGAGGTAAGCCTAAACATTTTAAATCCGATTTAAACCAAACTTTCTGGTAGGGTTCAAAATAAAGTAAGGATCAAGTGATTCGACTCTAAGAATAATCCATCAAATGTTCAAGTCACAGGGCTGAGTCAAAAGTCAAGGACACATGGCAAGATAAGGATAAACAAGTTCTGATGTAATTCAAGTCAAACTTGAGGGAATGGTTTATGGTAAGGCAGAGACGACGGGATTTTATCTGAAGAACACTCAGCCTGCGATCAGGTTCACAGGGTAAGATTAAAGGTCAGTGTCATCTATCGAGGTAACTTTAAACAATTTAAATGGAAGTGATTATATTTTAATTAGATTATTTTTACCCTTTCTTATCTTTATATTTGCCTTGGGTATTTGTTCTACCTTATCTCACTGTTGCATATGTTTGTTCTTTAACCCTCTATCTATCGATTTAGGCATTCCTTTTCGTTTCTGTCCTTTTTCATATTTTTTGGTGTTAGAGACGGACGCCTTCACGTGGTGTCGCCGATATAACCGGGAGATTCAACTTC
Organism: Coenobita brevimanus; assembly: GCF_032717465.1. Lineage (NCBI taxonomy): Eukaryota > Metazoa > Arthropoda > Malacostraca > Decapoda > Coenobitidae > Coenobita > Coenobita brevimanus. The sequence continues at coordinate 2,301,666 of NC_136994.1, read as the reverse complement.
CCGGCTACACAGACCGTCCCTCAGCTCCCTCCCTTTACCCCTGATGGAGGATGGTGGACTACTGCTGCTGCTATTGATCTTATTATTGCAATTAGTATTATTGTTGCTATGACTATTACTACTGCTGTTACTACTAGTAATACTGGTATTACGATTTCTGCTACTACTTCTACTACTACTCCATCTACTAGTACTCATACTACAACTCCTACTATTGCTGCTGCTGCTGCTGCTGTTTCACTAGCACTATTGTTACTATACTACTTGTACAAATACAACAATAACAACAACAACAGCAATAACAATAACACAAACAACAACAACAACAACAACAACTACTACTACTACTACTACTACTACTACTACTACTACTACCACTACTACTACCACTACTACTACTGCTACTACGACTACTACTACTATCGCATGTTCCTTAAATTTGTCATGGACGTGTTTTCTCTCGTCCATAATTCAGGTAACGCCAGACGAATATGTCAGTTGAGTGTGAAGCACGTACCCTGACAGATTCAGTACGAGCTTCATTAACTCTCCCATGATCTGTTAACTGAAGTACTCTATTCACTTCCACCTGACAATAAACAATTTTACTCAGATTATAGAAAGTCTCTCTCTCTCTCTCTCTCTCTCTCTCTCTCTCTCTCTCTCTCTCTCTCTCTCTCTCTCTCTCTCTCTCTCTCTCTCTCTCTCTCTCTCTCTCTCTCTCTCTTTCAGTTTTGATTTTTTTATTATGCTTTCTTTTGTTCGTACTTCCTGTATTATTTCATTTTATAAATTTTGACTCTGTCTTACCGTTCAGGCATTCTTTTTATTGGCTGTTCTAGTGCTACGCCTTCTGCCCTCCAAGACAATTTAATCGCAATTAACTCGCCTTAACTAAAAGGTATATCTTATTTCTTTGCTTTCTCTCTTACATGTACATTTCTAAGCTTAATTCTTCCTTCTCCTTACTTTGTTTTCCTCAGCTTTCTTCTTCCGTTTGCCTCTTTATCTGTATTAATCTGTCCATCCTATGATTTTTTCTGCTGGGTCTTATATTGGGTTCCTTTTAACTCCTCTTCGTGCCTACAACTTTCCTCGCACGCTGAAAACGGCTGGCAGTCCTAGCAGTTTCTTTTTACTTTCTCTCTGTTCATTTTCTTTTCTTCTTGTGTCGATCTTTCACTGTCTCATCTTCCTACATCTTTTCCCCATTCCTTTATCAACCACAGGCAACTTTTATTGTGACTGTCGTACTATAAATACATTGCAATCAGTTCCTTTTTCATGTTTTTCTGTTTATTTTTCCCACTTTCTTCCCGCATGGAGTATCGCGAACTTTTCTTTCTTTTTTTAAAGGATTTTTTGGTGCTTTTTCCTCCTGCCGTTTTCTCCTCGATATTTCCTCTCTTTTGTCGGCGTGTGTGTTTCGTCAATTCCTTCCATAATACCCTTTTTCACTGCCTCTCAGAATGTGGCCTTCACTTGAACATGTTTTCTTTTCGCTTTTCTACGAATTCCTTCCTCTGTCGTCCTCTGCTGTCTCCTTTCACCCTTCCTATTTTTATAAACTTTCCTATGCTTCTTTCCCTCCTCTCCGGTGAAATATATTGTTGGTTTTCCTTAACTCCACCCAGTCGAAATTCACTTCTGTTCATACTTTTTCTTTTTCTGTTTTCTTAATTTTTTCTTCTCTTTCTACGTCTCACCGTCCCACTGTCTCTAACTGTCTTTGTTCATTTTTTGTCATTCATTTTGCATATTTTTAATCCTATCCTTCCGCCAGTCTCCCATCTTCTATCATATTTTCTTTCCTTAATCATTTATGGTCCTTAGAATTTCCTTTTCCTACAGCCTCGTCCTTCATTTTCACACCCTCTTTCTTATCCTCGCCCATTATTTCTTTACGTATGACTTTCCTTTTCTGCAACTTTATGTCTCTCCTTTCATCTTTTCATTGATCACTCTTTCCCATTCCACGTCTTTTTCCTTTTTTGCCTCTCCACCTTTCGCTCTCTCATCCTCTTTCTTCGCATGTGTCCATACCCTTTCCCCTGTATCAGTCTTTTAGCGTTTCCTCTCTTTCAGATTGTGCCTTTCTTCCGCCGTTACTCTCTCCCTCCCTTTCCCTTCCCTTCCCTTCCCTTCCCTTCCCTTCCCCTCCCCTCGCCTCCCCTTCCCTCCTTTGTCTCCCCTGGACTCCTTCCATGCCTCACTTGCCTCCCCCTTCCTCTGATGCTGGAAGCCTGGCAATGCATCTTTGGAAAATCCCTCTTGTGTTAGATCAAGGCAGGTTGCCAGCATGTTCCCGGGATGATCATAATTGTAATTTGTGTGTGTGTGTGTGTGTGTGTGTGTGTGTGTGTGTGTGTGTGTGTGTGTGTGTGTGTGTGTGTGTGTGTGTGTGTGTGTGTGTGTGTGTGTGTTTAACCCCTTCAGCTCGATGCCATACTTTGCATTCTTGTATAGCTAACGATTTTATCAATACCTTCAGTTGATTGGCGTAAGATGTATATTATTACTGCCTCCATCAGACAGTTTTGGTTAACCTGATAGACCGTTTACACTGACATGCAATAAACGACCTTTATAATACCCTTGAACACTAAAGATTTGTCCACAGTTGTGTAAAAAATTGTCAAGATGACATCAATAAAATTGTAAAAGTATGTTATCGTACTGAAGGGGCCAAGCAAAAGAAATCCCCCGAGGTAAAGGGGTGAGGGGTATGTTTGTTCACAGGATCACAGGGTTTGCAAACTGGTGGTTGATTGTGCTTTTCCTTTAAAAGAAAATATCCCCGAGATTTACAAACTGGGACCCGATTGTGCTGAGTGATTAAAGCGAAGAAACCCCTAGAGATAATGAGGAAGTAGATGGTGTCTGTTCTTAAGCTTTTCATGCAGTAAAAGGAAATTATCTCCTGTGAAATGGAAGAAATAGACAGTCTCTGTCTGTCCAGTTTTTTGCATAAAATAAGGACAATATATCCCAAATTACAAGGAAAAATTTAATTTTCTCTGCACATCATATTCTTTTCATGCAGTAAGGAGAATAAATCCTTAATGGAAGCGAAGAAAAATTGTCTGCTCATCCACTTTCAACCATAAAGTAAAACAGTAGAGCCCTAACGCCAGTGAGAAAATAAATGTTCTTTGCTCTCTGACCCCGTGTTACACTGTATGGAGAACAACTCCCTAGTCATAGTGAGAAACAAAATATTTTTTCCTCACTTAGTAACTTTACGTAAATAAGGAAAAGAAATCCAAAGGCATGCTATGTGAATATATGTTTTGTCATCACAATGACGCGACTTGATGATTTCGAAAAATTGTACCCACATTTCAAGATGTTTAACTAGTGAGATAAGCACATCCGGAAGAACTTGGACGCTCTTCAGGATAGAAGTTGGGCTGAAACTATTGCATCTTCACCATAATACATTTTTCAACATCTCTGCGTAATTGTTCCTTTCCAAGGAAATAAATGCCTTCAGCTCATCAACTTCTCATTCAGTAAGAGTATTAAATCATTCGTAAGAGATACTGAATACTCTGAGCTTTTTCTCTTCGCTTCTTAAAGAACGAGTGACAAATCCTTAACGAAAAGAAAATGATGCTCTTTTCTCTCCACTTCTCATGCGATCATGAAAATATCCTCTGCTCATCCATCCTTTCCGACTTGAGTTTATAAAAACTCGGCCTTTGGTCTGCCGGGTTCACATTCAGATAAGATAGATAAGACTTTTCTTCTGACCACAGCAACGCCTCCCGTTTTATGGTGACACTTTTTTTTTTTTTCTTTTACCAAAGGATTTTATGAACCACTTTATTTTGATGACATATTTCATAATTTGTTCTTGCTACCTCCTGACGATTTCATTCGCCTTGTGACCATGGGCGTCATCGGTTCTCCAAAAGTGAGGGGGACAGGCGTTGCTAATTTTGACAAGCTAAGTGAGCCTATACAGCAGTATTTGGTGCATATTAACGCTATATTAAAATGAATATATGACATAAAGGGGAAAAACAATTCATCTCAAATCATAAACCAGCTGTCTGGCGTGTCCTCAGAGAGTAGTTACCTTATATTTTGCTTCATTTATCATTTATTAACTAGACCAGGCGGGCCATATAACACAGTACATACAGACCTTTAACAAAAGAGAATCGTTAAAAAAATAGCTTTCCTTGTTTTAATGACTAATCCAGAATTATTAATTTATAATAAAAATCCAAGACTCAACATGCATTCCATAGCACTTCTTTGTGACTAGCACCATATTCTAGTGTTAAGCTCTGTACACATATTTAAGATGGAGATGGGATTTCTGTACCTAGTTTATGTGAACAGAGTATACGTAAAAATTTCTCTTTTCTTTGCAATTTTCTACTAACTCAAAATTTGGACTTTTTAAAGCATTTGTAGCAAGTATATTTCCCCCTGTGCGGTGTGGGGACCCAAGGATTTCATAATCTAAAACGGACTGGCCTTGGGCTCCTTCTTCCTTGAATAAAAAAAAAGAAAAGGAAAAAAAAGTGACCAGCCTACACCTCTAACAGCATTACAATAGAAAAACCTCCATTCACCTCTTGGAGATTCAAACCTGCATGCTAGACAAGACCAACATCCTAACTATAGTTCTTTTACATTAACTTGGCCTAGATTTCCATTCTTTTGCAATTTATTTCACATAGCTAGATGATAGAAGAAGACATTGCTTTGGCCCTGCATCCGTTCCACAACATTTCTTCATGATTAGCATCATTTTCTAGTGTTAATCTATTGTTTAAACTCAGAATTCAAGATGGAGAGATGGCAAGATTGGCTAAATTAGAAAAAAAACAGTACAGCACCCACAAATGACTAAGACAACATAGTACGGTACTTCCTTCAACATAGTACTTCCCTCAACATACAATAGTACTCGTCAACAGAGTACTTCCCTCACCACAGTCTGGTTAAAAATACTCTCAGTTTTGTCCTCATCCTCACTGACCCTAAACAAAATTAGCAATGAAAAGGTAGCGAAGATAAGCCAATGGAAACTAAGCCTGGGAATTTAGTCTAATCCATAATATACTGTTTACTTAATGGCTTGTTGGCCATTTTGCAGTATGGCACAGAACTAAATAGCAGATGAATTATGAGATGATATTACTTCACCTTTATCATTCTCATTCTGTGTCTGCCTCCTCTCTCTCTATTTCTCCCATCTTTCCTGTCACTTTTTATTATAAAACTCACTGTAAAAAGTGGGGGGGGGGAGGGACAATCAATATGTTGTCCCCCCTGAATGAAAAGTGGGGGGGATATGTCTCCCCTGTACCCCCCACGGATGACTCCCCTGTACCCCCCACGGATGACTCCCATGCTTATGTCATAATCCTCTAAGTGGAGGGGTTAGACATAGTCATCATAAGCCTTTCACTACCTGAAATCTAAGTTAAATTACGACGTTTGGTGGCAGCGACAATGTGATTAAAAGACACATCGCCAGAGTGAAGGAGTTAAGCTTAGAAGTGACTGTTGAAGAAGGGTTCAGGAAATAAACATTCACTCCCAAATATATTTTACGATTTCTTAAGCTTTGGTGAGGCTGTCTGAAACAAAGAAGTTAGATATATCCTTCTTTAATCTCTTTAGTACTAAAGCTTGAGCTTAAATCACCTGGAGTCAGCAATAATATATTAAGATAACTCATCAGATTCAAGGGGTTTAACACAATCTTCATGAACCGTACAATGGCGACAGACATGCAAACCCTTGGACCACCGGGAGCTACATCTTGTTCTCAATAATATAGCCTGGTGGAAACAAGGATTTGGTAGGTGACATATATGTTCTTGTCAAATGAATGGCGGAAACTGTTGTACACCCATAAATGACGAGGGGCCACTTCTCAGCTGAGTAAAATCGTCTGGTTGTAGACAAAAATAAAGCACTTAAAATTAATGCTCTTATCAAAAGACTAAATGTTTAGTACTATTTACCACTAAATAATTTGTTTTAGCTTAGATGACATTATATATATATATATATATATATATATATATATATATATATATATATATATATATATATATATATATATATATATATATATATATATATACTCTGTGATGGGGGTTGAAAAGGCCACTGAAAATGTACTCTCAGCCTCAGATGTCCAAGAGGAGCTCTCTCTCCAAACCTACCTGCCACTGGTAATAAATGCGTCTAACCACTGTATTACTTTGACGTCTTTATATAATCTTGTCAGGTCCTATCGATTTTATTGCACGTAGATTTTACCTTTTTCCCTAATTGCGGGTCAGAAAACCTATTGTTTAATCCAACCACTTCGTCACCAGAGTGACAGAATTAAGTACTCTCTGAAATCCCCAACGGTAAACTGTTACTTCAGCACACTAGATGGTTTACAGACTGATGTGAACTTCACTGCAATGTATTAGACTGGTCCCACTATGTGTCTGTGCATAAGGTTTCCTCCCCTCCCCCACACTTTGGTACATATGAATTGTAAAATCTAATATAGCAGGTGTAGGGGTTAACTCTTCTGTCCAACTATCTAATGCAAGAGTTAACCTTTACTCCCAGTCCTTCATTTATGCAACAGGCCAACTCTGGAACTGTCTCCCTCTGTCTGTATTTCCTACTTCCTATGATCTCCAGTCTTTCAAACGCAGCGTGTCCAGGGATCTCGAAATGAACGGATTTTGAAATTGGCTCTCTTTTGTATTGTTTTTTTTTTTTTTATGGACGGAACGGTCTGCGGGCTCCTCGCCATTGGTTCCTTCTTCCTTGAATAAAAGAAAAAAAAAAACTAACTTGCAGCAAGCCGATGATAAATTGTAGCATCTGGTACCCTTTTCTGTGCTGATGGATAATAAATTAATTTACTTAGTATCTTAGCGCATCTTTAATTGTAAATATAACTCTATATACAGTAGGCCTATCATTACCAACTGTGAGTTATCTTGTTAATGGATGAAGATTCGTTACCAAATAACAGTACTGAAATACTCATTATACCTTCTTTCTCATTATTTAAATGCTGTAATATGATCAATTACAATTTGTTAAAAAAATTACTTTAACCCTGATTCTTTAATGTTAGTTGTATCAAAACCATGAACAAAAACGCGAGTCTGTTAACCAGCATTTTTCGCCAACTACGCCTCCCATATGAAAAACTTTAATACTTAGTTGTCCCTAATTATTGTTGTAGGAAATCTCATATGCCTGCCTAATGCATTCTTTGTTGGACTTATTCACCACGATGACTCTCTTTTTGTGCTATATACTGTCTATATATTTTGTTTTTTGTTTTTGTTTGATTTAGGAGGATCCCACTGGGGACAAAAATTAGATAATGCTGTAACTAAACCCCACATTTTGAAGAGTCTATCTAAGGTGAATGAAATCGTCAAGAGGTAGAAGAGATAAAATACTAAATTCATGAAGAGATTAATTCACATATTCGTTTCGTGGCCCTAACTCTGTGGGTAGGGTAAGGAGTGGCTGGAGGAAGTTCTGGGAGCTGCTGCCTCCCCTGTCAATGAGAGGGCTCTCCCTCCGTGCTAAAGGGATCATTGAAATGCGGCATGTGTTAGGAATGTAAAGCTGTATAGTAGTGAGACCTGGGCAGTAAAGGAAGGTGATATTCGTACGGTAGGTTCAAACGTACAGAAATGGCAGTTATTAGACGGATGTGATGTGCGGCCTTGAATGGAAGGCTTGGGAGGGCCAAGATTACGAATGAATAGTTGGGAGGAAGGATGGAACTGGAGTGTATTGGTGTTGTGATGAGGTGGGGTAGATTGAGATGGCTTGGGCATTTTGAGAGGATGGAATACGGCAATTTGGTGTGGAAGATGAGAAGTGTGAACGTCGGGGGTAGGGTTGTGAGAGACAGACCGGAAATTACTTGGGACGAAGTCATAAAGGGTAACCTCAAGGATAAGGGACTGAATTGAGAGGCAGCCAGAGATCGAGCAGCATGGAGACAGCCATTAGGCGACCAAGGGCGACGCATGCAAGCAAGCATGATGGAGCCTTGATAAATGATACGATATGATATTACATTTAAACACTATCATGCGCTTATGTACACCTTTTTTTAATACAGAGTTTTACATCAATATATAAAGGGAGAATATCGAGATGCGATGTACATGAATAATTCTTAAGGAAGAAATGTGTATAGTCTCCAAAAGACATTTAAAATACGACCCTGAACAATGCAGTTCTTTTGTGGTGACACAGTAGGCTATAGAGCTCGAAGTATGTACTATGAATGAATTTGGAGACTTCGTAACACCCCTTCTTATTTATTAATTTTGAACATTACAGCCCATTACCGATACTATAACGGTGTAAATAAATTAACAATATGCAAAATAAAAACAAAATACTAAAGAATTATGCAAAATAAGTCGCAATAAAAGTCTTAGTAAGCCCTCAGTATACCAATAACTACTGTACAGAAGACAGCCAAGGCAAGCAGAACCTGTTTGTTAAGGAAGTCAGAACTGCCGGGAAGCTAATTCTAGGCGTTCAGTTCACTAACTTCCTACACGTAAAGTGAGAATGAAGATGGAGTAGAGATGGGGAGCAAGGAGGGGAAGCAGAGATTGGGAGGGAGGCAGAGGTTGAAAGAGAGATGAGGAAGCAGGAAGAGGTTGAGAGGGGGAAGGAGAGACGAAGAAGTAGTTAGAAAGAGGGAGGGACATATAAGGACCCATGTAGAGGGAGGAAGAGTAGTAGTGCAAGATGACGGGGAAGAGAGAGAGAGAGAGAGAGAGAGAGAGAGAGAGAGAGAGAGAGAGAGAGAGAGAAAGAGAGAGAGAGAGAGAGAAGAGGAGATGAGGCGAAAGGTAAAAAGAGGGAGGAAGTTAAAATGTAATAATGAGGGAGGCAGAGAGAGAAAAGATTAAAGGGGAAGGCAGAGTGTGGAAGAAAAATGAGAAAGGGGAAGAAAGTGAGGGAATCAGAGATAAGGAGGAACGCAGTGAAGGAAAGGGGGAGATATTAGGACGGAAGTCGCGGGAGGGAGAAAAGGAAGAAAGAATGAGGAAGGTGGCAGAGTAAGAAAGAGAAGGAGATAAAAAAGTAGGTAGAAAGATTGAGAGGGAAGGGGAGATTGAGACGGAGGTAGAGAGGGAAGGAGAAATCAGAGAGGAATTAGGGGGATGGAGAAAGAAGCAATTAGCAACATGGGGTGGGACATCCTTGAGCGTGTCCCCATTCATCGTGGCAGGCTGAATATATTACTGATATCGTTGGTCAGAGCTGGGACTGTGATGGACGAGAGCGAGCGAGAGAGAGAGTCAGTCAGTCAGTCAGTCAGTCAGGAGGCAGGCAGGCAGAGAGGTATATTGACAGACAGACTGAGATGGAACGACAGAAAGAAAGTCGTTTGTGTGGTAGTCTTTTCATTTATTTATTTTTCACATGCATAACAATTTCCATTTAATGTTCTATCAGATCCATCCACATGGAGGTAATATTTCAGACTGTTAACCACCCTATAGAGGAATAACACCAACCACTCTTAACCCAGCCTTCAATCTTCACTATAGAGAGAGATCCAACAGAAACAGTCGTGAATAATTCGTAGTCTGGGCGTGAACGTAATCGAGAATTCCCTTTGATTAATTATGCACTGACAGAAAGGCCCAATGCAGTTACCAGGTCTGGAGCTTACTGGGGATGTAACCCGCCTTTTTTCTCGTTATCCTTATTCACTCTTCCTCCTCGCCACTGTCGTTGTCATTGTAGTTATCGTGGTTGTCTCCGTCGTTGTTGTTGCGGTCGTTGTCATCATCGTTTCGTCTTTGTTATTGTTGTCATCGTCATCGTCGTCGTTGTTGCCCTCCTCCTCCTCCTCCTCCTCCTCCTCCTCCTCCTCCTGTTTCTTCTTCTTCTTCTTCAGTAATTTTTTTTTCCTTTTCCATTTTTATAATTTGTTATATTATGGTCTTTCCTTTGTTTTTCATTCTTGTACTCTTACTTACTGTTCTCCCCATTCTTCTACAGTTTTCGAATTATTTGATCTTCATTTTTTTGTAATCTTTTTACTCATATTTTGTTTTTAATTCCATTAAAGATGGCGAAAATTACCTAATTTTATTAAGTCTGTTTCTGTGTGTGTATGTACTGTATGTATGTATGTATGTATATATATATATATATATATATATATATATATATATATATATATATATATATATATATATATATATATATGTATGTATGTATGTATGTTAACTCCTCCACACTGTCAATGACACGTTTGATGTCATTAGGGTGTGGCTGTGCCCATATACACTGACGCTTTTGTCATCATTAAAGCATAAAAACTTTCGTCAGAGAAAAAGTTTTTGGTCAATCGGAGTCATTTTTGGAGGTGTCATAGCTTCCTTGTTCCTCGTCAAAAGTAATGAGTTGGCAACTGTGAGTCATGATACCAGAAAGAGAGCGGACAGGTTATTCAGCATCAAATGAGCTGTGGGTGAGGAAGGTACTGTGTGGTTCTGTCCCTTTAAATTTCCACTCATACCCCCGTCCCAGCTGTGCAACATATTACACTATACCAGTAGTGCTTGTGTATAGTGTTTAGGCACTGTTGGGATTAGATTTGGTGTTTTGCAATAGGAAATTTGGTGTTTGTCAAGCATTCCTGGTCATTATCAGCCATTGGCCCAGCGAAGATTGTGCTAGACTGTGCTACTGTTTCTAATCAACTACACAGCCTCTGCCCTGCACCAGATGTGACTATTCAACTATACAAAATAATGACAGTGAATCATGTGAATATAGTGTGCATATCTAGTGTACAAAGAATTGGCAGTAGCTTAGATGAAGGGAGGAAACCACCCTACAGTCACGACACAGCATGAGTACACCATAGTTTTTTGCATTTTTCTCGAAAACTGTGAGGCCTAGGATCACTGTTTTGGTCTCAAATGAAAATGAAATTCTGCATAAGATGATAAAATAAAAACATAACAGTGGTGAGAAAAGTTTTTTGCTAGAGCTCCCCAGATAAAAAAATCTGTTGTCTGTCGGAAATGGGTTTTACTTTTTCGCATATTACTCGAACACCGTACCTCGGATCAAACTGGGACCTTTGGAATTCGAAAGCTAATAAAATTCTCTTTCCAATGATTGTGTAACATATTGAGATTGGTTAGTAAACATTCGACTTACGATGCTGGAATTGAGATGTATGTTCCCGAATGTTTACACGGCTCTATTGTACATTTAGTGTTTTTTTTTTTCCTTCCTTATAATTTAGAACAAACATCGATGAATAGGAATATGTGGGTTTTGTGGCAAAATAATTATGTTCGGGTGGTGAAAATAAGCCGAGAATATACTTCTTTGGAGCGCGCAGAGGGCGGGGTGGAGGGGTGAAAAGCCGATGCGTCATGGCACAGAGAACTTATTAACTTATCCGTGCACAAAAGGGTTAACAAAGTATCTTATAAATATCAGACTCAGTTAGGATTAAACTGGATACATAGATTGTGCGTGGATAAAAAACAAAACTGTTCTGCTTTTGTGAAGATTGGTATATGATCAAGGTCCCAGGTCGAGGTGAAACTCTGGTCTCAGCGTTGTACTTTCCATATTGCATAATTTGTGACATTGAAGTTATTTTTTTCCTCATTTCGTTTTTTCTGTTATCATTTTCCTACTTTTTTTTTTTTTTTCCCATTTGATTTTGTGGCTGTGCCTTACTCCGTGTTATTTCACCGAGACATTTAGGAATAATTTGTCACGCTCCAGACACCCGTTTCTGTTTGCGCTGATGAGAAGGAATAAGGGTATTACTGTGATACATCATGGTTTGATGATACAGCTAATTACTTCACTCAAATGATGTTTTTTAATCACTATTCTTATTACTGTCATACGATTGTAATGCAGTTTTGGAAAAATTTATCTTATTTAAGGAATAAATAATGGCTGCATGGAACTCATTTATTTCGAAAAGTCTCCCAAATCCAAACAAAACTGACACAGCCTGAAATAGTAAAAAATAAGAAGCGGTGCCAAGGCACAGCAAACCTGTCCACGGCAGCCATTTTAGTGCTGACGTATAAACACAACAGGATATCTAGTCAATGATGTCACACATCAGATTTGTAGTAAATCGGGTGAAAATTGATGATTTTATGCCCATTTGAAATTTTGGGCCCGACCCACCTGATATTGACCTCCATACTGTTAACTGGGGGAGTGCCCCCCCCCCCGATGTAATGAGGCATGTTACAGGATGTAGATTTGAAAGATTTACCTTTAGGTTTGGGTTTCATGTCAATATGACGAATTTGAAAGAAGTGATGGCGAAAAAACGATTTTTACCTGTTCCCGTTTATTTATTTATTTATTTTTTTTTTTGCATACAGCCTGGATCTTGGCCCAAATTGGCCAAAATTTAATCAGGTGATCAGGTCATCACCCTTATAATTTTTGTCAAAATCTCACCAGTAGTTTTTGCGTAAAGTTGTTAACAGACAGACAGACATGCAAACAAATAGACAAACTGAGTGAAAACTATACCCGTCCCCGAGCCCTTCAGGGACGGGGACGGGTGATAATTCCCACAATACAGTATGTCCTCTCGATGATGTGCTTGACCTCTTCACAGTGGGAAAGTATTTATTATTCTATCCTTGCAACTGTCAGATAATAATACACAGTTGAATAAGTTAAGCATAAACAACCAGAGAAAGGGCCGAAAATATAAACTCTTATCAGTTATATGTGCCCTTTGCAGGTGGTAATTAAGGTGGAAGGACCTGGGTTAACTGTAAAGGAAGAGAAAGAGGAAGGGGGAGGTGTATTTGTAATTTATAGGTGTAGATACAAAGAGGGTGTAGCGGTAGTGACAGATGTAAGTATAAACGTAGTAGTATCGTTGGAGGTGCTGAGAGAAGGGAATGTGTAAGGATATGTAAAAATATAAGCATATGAGTAGAGATGCAGATGAAGAGGTATGGAGAGGTACAAGGAAAGTGTAGGCAAAGATATAATTGCAGGAGAAGGCGAGACACGTGAAGAATTAGGGAAAGATGTAATAGCAGAGTTAAGCGAATAATGTAGAAGTACTATTAGGTGTAGCTGTAAATAAAAGGAAAAAAAGTAAGTGGACAGGCGGGTAAGATGTAGGAGTTGATACTGGGAAAGATAATCAGTAGGTGTAGGTGGAATTATAGGAATAAGGATACCGGTAGGTGGATTTTTAAAAGTTGGTTTCTTCCCAGTCTCTTGAAGAAGATGACGTCTGTATTATTTCAGTGCTACTCACAAATTATTGTACTAAGCTTTAGGGAGACCCCATGCATGTAGCGAAAAGGGTAGAAGCAATATCCGCTGACCCCTTCATCAAAAGAGCTCTAATAAAACCCATTGAAATCGTTTGGAAATAACAAGAATAAACTAAAGACGTCATCATATCGAAGGGGTTACGACTGGATGCACTTCGCGTCATTTGCCTTATTACTTCCAGAACTTCAGTTGGATCACGAACAAAAAAATATATTCGGCAGACTACCTTCCTTGGTATTATCCCTCCCCCCTTCCTAAAATCCCAAATCTGTATCGGCTTCTTGCACGTTTCTGTCCCCAGGCTGGTCGCAGTTTAAGTTCGCACACGTCATGGAACATTTGCCACACAGACACACACGGTTCTGTCAAAATAGAAAATGAACAAGCAAAAGAAAATAGTAAAGAAAATGTGTGTATGTGTGTGAGAGAGAGAGAGAGAGAGAGAGAGAGAGAGAGAGAGAGAGAGAGAGAGAGAGAGAGGATTTAAATGAAAGACTGAGGTGAGTGAGGTGCATTAATGAGGTGAGTTGAGTAACTGAGGTGAGTGAGGTGAGTTGATGAGGTGAGTTGAGTGAGTGACTGAGGTGAGTGAGGTGAGTGAGGCAGAGAGGCAGAGTAAGTCAAATTACCGTTGAAAGTTAGTGGAAAGTTGCAGAATACCCAAGGGAGCATGAAAGTTAACTTGGTAAATGAGCACTGTTATCTTGCCCGTGATCGCTGTCTTGTGATCGGGATCAATGTCACTGGGGAGTTATACATTGGAATTTGCCAGATCGTGAGTGTGAATAGTTTTTAAGTTACTACAGGAGTATTCCCAAGGTGGTTGGAAAGCTAATGACAGGGAGAGCTGGAGCTCCCGTTTCATCAGCCCTCGGGACTTGTTCTCGACCATCCCCCTTTGCTGAACTTTTTCAGTGTCTCAATAACACGGAGAGTAAGCCAGCATACACTCCAGTACAAATTTTTCTAACTATCAACACCAGACTACATGCACAGTAGACACTACACTTCCTTTTCCAAAATTAAAAAAAGAACTGCAATCATGGCTGCGACATCCATAGTCTCGGAGTCCCCACGGGGGGGGGGGGGGAACATAAATGCCCCCACCTTCGGTCCCTTTCCCGGTGACGACCCGAGCTGCCTGGAACCACTGTCTGACTCACTTCTTCATTTCTGCAACATTCGTGGTCATTCCTTCAACTTTCATTCTGTTGAACACTACCTCTCCTCTTCTAAGACTCACCTTCATTTCCTAACTGAGACTCAGCTGTCTGAGGCAACTGGCAGCAAACTCTTTTCTGCATCCTCCTACTTTCTCTATACTCATTTCAAAGCCAAAGGTGGCTGTTGTGTATATATATATGCAACGACTTATCTTGCTCTCGTGTTCCTGATCTCGATTCTTCAGAATTCTCTACACTCTGGCTTCAGCTTTCCTGTCATTCTCTGACTAAATATATCTGTGCTGTTCACTTATCCCCTAATTCTACTGACTATCAACACCTCTTCGACTATCTTACTTCTACAATGAAACACAGTGTATCCATTTCTCCTTTCTCTGAAATCTCCATTTTAGGAGATTTCAATGTTCACCACCACCGTTGGCTCTCCTCTCCTTTCACTGATCCACCTGGTGAGCAAGCCCTACACCTTTTCTATCCTTAATGACCTAGAGCAGCTTGTACAGCACCCAACCCATATCTCAGACCACCTTGGAGAGAGCTCCAACATACTTGACCTCTTCCTTACAACTAATCCTTCATCTTACACTGTTAATCTTTTCTCTCCATTGGGCTCCTCCGATCACAACCTTATCACCTTAACCTGTCCTATCGATCTGGTACGGCCTGTGGACCCTCCAAAGAAACGTCGTCTGTGGCACTTTGGAGCTGCGGACTGGGAGGCCCTCAGGCAGTACTTCTTTGATTTTCCCTGGATTGATTATTGCTTCCATGGCCGGGAGCCATCTGAGTGTGCCTTGCGCATTATGGAGGTTATTGTCTCAGGCATGGAAGCATACATTCCTTTCTCATATCCTTTGATTAATGAAAGAAAGCCTTGGTTTAATCACGCTTGTTCTAATGCTATCAGCAACAAGGATAGGGCCTATAAAAGGTACTGGAGCCAACCCACCCCTGAATTACATCTTTCTTATGTTTCTGCCTGGATTCGTGCCAAGTCTGCTCTTTGCTCTGCTAAAAATAATTTCATCCGTACTAAATGCTATCAACTCTCCAACTCGAAATCTTCCCGGTCCTTCTGGCACCTTGCCAAAAACCTTTCTAACAACTTTACCTCATCATCCTTCCCTCCTCTGTTCTACTCTGATGGCACTGTAGCTATTTCTTCTACTGATAAAGCAGATCTCTTTGCTCAGACTTTCTCCTCCAGTTCCACTTTAGATGATTCCAGTGCTGTTCCTCCATCACGTCCCCCCTCCGACTTCCTCATGGCTGACATGTAAATTTCTTCAGCTGATGGATTTTCTGCCATCACATTCCTCAATACTAACAAGACATATGGGCCTGATGGAGTCCTTCCTGTTGTTCGCAAGAACTGTGCTTCTGTGCATACACCCTGTCTAGGCAAACTCTTTTGACTTTGTCTATCAACTTGTACTTTTCCTTCTTGCTGGAAGTTTGCTCTCATTCAGCCAGTCCCAAAGAAGGGTGACCATTCCCAACCCTCTCACTCTCGTCCAATTGCTTTAACATCCTGTATCTCAAAAGTTTTCGAGTCTATTCTTAATAGAAAAAATTTAAAGCATCTTTCCAATCACAACCTTCTTTCTGATCGTCAGTATGGGTTCCGTCAGGGACGCTCCACTAGCGATCTTCTTATCTACCTTTCAGACTCCTGGTCGTCCTCCTTTCTGGACTTTGGCGAAAGTTTTGCCATTGCACTTGATATCTCAAAGGCTTTCGATCGAGTCTGGCATAAATCTTTAATTTCCAAGCAGCCCTCTTACGGTTTCCATCCTATCTGTGCCTTCGTCGCTAGCTTCCTTTCTGTTCTACAGTATAGCCGCTGTTGTAGACGGCCAGTGTTCTTCTCCTAGATCCATCAACAGTGGTGTTCCTCAGGTCTCTGTCCTATCACCAACTCTCTTCCTTTTATTCATCAATGACCTAAGCTGTACATCTAACCCTTTCCACTCATAAGCTGATGACTCCACCCTTCACCTTTCCATTCAGTTCCAGCAACGCCCATCTCAGCAGTTACTTCAACAAACAAGGGATTTGGCTATGGCACACCTTATGTCTGACTTGGCTCGTGTCTCTGACTGGGGTAAAAATAATCTGGTTGTTTTTAATGCATCAAAGACTCATTTCTTACACCTATCAATCTGACAAAATCTTCCACAGGTATACCCACTAATGTTTAATAATGTACCCCCTCCACAATATGTCTACCCCCAATGTATATATGTCCCCCCCCAATGCATACATGCCCCCACTAAACTTGCTGACCTAGCACGCTTTCCCAGGGCCCCAAGCCTGGGAAGACGGGGCCACTGTGTCAGTTCAGAGCAGACATTGAAGAAGGGCAGACTATTTTGTTGTGAGCTCGTAATAAACTCCTTATCTAGCTGTGTGTACACGGAGTTTCTATCACCAAAGTATTGCAAGTTACATGTGGTAGCAGCAGTGTTTCAGACCATCAGATTCTGACCGCCTCCTACAATATTTAGTGACACCAACAGATACACAACGTCTCGCATCTCACAGCCTCACCCCTCCTCAGTGCCTCTCGTGGTGTAATACCTGGCTGTGCTTCCGGGTGTACAATTTCTCTCACCAGTGCTCACCTCTCAAACAACCCCACCCACACACCTTGTTCCTGCCCGCAAGTGTCTCCATCGCCGACCTACACACCTGTTTCACCTGTTCCCAACACCTGTTCTGAACTCATCATAAATCCTGCCCCCACGGTGCCACTTATCACTGTCTGCCCACTGTCTGTCCACCGCCATTCTCTGCATTTGCAACTCAACAGCTCTACACCTGCATTGAACCAACATCTGTCCTCACACCCCACCACCCACCCCGACGCCGCCACATGTGGTCTGAATTACGTGAGCCTGCTAGGACCGCCAGTCCCTGCCGGTGACTTATCGCAGCGTCTCTTCCCGTCTCAACTTAAGCCCAGCAAGAAGTTCCCCATCTTCTAGGACTCATCCAACATATCGCTCCAGTCTCGTCCCCAGCCACTCTCCTCTCCTCCCAGCTGTCTCTCCACCGCCACCCCGGCCCGCCCCGCCCCAGCCCCGCTACGCCCAGCCAGACCTAAACGTCATACATCTCGTCACTTCCATCTCTACTGTGTAACTATAGTATGCCTTACCTTTCTATAGAGATTATCCTCGATTTTCTCTACAGATTGGATAGTGTAAATATTCCATCTCATTTCCCTTACCCCGTTTTCATCTTCACCTACGTTATTTATTATCCATCTCATCATTCGCCTTTTATTTAAACCATCCATCCCCGCACCTTCATTCGTTTTCACATCTACTCGTGTATTACATTCTCTCATTGTTATATTATACATTTCTACCTACATATCCATCTTCATCCTTCATTTCATCTTCCACTGCCGCATTAAATGTCATACTTTCCACATCAACCGCTTAACACCAGCCCTCTCGACCCGGAAACATCATCTGATCATACACCGTCTGCTGACTCTAACACAATCACTCACTTACGAAGTGGCAAAGAGTACCACCGCACTGTACCTGACACTTCCGTTTCACTTCCCGCAGACCCACTTACTACACTCGTAAATCCAGATACCTCCTCCTCTACTCCTGCCTCTACACTCCCTTCTTCTTCCTCTACTCCTTCCCCTGTCGTTCACTCTCCTGCCTCCCTTCATACCCCGTCTTGCTCGCCTTTAACTACCACTACCTTCTCTCTCTCCCACTCCTCTCCTACCGCCCCTTCTGCACTTCTAGCCATGGCCACCCCTCCACAGTCTAGCTATCTCGACGATGCCAATCGTCCCAAATTTACCGGCCAGGACCCAACTTGGTCTGTCTATGATTTCCTCAGAGAAGTCGAAACAGACATCCACAATAGGCAGATCACCGATGAATCGCTCAAAGTAGCCTACCTCATGGGTCTCTTGCACCACGGCAAATCGGACATCGGATCCGCGATCCGTGCAGGACATTTCGATAGCATTCATACCTTTGCTGATTTTCGTACGGAACTCATCAGCCTTTGTCGCGTGCATTCAAATACCGCATCTCTCATGGGATTCATTAATCTCCTAAACCAACTAGATGAGGACTTGCGAGTCCCAGCGCAACATGCCAAGCTCCGCAAAGCTGCCGCCGCCATGAAAGCAACTAGTAGCGAGATGCTCCAATTACTGGTAGGCACGAAATGGTTAGAAGACAAAAATGGCGTTCCAATGCTTTCACTCACCAACTTTGCTGACTTAATGGGTTACCTGAGATTCCTTCACTGGCTTACTCCTAAACAGCGAGAGCTAGCTTTGGAAATCGGTTTCAATCCAGGAGATAAAATTATTCAGGTCACTAAAGCCATTCATGAAAGAACAGGTTCGAACTACACGCGTCAGGGCACCGCCCAAACCTTGGCCTCCTCAGTTTGTCACACCTCCACTACCCCAGACCAATCTCGCTCCCGTCCCACCACACGCGGCAGACCTCCCATGCATCGTTCTCCTACCGCAAGTCGTGATCAATCTAGCGTCCGACGGAACAGACAATCTTCGATTCTTTACTGGCACTGTGGTCATCCTGGACATCGAGCATCCAGTTGCGACCGTACATACAGACGTTCTCACTCCCAAACAAGACAGCGTATGCCTTCCCGCTCACGTCGTCCCAAATGCAAATACCACAAATCCAGCATGACTCACACCACAGAGGAATGTCGTTACCTCAACCGCCAACAGTCGGGGGAAGCGCCGCGCCTGTATCGGCCCAATATCACGTAGAACCAGAAACCCAACTCCCCATTCGCCATGTAGGTCCCATAACATCCTCGGGTTTAGTCATTCTCGGATGCAGTCATGACATACCAACGTCATTCTGCTTGGACACAGGATCTATAGTGAATCTGATCTCCGACAATTCCTTACATCTTATTCAACATCAGAACCACGTCAGTTTCCTAGAACCACCAGACATTCGCCTATGTGGTGTCGAAGGCTCAGAGTTTAAGGTTAAGGGAAGAGTCACCCTAGAAGTCAAGCTACACAGAGATTTGCTCCCTATCCCAATTGAATTTCATGTCACTAATGACTTGCAGTATCCCGCAGATGCCCTTATTGGTTTCTCCACCATGGCACAACACTCCATTGCATTATTACCTGCTTGTGGTAGTATAGACATTTCTGGATTCCCAGTTTACAGTATGGAATGTCCCCATCCTGTCCTTACGATCAAATCAGTCCTTCAATTACCATTGTCCCGATCGCTACCAAAAAGTCCAGACCAGCCCAAACCACCACTATCATCATCCGAGAATACAGAGATCATTCCTTTACTGACTGCGAGCAAGGACATAAATTCCTCCATATCTACTGCTACATCCTCTCAGCCTTCGGAAATGGCTCTTACCTCCTCTCCTGACAACACTATCGCTGACTCAGACATGTCTCAGTTACCTACCTCACACAGTGTGAATGATCTTCTCCAACACGCAGAGACGAAACGTGCAGTAACGAATACGTGCACCATTTTGTTACCGCATGAGTTCACCAAAGTCTGTTTGTGTTGCCGGTGCGAAAGAAGGAGTGGATGTACTAACACTACCTGAGACGTGTTGTGTGAATGGCTTGACTTATGGGTCAGTGTGGTGTACAGTCTTAGAGGACAGTTTATGCTACCTGTACTTGCTCAATGTCACAAATGCCCCACTAAAACTTAAAAGTGGTGTAAAGATTGGAGACTTCCTAGTATACCCAGCGGCCGTAAAGGTGTGCCAGGATTCCTCAATTCCTACTATTCAGACTGATGATAGTACGCCAATCGGTGTATGTACTATTAACTCTACGGGATCTGTGCCGACATATTCACCCGATATGCTCTCACATCTCACTTGCAGAGATTTCCCAGAAAATACGCCTCAACTCCTCGACCTTCTGACCTTGTACAGAAACGTGGTTGCCTTACCCAGTGAACCAATGGGTAGAACAGACCTTGTCAAACATACGATTCAACTACTACCAGGAACTCAGCCGATTTACATACCAGCGTATCGATTTCCCCACAGCCAGAGAAAGCAGACAGATCAAATGGTACAGAACATGTTAGACCAGGACATTATTGAGCCCTCCGTCAGTCCATGGAATAGCCCACTTTTCTTAGTACCAAGGAAGGACGGCAACTTTAGACCAGTAGTCGACTATCGTAAGGTCAATTCTGTCACCGTTCCAGACCGTTTCCCGTTACCCGTCCTCACTGATTTGCTAGAATCCCTTGGTGAAAATAACGTAGTCTTTTTATCTTTAGACCTCCTCAGCCGGTACTGGCAGGTCGAAATGGAAGAGTCCTCTCGCCCAGTTACAGCTTTCAGCACCCCTTCCGGACATTTTCAGTTTAAGAGACTCCCTTTTGGTCTGAGAAATGCTCCTTCCGTGTTCATGCGATTTATCCATTCAGTCTTCAGCGGTATGATGGGACACTCTCTTTTTGGTTACCTAGATGATATCATTGTTGTGAGTAAATCCATCCCTGACCATTTCACCAAGCTCCGGCAAGGCTTTGAACGCCTCCAGCTCGCAGGCCTGAAAATCAATCTCAGTAAATGTGACTTCCTGCGAAAGAAAATCAAATTCCTAGGCCATGTCGTAGATGCATAAGGCATTCATACTAATGAGGATAAAACTAAGGCAATTATTAACTTCTCAGAACCTACCACTACTGAAGCTGTACGAAGTTTCCTGGGCCTCAGTGGCTATTATCGTAGATTCATACAGGATTATGCAAAGATCGCCGCTCCTCTGACCCACTTACTCAAGCAGAAAGTGCCCTTTGTTTGGACTAACGACCAGTCACAGGCTTTCCAAAAGCTAAAGACAGCTCATGTAAATGCCCCTGTTCTAGCATTCCCTGATTATACCACACCCTTCCTTCTCTGCACAGACGCCTCAGGCACTGGACTTGGTGCCGTTTTGATGCAACTCAATGAAGCATCAAGGAAGCGCGTAATAGCGTATGCTAGTCGCACCCTTACAACCGCTGAATGTAACTACAGTGTCACAGATCTCGAAGCGCTAGCGGTAGTCTGGTCTTTGAAACATTTCAGAGATATAGTCTATGGTTATCCAGTGCATATCCAAACAGACCACCTTCCACTATGTGATTTGTTCAAGAACCGCAACCTAACAAGTAGGCTAGCTAGATGGTCCGTCATCATCCAGGACTTTAATCCCACTTTTCAATATGTACCAGGCAAGTTGAATGTAGTCGCAGACGCACTCTCACGTCACGTAGCAGCAGCTATAACATCACTGCAGCCTGAAGTAACTGAAAACACTACACTAACGTCAGAAGTTGTTCGAAACTTTCAGCGCCAAGACCCCATGTGGTCCAAAGTCATTTATTTCCTAGAATCTGGCGGCCTCGACCTTACCTACTCTGCCAGTATCGCTAGATGGGTTCATGCTAGATGATGATCTCTTGTACAGGAAAACACTACTAACAGGCAAAGACATGCCCAATCGCGAAGTACGCCAACTTGTCCCCACTGCCCTGATACCAAAGGTTCTTCACATTGTTCATAATACTCCTCAAGTTTCCCATCCACGTAAAGACCGATGCTTGCGCCAAGCACGTCTCAAATACTATTGACCAACCATGCGCCGCGATATCAATGTCCACTGTGACTCTTGCCTCTCCTGCCACCGCCACAAAGGATCAACCGGCTTACCTGCACAATCTCTTACAATACCCAATCCCGTCACGACCATGGGAAACTGTCTCAATCGACCTCTTAAAACTACCTCTCACGGAATCCGGCGCTGAGAACTTGTTCGTAGCAGTCGACCACTTCTCCTGCTACTGTGTCCTCGTACCCCTCTCTGACAAGACCGCGGAGAGCGTTGCACGTGCTTTTGTAGATCGTGTAATTTGCCCATTCAGTACCCCTCATACCATTCTTACTGACAATGGTACGGAGTTCAACAATAGCCTTCTAGATGAGATCTGTCGCTGCTTTCATATCAGTAAGTGCAATGTCATGCCTAACCATCCGGCTTCCAATGGCCTTGTAGAACGCCGCAACCGAAAAATCTTAGAGTGCCTCAGACATCTAGGCTCCCATAGTTCGTCCTGGGATGACTGGATTCCCCAAGTGGCATCCTCAATCAATAGCTCCATCAATGCATCCATTGCTGAATCTCCCTTCTTCGTTTCACCTCCAGGACCTGTCCACTAAGGACACAAGATGGGTCCACGTCAATGACTTAAAGCGAGCACCCCGTGGCCTCGTGTTGGAAGAGTCACTCACACAACCTCCTGACCCCCCTTCCCCTCCACACATCCCTCAATCTACTTTGTCTCCACCTATCCCTCAGTCTCCTTCATCTCCACCTCCACCTACTCATTCATCAACCAATCAATATCGGTCCAAACTGCGCTCTGCCCATCAACCTCTTCAAGACCTCCCCAATTAACTCTACCCTGATTTTCTAGGTACGATGTTAGCGATCTCCCTGCTGACAGTGCTGACCCTCCTGGGGTCTGGGTCAGGTCAGGATGATGGTGGTGTACGTCCCGGGGCCTTGGTCGGCTCAGGAGGTGAGGTAATGCTTATCGAAGAACTAGTCTCCATGCGCTATGATCTTGTGCCCCTGGCCGACATAGCCATTGCCCTACCTGCCTATGCGCACCAGCTCCACGGAGTCAAGACCCATCTCACGGCCATCATGGGGACACACAACCCAAATGAGTATCTCTATAACCTTTTCCTCCCACTCTTCTGGCAATTGCAATACATAAGTAACAGATTCACTGAGCTCAATGACACATTTTCCATTCAGACACCCGTTGGTCGTTCTCGTGTGAAACGAGGTCTCTTCAACTTCGGCGGTGAGATTCTAAGTGGCTTGTTTGGCGTTGCTACAGCCCGTGACATTTCTAGCTTCAAATCTGATCTCACTCATTTAGCTTCAGCCTAGAATCCCAACGCCGAGTCATCAAAATCCAACACACTATGTTACAGAAGGTTACGACCCACCTAAATGAAGTCACGTCCACTCTAAACAACTTCACCAATTTGTTACAACGACACCTTTCAGATCTCAACGTTATCTCTCAGTTCTTCTACCTCAAACTCAACATGGATAATCTCCAACTGGCCATTGACTCTCTCCTGTCTCAAGTCTCTACCTTGGTTCGTATCCTGGTCGATGCTATAAATGGACGTGTCACTGCCGACTTAGTACCTGTCTCAGCTCTCCATTCTGTCCTGGAATGGGCTCACTCCACCTTCGGTCTATCCCCGGTCCTCCCCTACTCCTCCCTCGAATATTATTATCCTGTTCTCGAAGCCACTCTTCTCACCAAATACGTCATCGTCCATATTCCTCTCGGTTCTGCCATAACCTTTAACCTTTTCCACATCATTCCCTTCCCTTTCCGCCTCAACAACTCCTTGTTACAAGTATCTGTTCCTTCAGAATATTTCCTCCTCTCCCATGATCATCTTTCAGTTGCCTTCCTTTCTTCCACAGACCTCCAGAAATGTTCCTCCCTTACTCCGACCTCTCGTCTCTGTGCTGCCCACCTTTTCGCTATCTTCCCTAGCAGTGCTACACCCTGTGAGTCTGCTTTAGTTCACAACCATTCCATCTACTCAGCCTGTTCTTTTGTACCAGCTCCTGAACTCCCGGTCCACCATGCTCACCTCAACCATGTCCAGTACTTCTTCTTTGTTGTTCCCATCTCTGTCACAGTCATGTGTCCTGGTTCTTCAGTTCGTTCCGTCCCCGCTAGTGGTCTCTACAAAGCCCCAGACTATTGTACCATCAAATCAGAGTCCGTCATCACTTACGCCACTCGTTATCACCAAGCTGTCCGTAAAGACTCCTATGACATCTTTCAACCAATCGACATGCCCTCCACCCTACCATCTGCCAACATTACCATCACCTCCCCTAACTTGCGCATGCTAACATTCCTCAATGACAGTGACTTCATTATGGATCAATTTTCTCTGGCCTTCAGCCGTTCCTGGGTTCATCCAACAGTTGTGTTTCCCCCTGTGGTTATCACTTTCATAGGTTTTCTACTCATCATATGTGCAGTGCATTGTTGTGTCAGAAAAATGGAACGCCGACTCCAGGAAATCAGAGTCGCAACAGGCATAGTACGCCCTACACATGACGTAGAAACTCCCCGTACTTAGTGCCCTCACATTCAGTGACTACCAATGCCATCTGACAATTCACCAAACTGTGAACAGAACTCTTCCTACTAGAAAATGATGGTATTTCTTTAATGCATTATTGAGTGACAGTGTATCCTACAGAAACTACCAAAAAAAAAAAAAAAAGAACGAAGAACAACAAAAGAACTCTCATATCTACTTGTTTATCATGTATCAAAATATTATTGTATAATCCCCATTATATCTATATATCCCTTCGCCCTTACTGGACACATACCTATTAATCCTTGTATATCTTATCTGTATATATCCTTCTAATTCCCTCCCCTCAACATGGCCATGTCTCCCCTGCTGCCCCTGTATCATACTTATCCCTTGTACAATCCTCCCCGACCTTGCCTTAATACTATAATCACACACCATATAACTCCTGGTGTCAGGAGACACCATCTCAGCTACCCGGGGGAGTAGTGTACCCCCTCCACAATATGTCTACCACCGATGTATACATGTCCCCCCCCAATGCATAAATGCCCCCACTAAACTTGCTGACCTAGCATGCTTTCCCAGGGCCTGAAGCCTGGGAAGACGGCGCCACTGCATCAGTTCAGAGCAGACATTCAAGAAGGGCAGACTATTTTTTTTGTGAGCTCGTAATAAACTCCTTATCTAGCTGTTTGTACATGGAGTTTCTATCACCAAAGTATTGCAAATTACAATAACATTCAGCTTAATCCTGCATCATCTTTGAACATGCTTGGGGTTCCATTTACTCGGGACTTATCTTGGAAAGATCATATCACATCTCTTGTAAAATCTGCTTCCAAGAGATTAGGTGTGCTCAGCCGACTCCATTCCTTCTTTACCCCTGCACAATTGTTGACTCTATACACGGGTTTTATCCGTCCCTGTGTAGAGTACAACTCTCATGTGTGTTGAGGCTCTTCACATACAGCTCTTCTCAATAGGGTGGAATCTTCGCCGCACTGTTGCATTTTTACCTCTTTTCTATGGCTACTTCAATGGTTACTGCTCCTCTGAACTGTCTACATGCATTAGTCCACCTCTTCGACAGGAGCGTAGCACCCGTCTAGCAGCAAACTCTCATCCCTTTTCTGTCCAACTCTTATGCAAGTGTTAACCGTTACTCCCAGTCCTTCATTTATGCAACGGGTCAACTCTGGAACTGTCTCCCTGTGTTTGTATTTCATGCTTCCTATGATCTCCAGTCTTTCAAACGCAGTGTGTCCAGGCATCTCGAAATGATCGGATCTTGATTTTGGTTCTCTCTTGTATTTTCTTTTCTTTTGGAAGGAGCAGTTATTGCGGGCTCGTGGCCTTTGGTTCCTTCTTCTTCGCATGAAATAAAGTACAAAACAGAAAGAAATTCCTTTTAACCCTTTGACGGCGATGACTGGTTATTTACTTATTCATTTATTTGGTTATATATGCAAGAAGGCGAAATTGTGAAACTTAGGAAAAGTTTTTGGACTTGAAGGGTTAGTTATCTTTTTCTCAGATTAAATCGTCTGAAGATGGCAAATATTATATACGGTGGTACGTTATCGGGCTAAAGTGTTCAAACCAATTTTCCCATGATCTTCAAAATACGAAAGAAATTACCGGTATTATTTTTCGGGGCAATTTCTTTCAACCTCGATAGCCAGCTAGCATTATATCGCTGCATTTTTAACCTACCGTCGAAAAAAATGAAGCAAAGTGAACCTGCAGTTACTCCAATGACCTTTAGTTGTCACATCAGAAATAAATGAGGGTTACGGCAAAGCTCGTTGCTAATTTCATTTTGTTTATTTATTATTTTATCGTCTGTACACGTCATGATATTGCTGAGAGGAAAATGTGTTTTTTTTTTTGGGGGGGGGCCCTGGTTTGTACACCTTTACGGTTGATATTTTTGTCATTTTCGGCTTCTTTCCCTTAGTTCAATGGCAGAATCACTTTAATAGCACTTCATAGTGATTATCAGTATGAGTATGTTTTACTAGGCATCTCTCTCTTATTTTTTTTCTTTCAACGGCTCATCATGCATGAAGTTAAACTATTCAGGGTGTGGTATTTACAACAGGAACAAGTGAAGGCTGAGGTAAATGTCGCAGTCTTTATTTTTAATGCAGAGTGCAGTTCACTAGCTACGAAAATTATAAAGAAAAAATAATATCTTGTTTGTACTGTAGTTCCGGCCAGTTGTGGATGACCCTAGTATTACCATGGCTCAGTTAACTGCGTCACAAAAAATGAAGGCTGAGGTAAATGTCGATACACATTTTATATTTTGGTCTGTGCACGTTATTCTGCCAACCCTCGATCTTGGAACATCTGTTGAGCTCATGTCACAGCATTGTAACCTAGAGCCAAAAAAAGGTAACAGACTGGACTTGCACTTATTCAGGAGGGCTAAGGTATTATCACCAGGGACAAGTGAAGGTCAAAATATATGTCATCACACCTATTTCATCGGTAACTGTACACAGGCCACGAAAACTGTTAAATATAAAAGTGTCTTGCGATTTCACCCTGGCCCCCTATTGACTGGAGACGCTGGATCCGACGGCCGCTTGTGCTGAGTAAACTCGGATTTCGGCCTGGATGAAATTTTTACCTGTTATTTCTGATGATATACTTTAACGTGTGTGTGTGTGTGTGTGTGTGTGTGTGTGTGTGTGTGTGTGTGTGTGTGTGTGTGTGTGTGAGGAGAAAAAATGTGAGAGGAAATTTAGGCTTTTTTATGTATATGTAGGGGGATATATGTTTGAGAGAGAGAGAGAGAGAGAGAGAGAGACAGACAGACAGACAGACAGAGACAGAGACAGAGACAGACAGACAGACAGAGAGACAGAGACAGACAGACAGACAGACAGAGACAGAGACAGACAGACAGACTGACAGACAGACAGACAGACAGACAGAGACAGAGACAGACAGACAGACTGACAGACAAAGACAGAGACAGAGAGACAGACAGACAGAAAGACAGACAGACACACAGACACGCAGACACACAGACAGAAACACACGAACTGACACACAGACACACACAGGCTGATACAGACAGACGCAGACGCACATAGACACACACAGAAAAGCACAGACACATTCAGACACATTTAGACAGACAAACAGACCCACAGACACAGACACCGACACACGCACACACGCATACACGCACATAAGCATACACGCACACACGTACACCGACACAGGCACGCAGACACACCCACATGCACACATACACAGAAAGACAGCCAGGCACATGGACTGACAGACAGCGAAGTATAGACAGACAAGCTGACAGACAGACATAGAGAGAGAAAACAGATAAAGACACAAAAAGGTAAATAGAAAGGTACAGTAAGAGAGAGAGAGAGAGAGAGAGAGAGAGAGAGAGAGAGAGAGAGAGAGAGAGAGAGAGAGACGGTGGGTGGAAAGGAGAGAGGAAGCAATGAAAGAGAGAGAGGGAGGGAGGTAGGTAGGGGGGGAAGACGTGAGGGAAGGAAAAAGAAATGAGAGCCGCGAGGTTAAAATATGGCCTCAAACTGGATGTTGCTGTTTCAGAATTTTTCCACAAGCTCTCATTTACGTCACCCCGAACGAATTTTCCTTAATTACTGCGGCGTCCACCGTATTCCCATTCCATGCATATTCAGCCAAACAGACATAATTACGACAAGCAACTGCACCCTACCTCCCACACCGCATGTTCATACTGCCCTCATATTTCATCCCTCCAGTCTGCCCCACTCTATCTAGCCTCCCACCTACTTGTTATCACCCGCCTTTAGAAGGCGGATCGATAATGTTTTTGCCTGCCTCTGTGTGTGTGGGGGGGTGGGGGGTTGGTGGGGGGTGGGGGGTTGGTGGGGGGTGGGGGGGTGTTCCCATTATATCTCATGAACGGCTTGAGCTATCAACAGGAAACTTTGAAGATATCAAGATATGGCCAAAATCTTGGACGAGTCCGAAAATGGGCACTTGGGGTCAAAGTCAAGGTCACCAAAATGGCTGCCAAAGGTCAACTAACTTTTCTCGCCCCCTTTTAACACCAGTGTATCGCATGAACGGCTTGAGCTATCAACATGAAACCTTCAGGGTATCAAGATAAGGATATGGCTGACAGCTTATTCTGGCAGGTGATTAGCATTCGGCTCCCGAATGCTTTTCTTTCATTATTCTTGTGGTCATTCGCCCTGCCTCTTTTTTGTTTCTATGTTTTTTTTTTTTTCACAAAATTTTCATTCTCGTCTTCATCCTTCTTGCATAATAATTCATCACTTCATCCCACCTGACGCTTTTTTGTCTCCCACCTCCTCGTTAATATTGCCTTCATCCTCTGTCCTCCTTGATTATTCAGCGAGTGCAGACCTAATTACTACACACAAGTACACCCTGTCACCCTCCTCTTGCTCATACTGCATTTTTCTGTCTCAGTCAGTCAGTCAGTCTGTCAGTCAGTCAGTCAGTCAGTCAGTCAGTCTGTCTGTCTGTCTGAGTCAGTCTGTCAGTCAGTCTATCTGTCTGTCTGTCTGTCTGTCTCTCTCTCTCTCTCTCTCTCTCTCTCTCTCTCTCTCTCTCTCTCTCTCTCTCTCCCATCCTTTCCATGACCAAATTTTCGTTCTTACATTTTGGATCCGTGTCTTTTTCATCTTTCCACATTTTCTCACCATCTAGACTAAATCTTGTCATCTTTTTAATTCAGTCTTCCTTCCATTTTTCTTCTTTTCTTTTATCATCCGTCCTTGCTCCATGACGCCCAAGAATTGTCTCATGCCTGTCAGCATCCATCATCCAGGCTTCACCCAGATTTTTCCCTTCTGTAGCTTTTCAGTCTTTATATTGCCCTCTTTCTCAACCCTCCTTTCCCCCATTATTATTCCTCCTCTCTGTGTCTGTCCCGCATCATTTCAGATTATCTCCATGTACCCTCATCACGTGACACAAACCCCCCCGCCCTTCCATCTTTCTCCTTGCTAGTCCTGTCATACAACCTCTTCGTTTCTCTTCTATTTCCTGTTACGTTTATTCCTTTCTGCGTCTGCCTTGCAATATTTCATATGTCTCCCTGACTCCTCTTGCTTTGACCCCTCCCCACTCCTCTGTTACCTACGCCAGTCCTGAGGTTCATCTAGTCTTCCTCTTTCCCTCATGCAAGTTTTCCAGCTTTCTTTCTTATATTTTCTTGCATTATTCCCCTCTGTCTCTCCCCTACAACATTTCAGCTATTCAGTTTGCACAGCAGCTAAAGCAAGTACCTGTGAATACTCTGTGCGATGTATTATGAGACCATGTATGCTAAAGATTGGGATAGGAGAGCTGCTACGGCTGGTGGTTGGTAGCCCGTACTATTGCAGATGTCATACGTCGATTCATAGCGATTATTTAATTTACATTCGTTAGTAATCTTTGTATTATTGTAAGCAGCCTCATGGAATCACTTACAACAGCATATTTTGAAATGGCAATAAACAGCACAAATATGTATAGTAAGTTTATTGCTTTACAGGGTCTGTGAAATCCTTGCTATCCGTTTTGGTAGTGGAATAGATCTTCAAGTAAATGGTTACCGTTCTCTCAAAACAGTTTAGGAACGCCTATAAAATATTACATTACCTCTCCTTTCCACTGATAATTATCTGATGGAGCATTCCGTAAAGTGTTCATCCATCCATCCATCCATCATCTAATCCTACGTTGCCCCATGAGGAGCGTAGGAGCCCGGGGCTAGGAAAGTTGGTCCTGGCATTTAAGATGAGAGTGACCAGCCTCACTCATCCCTGAGTGCCATTACGCGAGCAATAAACCCCAACCATTCCTTGGATATAAACCTTCACCGGCTCAATCCGATTGGAGCGCAATAATTACCCACTAAACCACCAGGCGCCAAAATTTGGTTATATGGTTACCACCCAGCACGGTAAATAGTTTCCTGGTGTACAGGAAATCATTTGGCTTGTCACTCAGTGTAGAGTCACCCACAGGCAGAAGGAAGAGGAAAGAATGAAGGAAAAAAGACACAAGAGGGAGTGTAAAGTCACCCGCAGGCAGATAATGTTTGAAAATGTGATATCGCCACAACCTGGCTCGGTTATGGTTCATATCCAGCAGTAGGGGTGTTTCGTGAACCAGGTTCATGAATATCGAATACAGTCGCATGATTTGATAATTACGGGACATCCAGTATCATGACATTTCATATGCGTAAAATCCAGAGCCTGTGTGTACAGTTTCATTGCATAGCGTATATATTAGGTGTGGTACCATATGTGTCCCTGTACTGTGAGATATTAATCACAAGTTTATGAGTCATAAAGTACGAACATTCACATAGGCCAATACACTCCTGTTTTGGAGACTAAATAGAGGTGGGTAAGACCATGCATACCAGCTTTTCCGAGACATCACTCGTCTCTCGTAAAATATTTTTGTGAAAATCATCCCCCTCCTGTTCAGATACCCGTTTTAGCTACTAGACACTTCCCTTCTCACAGTCTCTTTCTTACCTCTCACAGTCTTCCACTATCCTTCTCTCATGCGAGCCTTCTATATCTGTCCTTGCATTATTCATCTCTGTATCTGCCTTGCAAAATTTCATTTAGTCTTTCCGTCCTCTCTTGCCTTCACCACTCATGTGACCTCTCCAATATCTAGCCTCCCTTTTCAAATGTTAGCCTGCCAATCGTCTTCCTTATCTCCCTCCATTGACCTCTTCATTCTTCATCTATTCCACCCTCCAGCAACCCTTGCCATATTCCTATATACCTTCCTCCTGCAACCTCTCTAATCTTCCTCCATACTTCCCTTCTGAAGGTTCTCCAGCCCGATGAACGTTGTGGAATCAACTATACCAGTGCCACCTACAGTGACTGGGGATGTACTACACCACCCTGGGCCACGCAAGTACCAAAACTGCTATAATAATTTCTGTTACAAATACAGCCACTGCAACGATATCTGAAAGTACTAACGACATAATTACAGCTATATGTACAACCACAATGCTATTACAACAGCCATTAAAGCCCAGCAACAAAGTAAAATATACAGCAAAACGACAAGTCGGTTGCATCTTGGGAACAGCAAACCCAATGCCCCAACACCAAGAAGGACTTCAGCTCCTACAGTCACCTCTACAAAAAAAAACAAAATTAGCTCTACAACCAATCAGAATAAACAGCAGTAGCTTACTGAAGTTGTGAGCATCGTTGAACCTAGGAGACAGGGTCCAAGAAACAGCAACTATATTATCTGCAACTGTAACTGTAACTGCAAAATTCATAGTCTTACAAATGACGTATAAATAAGCAGCAAAGATAAAGTCAGAAGTATTATGGGACCAACTAACCATGTACCCGCTGAAATGAATGCTGCATGAGATGTAGTGGTGGAGCTTTAGGGACGTGTATCTCTCGAGGCCAATTAAATATCTGCTACATTAACAACAACAACATTCCCCATCATATCAACAGAAGAAAGTAAACAGCAGCACTGAAACTGTGAATGTGAGTGAGCCACGGAGTCCACTGCCCCTAATGAAATCAGCAACAGTAAAAATATCTATGAATGTAACTGCAGTATTCCCAGCCTCACGACACAAAAATAGCCATCAACATTTGTTACGAGCGTCGTGTAATCAACTAACCTAGTACTCTCTGCACAGGGTGTCCACAAGAGGCATATCAGTGGATTCGGGAAAAGCGAATGACCCATAACTTCTTAATTAACTGCTACAAAAACAGCTACCAATAAACAAGCAACAGTTAGTTATATAGCTACAACGATAACTTCTACTACAGCTAATACTACTGCAAAGATGCCTTCAGGAATATCAGTAGTCTTCATCCCTGCAAAACAGGAAATTATAACACTTAACAATAGGAAAAATCACCTCTACAAATGACAAGGATAAATAATACTAACTAAACTAGGAGTGTCGTAGAACAAGCAAGACCCTTAATTGGCTGTGTCTGGGCAGGGACGCCTTAAATCGCTTACAGCGGCAACAAACTTAACTACAGCTACAATACTCCTACCTTTACAGAGGATGAAAACAAGTATAAAAAATGAATTAGGAACCTCGTAGGGTCCATTGTCCTGAATTGCTTGGCTGCAAGGGACGTAGCGGCGGGGCTCAGGGGACGCCAACCTCTCGAGGCCACTTAAATCTATCTATCTATCTATCTATTGCCAGACGCCTTAATCCCTTATACGGGGTGGCCACAAACAAATCGCCTCCACGTCATCCTGTCCCCCGCCATTTCACTGCCCAGCTCCCAATTCACACGCCCCTCTCTCATATACCTCTCCACTCCGTCCCTCCATCTCATCCTTGGCCTTCCCCTCCCTCTCTCCCCTTCCACCTCACTCACATACGCTCTCCTCGTCACTCTCTTACTCTCCGTCCTCTCCACATGGCCAAACCACCTCAGTGTGTTTCTCCTAACGCTTCCTATCACATCCACATCCACACCATAACGCTCTTTCACATCCTCATTTGTCAGTCTGTCTGTAATGTGACTCCACAGGCTCCTTTCAGATAACTCATTTCCACTGCTCTCACTCTTGACTTGAGTCCCTCCAACAAGGTCCAAACTTCACTTCCATACGTTAGAGTTGGTATCACAATACTGTCATGTAGTAACTTTTCACTTAATTACTGTCCAAGGTCTTTGCTAGCCATGTAACTAACTGTGTGCTCCCCTTTGTATAATCCTTTAATAGCAGCGAAAGTAGCAATGTACGTACTTTGGTTGAAGGGTCTGATTGCTTAAAATAATACTTGCTTAAAATAATTATGAGGGGCCACGAATTTTCATCGCTTCGGCACAGACATTGTATTTTGTCAGCAGCAGAAATTAAACACGTATTAATTGTTACATAAGGCTAGAATTGCACGAGCAGCTTTAATTTTGAAACGCGAAGTGCAGGAAAAATGTGTTGATCAGAATAATTACATCTAGAGCAGCTGCTATATATATGCTTTTTCTTAGACTGTTTCAGTTCAGTTTTATGCTTGTTGCAACAAAAGAAATGTTAGTAACCAGACTATTATCAGTACCTAATTCTTAATAGGCCAGCGTGACTTAGTAACTTATTTTTTAAAAGGAGGACCTACCATTTAGCAATGTGGCTCCTTAAAAGTATTTTAATCAATCACCATCATCAACCAGAGTACGTAGATTGTTACTCTCGCTGTTATTAAAGGATTATACAAATGGGAGCACCCTGTTAGTTACATGGCTAACAAAGATCTTGTACAGTATCATCATCGCTTCAGGAAGCTTCTTAGCACCTCTTCCTTACTTATTTATTTTTGTATACGGCTGGTTAATATCCTTTTACACAGTATAAATGAAGAATAAGGAGATATTAGATGATTTATCTAATACGGAGATTGACAGTAAGGTGTAATTGGCAAAATAAGTTGCTTTGGAAAAGGTGTTCGGAAGCCTCCGTGCCGTTATCTAACCTGCCTGGCCCAGAATGTCTTGGAGTTGAGTATCATCAACTGAATTCAGCGATAATAAAATATAGATTACACTCTTGGGTTGAAAGTGCTAAAACAACAATGGAAAATATTATAGATTTCTTTATCAGGCGCAGGTATAATTTGCTGATATGACAGTTGCAAACAGCAACTTGTAAATATCATCATTTGTATATTAGTAGTAGTACTAAGCGTAACTGATAGTCCCAAGGATCGATATTACTTTCTATCTATAGCCATCATAAGAATGTGTATGAGTGTGCGTGTTCGTGTATGTGTATGTCTTTTTCTTTTTATAGATAGATAGGTAGATAGATATAGAGATTTGTCATGTCGTTATATAATGGCCAGACATAAGAGAGAGAGAGAGAGAGAGAGAGAGCATAATCCCTTTCTTCACCCGCGTGCATATACTGTATATCATCCAGCAAACGCACATTTACCCTCCGGCCACCAGAACGCACCCAGATATGCATCTGATACCCAGTGCCAATGACACCGCCACCTACACCAGGCACACACACACACACACACACACACACACACACACACACACACACTTGCAAACTGGCACGAACGCTTGTGCACGCTCCAATACTCAAATTTTAATAGATATGCAACCCGATACAATTCTCAAGGGCACACACACACACACACACACACACACAACCAACCCTCACTCACGGAGACGTAATCATTATCAATTTCTCCACCACAGTGTAGGCGGCCAGACCTCACGCAAGCTGAACCATCGCTGGAATGAAACTGTGTAAAGAGAAAACGTGTCATCTTTATTACTGTCATCGTTATCATTATCCTCAAGCTTATCATTACCATTATTTGAGGCATGTTAATTATTTTCATCTACACTGTCAATGTTGCTTGTTTTCCATAATGTGCGAAGAGGGTGAGGAAAAGAATACGTGTCATCATCATCATCATCATCATCATCATCATTGTCGTCGTCATGACTTTTCCTTGGGTGTGGACTGAGGGGGAAGAAGAGAGAGAATGTGTCATCATGATCGTCACTTTTCCTAGAGTGTAGAAGAGGGTGCGGAAGCAGAAACATGTCATCATCATCACCATCATCACCACCACCACTCTTCCTACGGTGTGGGAGAGGGTGGGGAAACAGAAATCGTGTCATCATCATCATCATCATCACTTTTCCTCAGGTGTGGAAGAGGGTGGAGAAACAGAATTCGTGTCATCAGCAGCAGCAGCACCACCATCATCATCATCATTTTTCGTAAGGTGTGCAAGGGGGTGGAGAAATAGAAATAGTGAGATCATCATCATCATCATCATCATCATCATCATCTCTGCTTCCATACTATTGTAACCGACTTGAAAAAGCTTCTTCATGCTGATAAGGTTGGTGAATGGTGGATCCTACTACTCGGTTTCGGAGTTTCTCTTCATCTTCAAGCCGTCTGAACACCAAGAATAAATTGCAATACACAGAAGTATGATGAAATACTTAAGAAGAAGTAGTATATATATATATATATATATATATATATATATATATATATATATATATATATATATATATATATATATGCAAATATATATATATATATATATATATATATATATATATATATATATATATTGTTACATAGCCTATGATTTCATCATCCTTTGTGTAATTTTAACGCTCAGTTGCTGCATGTTTGATCACGAGCGTGTTCTGCCTCAGTCCCCCCCTTCTACCGTTATAGTAGAGTAAGTCGTTCTCTCTGTTATACTTTGCGAGATTTTCAGCTCTCTGTCCCCATGGCTTCATTTGCGCGTCCCTCTTACAAGTTGTATCAGGCTCTGCCAGCCCCTATATAATGAGCTCAGTCTCTGCATCATTGCCACTTAGATCTGCTCCTCATTTTGTTCACATCTCTGTCCTCCCCTGTACAGATATTATTATTGTGAGTGCTCAAGAAGTCTCCAACCATCTAGCAGCTGTGTGTAATTTGAGTATAACTGTTGTTTTTTTTCTTGTACTGTATAGCATAAGTTTAATTTGTAGGCCTCGTGAAGTTTTTGTAATTCATGTGGGGTTCTTTATGTCAGTCATTTTTGATAATAGTTTGTATCTGTAATCATTTATCTGGCATTCACTGAGTATTATCTGGTATCTCATTTTATCAAGGCTGACTTAGATAAATTTACTCTTGCTAATTTTGTGTTAATAGAGGCTATTGCAGTTAACCATATATTTAACCTGTTTATTTGCCATTACATTATCCTTATGAGTTCTGAATGTTTTGTTGTTAGTTTGTGCATTAAACTTTAACTTGTAATTTTACCTAACTCTTTTGTTTTGAACCTGGAACTTTACGGGACAGTAGTGACTCTTCGTATTCTCACTTAAAGTGTACATTATCTTTCTCTGTTCCGTAACATAAATTTGGCGACCTCATATCAGGATATTCAGGATATTATCATAAGGATATTGTTTGATATTTTGTGACTGTGATATATTCATGATGGCTACTATTTCTACACTTGATGAAGCCAGGGATTTTTTGTCAAATGTGCAAACAGTGTGTGATATAGAAAACAGAACAAAGAATGAACTTAAGCTTGTTGCTCAACAATTGGGAATTGCAGTTCACTCTCATCATTCTAAAGATCAAATTGTTGGCATGATTAATAAAAGCTTGTTTAATGTAACTCCTCCAAATGAGCAAACGCAGATTGAATTAGCTAAGTTACAGCTAGCCCTGCAGGAGGCTCGTGTGAAGGAAGCTGAATTTCAAGCACGTGCTAAGGAGGCTGATGTTAAGGAGGCAAATGCTCGTATTCAAGAGGCAGAGGTACGGGCTCAGGCACAAATTGAGCTTGCCAGGATTCAGGCAGACCATGAGTATCGCATGAAACAAGGTGGAACTGGATCATCTTGCTCTGATGATTTTGATGTGGCTAAAAATGTTAAACTTGTCCCTCCTTTTAATGAATCTGATTTAACAAAGTATTTTCAGTTGTTTGAGAGGGTAGCTACAGGTTTTAATTGGCCTAAGGAGTATTGGCCAGTACTCCTTCAAACTGTTCTCACCGGTAAAGCTCAAGTAACTTATGCATCTTTGCCTCAGGATCAATCTGATAATTATGATGTAGTTAAGAGCTTGATTCTTAAGGCCTATGAGCTTGTTCCTGAAGCCTATAGAGTAAAATTTAGGACAACTTACAAGCAAGATAAGCAATCCCATGTTGAGTATGCAAAAATCAAAGAAGATTTGTTAGAGCAGTGGTTAAATTCTAAGAATGTGGATTCTGATTTTGACAAATTTAAGCAGATGATTTTGCTGGAGGACTTCAAAAGGTGTATTAGTAAATATGTAAGCCTATATCTTGATGAGAAAAGAATAGATAATTTGTCTGATGCTGCAGTTTTAGCTGATGAGTATGTTCTCACTCACAAGAGATATTCTAGAGAAAAAGGGAAAGCTGAGAGTAAGTACGTTGCCTCTACTCAGAGTACAGGTAACAGGAAAGAGAATAAGGATGATGTTTCTCAGGAAGTAAATACCAGCTTCACCTCTAGATTTCAGAAAAGTAAATGTACTTATTGTAGTAAGCTTGGTCATACTACGGAGAGATGTTTCAGGAGACAGCGTGATGTGAACAAAAAGGAGTCTTTAAATATTCAGTCAATTGGTCTAGTGTCCACTCTTGAGAGTTCCCAGAATTCTTTAACTGAGTTAACTGAACCTGCTTTGAGGGGTAACTTAAATTCTCATGATGGAGCTCCTCTTTTGAGCAGTAACGTGGGTGACACTCTTAAGAGTTCATGTGCTAATTTCCTGTCTGATGGTTTTGTCAGTCCTCTGGACAGTAATGACAGGAAATCAGTTAAAATATATCGTGATACAGGTGCTTGCCAATCCCTTATGCTGACCAGTGTTCTAGGCTCTAATGTTAATTCCTCTGATGAAACTGTAATCTTACAAGGTGTAGGGAATAATTACTTCTCTGTCCCTCTGTGCAGAGTGAATTTAGAGTCTGGTTTTGTTAATGGTTCCGTTATGGTTGGGTTGGTTGAGACACTCCCAATGTCAGGTGTAACTTTCTTACTTGGAAATGATATTGGTGGAAGTCAAGTGTGTCCAGCTCCTCAGTTGTCTAGTGAGCCAGTGGCTGCGACCCAGGATTGTGATGTCCCTGATGTGTTCCCTGCATGTGCTGTCACTAGGGCTAAGTCTAAAGTTACTGGTGATTTAGAGGATAATGATGATGATGATGTTATCCTAGCTGACACTTTTCTTGCTAATTTGGACCACTCACCAGATGAGGCAGTACCCCGTAGTGTTGATAATTTGTCTCGTCAAGAGTTGGTTGAGTTGCAGGTTGCTGACTCTGAGTTGAAAGGTCTAGCTAACTCTGCTTACAGTGAAGAAGAGTCAGCCGGTGCTTCTACTTGTTATTATGTAAAGTCAGGAGTACTTATGAGGAAGTGGAGACCCCCAACAGCATCAGCCGACTGTGAATGGGAGGTTGTACATCAAGTTGTCATCCCTCGTGTTTGTAGGCAGGATATCATTAGAGTGGCTCATGATTCCAGTTTGGCAGGACACCTTGGAGTGAGGAAGACTGTGGCACGCATTTTGAAACACTTCTACTGGCCAGGTATCTTCAGGGATGTTTCCTGGTATTGTAAGTCTTGTCACACCTGTCAAGTTGTGGGGAAGTGTAATCAGACCGAAAAGGTTGCACCTCTAGTTCCCATTCCTCCTTTTGAGGCGCCTTTCACCCGTGTGTTGGTGGATATTGTGGGCCCTCTTCCTAAGACTTCTTCAGGATTTTCTTATGTGTTGACCATGATTGACATGGCTACTCGTTATCCTGAAGCCATTCCACTTAGAAACATCTCAGCAAAGAACGTGGTTAAGGAAATGCTGGGGTTCTTCACAAAGTTTGGTCTGCCTAAGGAGGTACAGTCAGACCGGGGAAGTAATTTCATGTCAAACGTTTTCAAGCAGTCTCTGAAAGAGTTGGGCATCACCCAGATCACGTCTTCAGCTTACCATCCCCAGACCCAAGGAGCGTTGGAGAGATATCATCAAACACTCAAATCGATGCTCAAGAAATACTGTTTGGAACATCAGAAAGACTGGGATAAAGGTCTTCCATTCGTTGTGTTTGCCGCAAGAGAATCTCCAAATGAATCACTGGGCTTCTCACCCTTTGAACTACTGTTTGGCCATGAAGTAAGAGGACCCCTTAAGCTACTCAAGGAATGCTGGCTGTCGGAGGAAGATGACGTCAACCTGCTGGAGTATGTGATGAAGTTCAAAGAACGGCTGTCCACTGCTTTACAGCTGGCGAGAGAAAATTTAGGAGCTGCTCAGGAGAAGATGAAGACTTGGTATGATAAGAAGTCCAGGTTACGCCACTTTCAGCCAGGAGATCAGGTTTTGATTCTGCTACCAGTTCATGGGCAACCTCTTCAAGCCAAGTTTAGTGGCCCTTATTTCGTGGAGAAGAAACTCAGTGATGTCAACTATGTCATCGCCACACCAGATCGTAGAAAGAGCAAGCAACTATGTCACATCAACATGCTAAAGTTATATCACAGGCGGGACGAAAATAATCCAGTCTGCACTGTAGCTGTTCCACCCGAGTCTACAAGTGAAGTTCTCCCATGCAGCATGAGCCTGAGTGATAGTTTGGGGAAGAATCCTGATATCATGAATGATCTCCAGACTAAGCTTTCTCATCTACCTCCTAAGGAAAGGCAGGAGTTTTCGGCATTACTGCAGGAGTACCCGCAAGTGTTCCGTGCTACTCCAGGAAGAACCACTGTGTTGATGCATGATGTCGATGTTGGAGACGCAAAGCCAATTAAATTGCCTCCTTACCGTGTGAACCCAGTGAAAGTTCCTCTCATCCAGAAGGAGCTTGGCTACCTGTTGGACCACAAGATGATTGAGCCCTGTCAGAGCGAGTGGAGTTCTCCTGTCACTCTGGTCCCTAAGCCAGGTGGGTCACAGCGGCTTTGCATCGACTACAGACGTGTTAATCAGATAACTAAAACAGACACTTACCCTCTCCCTCGTGTGGAAGATTGCATAGACAAGATCGGAAAGGCTAGGTACATAAGTAAGTTTGATTTGTTAAAGGGATACTGGCAAGTACCTATGACTGAACGTGCTAGGGAGATCTCATGTTTTGTAACACTAGGAAAGGTTTTTGCATGTTCTGTAATGCCGTATGGTATGAAGAATGCACCAGCCACATTTCAGAAGCTCATGAATGTTGTAACAGAGGGTTTGGCAGGGTGTGTTGTTTATATTGATGATGTATTAATCTTCATTGACAACTGGAAAGATCACCTATGCCATGTCAGTAAATTTCTTGACCGTTTAGTTCATGCTAATCTTGTAGCTAATTTATCAAAGTGTGAGTTTGGTCAAGCTGAAGTTCAGTACCTTGGGTATGTAATTGGTGATGGACATGTTGCACCACCAGGAGCTAAGGTTCAGGTTATAAGTGATCTTCCCAGACCTAAAAGTAGGAAAGAGCTACAAAGATTTTTGGGAATGGTAGGTTATTACAGGAGATTTGTTCTTAACTTTTCAATTCTTGTATCACCACTTACAGACCTACTGAAAAAGGGAGTTAAATTTGTCTGGACCGATAACTGTGAATCCTCTTTCAACAAACTTAAAGCTATTCTATTAAGTCA
This sequence comes from Coenobita brevimanus, assembly GCF_032717465.1. Classification (NCBI taxonomy): domain Eukaryota; kingdom Metazoa; phylum Arthropoda; class Malacostraca; order Decapoda; family Coenobitidae; genus Coenobita; species Coenobita brevimanus. The sequence continues at coordinate 2,260,772 of NC_136994.1, read as the reverse complement.
GCCAGTGCTCGCTACTCCAAATTTTGCTAAGCCTTTTAAGATGGCTGTTGATGCAAGTGATATAGGAGCTGGGGCTGTTTTGCTGCAAGAGGATGATCAGGGCATTGAACATCCTGTATCTTATTACAGTAAGAAGTTCACTCCACCTCAAAAGAACTACTCAACTATTGAGAAAGAGCTTTTGGCCTTGATTTTGGGTTTACAGCATTTTTCATTTTATTTGTGTTCTGGTTTTGACCCCATAGTCATTTATACCGATCATAACCCACTGAAATTCCTTAGTAAGTTTAAAGATAAAAATCAGAGATTGACAAGATGGAGTCTACTTCTTCAGGAGTATTCATTAGACATACAACATGTCAAGGGGAAAGAAAATGTTATTGCAGATTGCTTATCTAGACTTTAGACAGATTGTTTTAGAGTTATAAGAAATTTCCTTTGTAAATTTCTTTTTCTTTGTGGGGAGGTGTTACATAGCCTATGATTTCATCATCCTTTGTGTAATTTTAACGCTCAGTTGCTGCATGTTTGATCACGAGCGTGTTCTGCCTCAGTCCCCCCCTTCTACCGTTATAGTAGAGTAAGTCGTTCTCTCTGTTATACTTTGCGAGATTTTCAGCTCTCTGTCCCCATGGCTTCATTTGCGCGTCCCTCTTACAAGTTGTATCAGGCTCTGCCAGCCCCTATATAATGAGCTCAGTCTCTGCATCATTGCCACTTAGATCTGCTCCTCATTTTGTTCACATCTCTGTCCTCCCCTGTACAGATATTATTATTGTGAGTGCTCAAGAAGTCTCCAACCATCTAGCAGCTGTGTGTAATTTGAGTATAACTGTTGTTTTTTTTCTTGTACTGTATAGCATAAGTTTAATTTGTAGGCCTAGTGAAGTTTTTGTAATTCATATGGGGTTCTTTATGTCAGTCATTTTTGATAATAGTTTGTATCTGTAATCATTTATCTGGCATTCACTGAGTATTATCTGGTATCTCATTTTATCAGGGCTGACTTAGATAAATTTACTCTTGCTAATTTTGTGTTAATAGAGGCTATTGCAGTTAACCATATATTTAACCTGTTTATTTGCCATTACATTATCCTTATGAGTTCTGAATGTTTTGTTGTTAGTTTGTGCATTAAACTTTAACTTGTAATTTTACCTAACTCTTTTGTTTTGAACCTGGAACTTTACGGGACAGTAGTGACTCTTCGTATTCTCACTTAAAGTGTACATTATCTTTCTCTGTTCCGTAACAATATATATATATATATATATATATATATATATATATATATATATATATATATATATATATATATATATATATATATATGCTGTTTGCAGATGATACTGCACTGGTGGCTGATTCAGAGGAGAGATTGAGACAGTTGGTAGAGGAGTTTGGAAGGGTGTGTGAAAGGAGGAAATTGAAAGTAAATGAGAATAAGAGTAAAGTAATGAAGTGTACGAGGTTGGTAGATGGTAGGGGGATGAATATAGTTTTGAATGGTGAGTACCTTGAGGAGGTAGAGTGTTTTAAATATTTAGGGTCACATGTTGCTGTCGATGGAAGAATAGAAGCAGAAGTGAAGTTTAAAATAAATGAAGTAGGTAAGGTGCTGGGAGGAATGAAAAAAGTGTTTAGATGTCGTTCGCTTAGAATGGATGTAAAGAGAAGGCTGTATGAGGATGTTGTGGTACCGACTGCTTTATATGGGGCTGAAACATGGAATATGGGTGTAGCAGAGAGGAAAAGTTTGTAATGGAGATGAGGTGTCTGAGGAGTATGTGTGGAGTGACGCGTATGGGTCGAGTGCGAAATGATGAAGTGCGAAAGAGAAATGGAGTTGTTCGGGAGATGGCTGGTAGAGTTGAGCAAAGATTGTTGCAATGGTTTGGGCATATGGAGAGAATGGATAATCAGCGATTGGTGAAAAAGATAACTAGATCTGATGTGAGAGGTGTAAGGCTGAGAGGGAGACCACGAATAGGATGGATGGACAGTGTGAAGAGAGCGATGGATGCGAGAGGGATGTCTGTTGAGCAAGGAAGAGTGGCTGTGCGTGACAGAAATAAATGGAGGGAAAATCGTAAATGAATAAATGATGACAGAGCCCTGAGGAGATATTCTCCCGCATTTGGTCTGATCAGCTAGTCAGGTCAGGTGCGGGTAAGGGGATGGGTCTATTATGATGTGGCAGGGGTAAACCAGCAATGCTGTCGGGCCCTGCTCCGGATGTTACTGATTGCACTGAGCAGTTGACCCTTGTGCGGTGTGGTGAGGTGAGCATCTGTCTCTTCTCCCCTTTGGGGCTAAGATGCGAATGAATGTGTTTGAATGGATGGGTAAATGGGGAGTGTGTCGTCCTGTCTCGGCTACCTCCCTTTCCTTGGGGGAAGCAGCCTAGGTATATATACTGTATATATATATATATATATATATATATATATATATATATATATATATATATATATATATATATATATATATATATATACAGAGAGAGAGAGAGAGAGAGAGAGAGAGAGAGAGAGGGAGAGAGAGAGAGAGAGAGAGAGAGAGAGAGAGAGAGTAATAAGTGCCAAGAACTGAATATTACCGAGATAAATGGGGGAAAAATAATTAAATGTAATGCATGTTTTTGAGAAATATGAAAAAGTATATAGTAAACAGAAAATAGGCAAGTAGGACGCAGAGAAAGATTGTCTTTTGTTCCGGGCGCGAAATGAACAAACAGAAAATTAATAGACAAATGCGGGAACACAGGTCTTACTGATGCGTCGCTAACGTCCAAGGGAGTGGAGCACCAGGCTTCCAAATATCTTTAGCGAATGACTGCTAGACACGCTCGATCCTTGAGACGCTTTCACATGTAAAATTTAACAGGTAAATAATATATTTACCGGTAATGAAAATATTAGAAAATGTGTGACACATCTGTAAACTGCAGGTGAGACAAAATCTGTTACTACTGCGATATGAAAAACGAAAAATCGTCAGACCGCACTTCGCCCAGTCCTATATTGCCCTATCAGTAGCGTAAGGGCCTGGGGCGACGCTACTCAGTGCAAACACTTAAGGTATGTGGCCAGTTCCTCTCCGCCAAGCGATATCCAAGTCGTACTGAATACGTAAACGATAAATAGCACAATGAATAAACGATAACAAAATATAATCTAACAAAAGTAATTAGGCAAAATAAGCCAAGTGAAATAAATAAATGATAACTAGATGCCATTAAATTAATATGCGATATCCCATACAAATTATAAAATGAACAACCGAAAATAATGATGTAAGAGATGATAAACCTGCGTCTGTCTGTAACGCCGCGGGTTGCTCTGTGTAAGGCATAACTTTGCTCCTCTTATCCCGGCCTGAATTTACATACATATTCGGTGATTTGTTTGTGAACTCAAGGGAGCCTTGTGTGTGTGTGTGTGTGTGTGTGTGTGTGTGTGTGTGTGTGTGTGTGTGTGTGTGTGTGTGTGTGTGTGTGTGTGTGTGTGTGTGTGTGTGTGTGTGTGTGTGTGTGTTGGTGCAAGTTTTCGGATACTGCGATACAAGATGAGTTGATCCGTCTGTCTGCACATCGGTAGTAGATCGGCCGCATAAACGAGTCAGCAAAACATTGAGCTAAAACTGCAAGATTTTAGCTGAGGTAGACTTGTGCCTGCGGAATGAATACAAAACTAATGAAACAAAAGAATTCGGTGGGTGAATGCTGATCGCCCGCCTTAATAAAGTAAATTATTGGACTTTTTCTGTCCAGCTCTCTAATGCAAGGGTTATCCGTTACTCCCAGCCCTTCAAGAATGCAACAGGTCAACTCTGGAACTGTCTACCTCTGTATGTATTTCCTACTGCCTATGATATCCTGTCTTTCAAACGCAATGTGTCCAAGCATCTCAAAATGAGCGGATCTTGAATTTGGCTCTCTGTTATCTTCTGTTTTTTCTTGGAGGAAATAATCTTGCGGGCTCCTAGCCTTTGGGTCCTTCTTCCTTGCATGATATAAAATTACCTGCAAATCAAATGTGAACACATTTAGCAAAACTCTACGGAATTCAGTCGTCGAGTTTTGCAAAAAGCCAGTTCATATTTAAAAATAAATGACGGCTGCCATTCGGTCGTCTTTGATCAAATCCTCACCAAAAGTAATAGGCTCCTTCACTTCCACATATTCGCAATTTGCTGAAAGTTTGGTAAAAATTCGTCCACAGCTTTTCGAGATATGTTGGGATAAAACACACACACACACACACACACACACACACACACACACACACACACACACACACACACAAGTACACTAATCAAAACTTAATACTAGCTCTCGCTTCGCGAATGCGGGTATAATGACTGCAAAGTGCATTACATCTGTGGCAGGGGAATACAGGAGAGGGCTCAACCCTCTCATTGTCGGATCATCTCTAGTATCTTATTCCAGCAAACCGCAGAGTACGTAATTCAGCTGAGAGTTAGCCTTAGGAAACAGCGCTGACAGTGGTGCAGGGGCAAATTAGACGATTTTATTTAGTTGAGAGGGAATCATAGCGAACTGAGGGTAGAAAGTTATTTATATCTCTTAAGTTTTGGACTGCACTGAACCCTCCTTCAGAGAGACTGGACGAAAAAACGACGAGGGACACATACACACGCGTGCAACACGTCTCCATATACTTGCCGGCCATTGACAGTCGCATAACACTACTGAATTTCCATATGGCCTTTATTTAGTATTTTCACTGCGATGACTTATTTTCGACTTTATTATTAAGACCACAAGAGAATTTTATGAATTATATTACACATTTTCCACGGTGATTAAACTATTCTGCCTAGTATACAGTATGTTATAACCGTGATCTTGTTTTTACTGATGCATACAATCTCGATATTAATTCTTTCAGTCCGAAGACGCAGTTTTCCTTTTCATGCCTTGCTATCTCGAAACGATCGTGTTCGCCTTAGGAGTAATATTTCGCCCTGGAGACATAAGAGACAACCTTCATCAGCCCTATCACTAATATTCTCCTCAGCTTAATAAAATGGTCAGGCAGTACCATGGGTAAAATGAAATTGAAGCTTTCGAGCTGACGGTATTAAAAGAATGGAACACTATGCAAGTCAATGGTATTAAAATCGCAAAGAAGGAAGTGCCGGGAAGTCTCTGTGCCCACGAAACTCCAGCACAGTACCAAACCACAGTCACACTACAGCAAGTACGCACGACCATCACAATATTCCCTCTATCAGTCTATATTTGTCTGTCTGTCTATCTGTCTATCTATCTATCTATCAACAGCCATACGCCTTAATACCGGAAGCGGTGGCCACAAACGAATGGCCTACATACTCGCATTATCTCTACAGCCATGTTACCGTACCTCCAGCCCACACGTCACTCATATACCTCTCCAACCAAACACACTGGTAGACTAAAATACGTGGGACCAAAAAGCTACCACTGAAGCGATCGATCCTGAGTTCAAGGTCACCAAGCCTTTCATTGCTGTGTGTGTGTGTGTGTGTGTGTGTGTGTGTGTGTGTGTGTGTGTGTGTGTGTGTGTGTGTGTGTGTGTGTGTGTGTGTGATTACGGGGAGAACCTTGACTTTGCTGATTCTCGCGTGCGCGCATAATCTTTTACTGATGTGTGTGTGCATTTGATTACTCAGACAGCCTTAACGTTGGTGATGGAATAGGTAATATAATAGAGCGCGCGTACACACACACACACACACACACACACACACACACACACACACACACACACACACACACAGACACACACACAGACACACACACAGACACACACACAGACACACACACACACACACACACACACACACACACACACACACACACACACACACACACACACACACACAGACGTGGTCATATGGTAGTGTTCTAACTTGCATGCAAAATGAATTACTGCACGAAGTGTTTGAAAGTGATTACAATATTACATTCATTTAAGTACAACCAGCCACACTTTAATTCTAGCATTCATATTAGTCTTTACTTAATTCATTGAGACTCTTCCTCCCATATATGAATAAACATGATTCATAATGTAAAAGTAGATATACATATGAGTATTTCTTGAATCACTCAAATAAATACACACACAAATTAATAGTGGCATGCATGTAGTTATTTACAAACATGAAAATGAATGCTGGGTAGTGTCAACATATTACATGAATTCACACACACACACACACACACACACACACACACACACACACACACACACACACACACACACACACACACACACACACACACACACACACACACACACAGTCAACATATTCCATGAATTCACACACACACACACACACATACATGCGAGCTCGCGCGGTGTGTGTGTGTGTGTGTGTGTGTGTGTGTGTGTGTGTGTGTGTGTGTGTGTGTGTGTGTGTGTGTGTGTGTGTGTGTGTGTGTGTGTGTGTGTCTGTGTGAACGCACACAAGCGTATTCATAGCGTGTAGTGAGAGCGCATGGGTATGGAAGAGCGAATGTGAATGAGAGCTAGTGAGAGTGAGTGATGGACACTGACAATGTGTGAAAGTACGAGTATGTTTGAGTAACAGCCTGTGAGAGTGAAAGTGAGTGTGAGTGGAAAGGAAAGTGTTTGGGTGAGTCAGTGATGGCGTAAGAGTTTGTAAAAGTGTGAATGAGAAGTAAGTGTGCGAGTGAATCAGCGTTAGTGAGAGTGAGTGAGAGTGAAAGTGGGTGTGAGTGAGAAGGTAGAGTTGAGAGGAGGGGATGAAAAAACGGAGGACGAGATGGATGAATTTAGTGGATAGGCATATGATGAGGGGTGTGTGAGTTAAAGGGAGGGTAGGACACAATGACATGGTGGCGATTTATTTGTAGCCACCCTTTCCAGGATTAAGGCGTTTGGCTATAGACAGACGAATGGACAGACCAATATTCGGATACCTCTCAGTGAATTACCAATAAAACAACACTCTAATCGTGGAATATCAACTATTACTTAGTGTATGAGAGGTGGTTAAAAAATAGAGAAATGGTGTAGAATATAACTCCATTAAGTAAGATAATTTAGGGTCGTTTGCCTGGCTTCGTGATTAGCATCGCGCCATTCAGCTCTCACCTTCATTAAGCGGTGCATGGTGTGGTGTGGTGTGGGCCGTGAAGGAGGCACGTGAGACGACACACAATCAGCGAGATGAGGGGCGGTGAGGTGTGCATGCCGGACGGCCGAGAGGGAAAGGAGGAAGGAATGAAGGAGTGAAACAGAGAAGAAAAACAAGGGGGAAGGAGAAAAAGAGAGAAGGAAGGAGGGAATGAATAAGCAAAAGAAACAAGACGAGAAAAAGGAAAGATGAAGGGAGGAAGGAAAATGGAACACAAGGATAAGAGGAGAGAAGAAATTATAAAAGAAAAGAGAGAGAGAGAGAGAGAGAGAGAGAGAGAGAGAGAGAGAGAGAAGCAGGAAAAGAGGGAAAAAATGGAGGAACTAAAGACGAAGAGGAACAAGGAAGGGAAGGAAGCAGGAAGCAGGAAGCAATGGAAGGAGGGAACGAAGGAAAGAAAGGAGGAGGGGCGGAAAAGATAAAAAACAAGGCTGGAATACAAATGCAGGAAGGAGGAAGGAGAAGAATGTGAGGAGGGGAGTACGTGAGAGTGAAGGCGATGAGGAAGAAAGAAAGAAGAGGTGGCAGGGAGAAAAACTTATCTGATGCGCTTGGCGAGGGAAAGCAGGACGACGTGGAAAAAAGCAAAGGGAAAAGAGGCATACTAACCTGGAGAGAGAGAGAGATGGAAGGGGAAAAAAAAGCGAGCGGAGATAAGGAGGACGAGAGGAAGAAAAGCTAAAGAAAAAAAGAGAATGATACACTTGGTCAAGAAAAGAGAGGATGATATGGAAAAGGGAAAAAGCGAAAAGATATACAAACCTAACGAAAGAAAGATATGAGCTGGAAGAAAAAAGCAGGAGGGAAACAAAGAAGTGCTGGGGAGTAAAAGAGAAATGACATGTCGGGAAATGAGAGGAAAACATGAAAAAAAAAAAAAAAAAGACAAACTAACCCGACTCTAGGAAGGAAAAAAAGAAGGATTAATGAGGGAATGCTGTGAGGGGAAAATACACGCAAGGAGCTGACAATGGGAGAAGAGAGAGAGAGAGAGAGAGAGAGAGGGAGGGAGGGAGGGGAGGGAGAGAGGGAAGACTGGAACAAGAGAATATATTTTCACGGAAAAGAATGTAGGAAGAATGAAGCAAGTGTAATGACAAGGGGGTGGAGCAGTGTTACGAGGAATGGCTGGGGGTTGGGCGGAGGATATTTGAATGAATCGGAGAAAGTAAGTGGGATTGAAGGTGAGAAGGTTTGAGGAGGGTAGGAAAGGTTAAGAATATGAGACTGCACGTACAGAAGAAGGTGAGGAGAGTGGGAAAATGGGTATAGAGGGGAGAGGGATTGAATTGGGTGCGAGGTTATGTGAGAAGGAAGAGAATGGATGCAGAGAGCTCGTGGGAAGCAACGCTAAACTGTGATCAAGAAAAAGAGAATGGTAGAGTAAGATTCAATATATTTTGTGCATGCTGCACCCCCGCTACGGGCCTAACAATTTCAGTACAGCCACGATGGATCCAACAATCTTATCCCTGCTGATACGGACACTAAGCTAGCAACAATCGTGAACCTTTCTACATCAACACCATTACCACTAGCTCTCGCACTGTAACGCCATGGCGTAGAAGTCTCACATTACTGCTCTTAAACTAGGAACTCAAACACTACAAAAACAGGACATTTCAAATACAGCGCCACCTCTACCACAAAACCACCATTATGCGAGTAACAAATTTTACTACACTAGCCCTCTTTCGTTCACACATTATGTCCTCACAACAATCAGTTGCATGACCAAAACCATCCCGTTTCATTATCTCATGATATGCAGTACAACTATCATCACTGCCCTCTGCCTTGTCAGCGTCACGACATTAACCTACAATAATGGGGAATTTCACAACAAAGCACACACTGTCACAATACAAACACTGACGGTTCCTCCATAAATACAGAACATCACACCGGTTCTTCCCCTCACGTTCATCCACCACCTCCACGGCCACCACTGAACCACCACTACCTCAGACTAACTAAACACTTATCACCACAACCACTGATCCCTCACATTATAAACCATCATCACACACTCAAACACCCGTCCACCGTCACGTAGGGGTACCACCACCATTACCTCGAACCCCTCATTCTGCCCCTCCTCCACCTCCACTACCACCACCACCATCACTAACCCTCATACTGTTACAGCATCAACAGAATTCAGGGGCACTAGAATACCACCTCGATAAATCTTTATATTTCGACGTTAAGTAGTCTTTAACGTTATCGGTCTTGGTTTAGATACTTTTTTTTTTAAGTCTTTTATAAGTCTCAGCTGTAGACCTACAAGTTATGGCAAGAGCTTCACGACCCTATCGGTTTGCTGTGTACTTACTCAAATGAGAACCTTTTCTAGACCGCGTTTCACTTTGCTCGCAACCAACGATTCTTGAGTGGACACAGAGAACTCCATGGAAAATCCCCCACGCGTTCCACGTAAGATATAAGCCAGCGGAAATAATTAGGGGTCAAAAAAAAACTTTACAAAATTTCAGTCGACGTGAAATTGAAACGGGGCCATCTGTGACCCAGTTACTACCTTCCTCCCATATCTCATCGAAATCATTTTTCCAGTTTCAGTAGCGACACGCAAACACACACACACACACACACACACACACACACACACACACACACACACACACACAGAATTGTAGTATATTAGATTTATTAAATACTTTTCTCTTAGTTCACTGTTATTCTTTCACTCACATTTGATCTTTTTTGTCCTCACATATCCATTTTTGGTTCACTCTTAATCTTTGACAATTCCCTCACAAACTTTATTGGTGTCCTCTTCCTTTTCATAATACATAAGGTACATAACACCTTTTTCCTTATTACTCCCATTGTCCGTCATTATTTTCTCTTTGTGTAACGCCCCGCCCCCCTTTTTTTATTCATATTTGTCTATGTGTGGAGGATGGAGAACGAGAGACCTGCTAGGAGAGTATTTTTGTGAGGCACTGGTGGGGGAAGGGGGAAGATGATGAGATGGAGGGATGGAGTGGAGAGGTATATAAGAGAACGGTGTCGGAGTTGGAGAAAGGACAGCCAGATGACAGAGGACTGGGTGATATGTAGGAGATTCGTTTCTGGCCACCTCTTACGGGGTTAAGGCGTCTGGCATTAGATAGATACACAGACAAACAAACAGACATACAGATATATAAACAGACATTTCTCTTGTTACATGATCCTCCTTTACTTCATTACATTTTTCATTACACCTGGGGTCTCTGGTGCATTTCTGACTTTCCTCTGATCCTGCCCTAAAAGGGTGGTAACCACTACACATTGAGCACCTAACCTTGTTTCTACATGTAAGTCGGGTATGGCCAAACAGGTGACAATTATGGCAGTAGTAATACAGGGTGGGTGTACTCACCAACTGGGAATGACAAGTACCTAAGGAAGACCCTGGAGGGAAGGGGACCACGATAGACTAGTCTTACCCACTGCAACTGGAGAGAAGCACTGGGGGCCGGAAAGCGAACTGGAATCCTGGCAACCTCCAAGAGTTGAGAGGCATGGTTGTCTGCAGGGTGCAGCCTCTCTGCTATCACTGAAACGTCCAGTTCCGGGGATATCAGCCCGATCTTGCCCACGTTTACTGCACCACCGGGTTCATAGTTGGCATGCCTGCACACCACAGCCCAAGGGCCCAAGTTCACCATTTCCTTGGGCTAATGCAAGAGCTTGGTCAAGTTGACTGAAAGGACGGCAAAGGACAGGCACGATCCATCCCCCAGCAGCTTGGTGGATCCCTCCACAATGTACTTGGCAAATGGTGATGTGCTGAGAGCATCTGCCACCCTCTGTGGGTGACAGAACACCCTGGATCGGTCTTGGGTCCGCACTATGTACATCACCCATGTCTGCACTGCTACACCATCCTCTGGAGCTTGTCCACCTTCAGTGACGGTCTTGGACTGTGGCAACGTTCTCCTGGACTTCTCAGTCGACCCCGAAGACTTCTCTTCATCCGAGGTTGACACATGGTGGGGTCTTTTCCCGCCCTGCCAAGTGGTGTCCATATCGCCTCCTCCACTCTCCCCTTCCATTATTCACCACTACACACACACACACCTCCCCTCCACACAACAGATACTGAATACTCCACCTCGTATAACACACTCTATGATAAATTATGACAGCACCATCACTCTGGGCACCGAGTCCATATCTCAACCTCCGTTCGCTATGGCAGCCGGTCCGAGAGTCCAAAAACATTTAGGACTATGATCACGAGCCAGGGAGCGATGTTTACTCCGTTAAGTTTGGGAGCATACCGGCCTGACCCGACTGTCACTTCCAGCAGAAGCTAATAACTTTACTCCTATGTGGAGTAGAGTTGAAATTCGTTCTGCATGTGATACATTCATTCAATAAATTTTGTTATCGAGTAAAAACTAGCCCATAATGGCGTAGGAACCCCTAGGAATCTCTAGTTTTCCGTGTGTGTGTGTGTGTGTGTGTGTGTGTGTGTAATTCACCGGGTAGGTCAGGATCACTTGATGGTCGTGATCGTCAGCTTTTACCCTCCCGGAAGGGAGCTGAGAGCTCATATAGTCCGATCTAAGGGCAAGGCTGTGACCTTCACACACGCACACACCCGTCCCCTTGCTCAAGGGGGACAGTAACCACCCACTTCGTCAGTGAAACTTTTCGCAACCTGAGCGAGGCGCGAACTCCCGTCCACCAGTTGGCAAGCGAGAACGTTACCACTGCACCAGCGAGTGTGTGTGTGTGTGTGTGTGTGTGTGTGTGTGTGTGTGTGTGTGTGTGTGTGTTTGTTTGTGTGTGTGTGTGTGTGTGTGTGTGTGTGTGTGTGTGTGTGTGTGTGTGTGTGTGTGTGTGTGTGTATTGTATATGAATGAATGTCTCGTTCCAGCATTTTTTTCATTGTTCAGCTACCATTATGAAGAAATAATATATCAGAGGGAAATTGTAATAACATGGCTCTCGCTCGCTCGTCACACGCCCACAAAGCGTACTTTACTGGTATTATTCAATTTTCCCACACGGATTTCATAGTCTCCAGCTGTGGCTTGGACTTGCAATTATTTTTTTTTCCCTCCATGCTTGCGTAATTTCTTATGTCTTTTCTACTATATCCCTCTTGAGTTCTTTTCATATGTTTCGTAATCCTTATTCTCTTCCTCTTTTCCCTTTTGTTATCGTCGGCTGTCTGATACATTTTCCTCTTCCCATATCTCTCTTACACCACGTCCCTGTCCCACCTCTTAATGGCTTGATTTTCCTTTCTCCTTCTTTGCGTGACTCTTTGCCCTGCACAAAAAAACACCTCTTCTTTTTTCCCACCTTCCCTTGCTACAATTTCCGTCCGTTTTCTCTCCCTTGCTCTCGTTTTTCTTCCCTTCGCTCTCATCCTTCCCTCCCCATCCTCCTCTCCACACCTTTCAATACCCCGATCACGTGTGTTCAGCCACAGTGATACGAAAAGATTCCACTCCTACACGACCCTCTTGTCTCTCGCTGCATCCTCCTCTTCCCCCATCCCCAGATGTGTATTTCCTGATCCTTTCTCTTTCTAGGCCACCCTCTGTTCCTGCCTCCCTCCCTCACATCCCTGTTCTTGTCATGAAAGGTTGTTCCATTGCCTCCTATACTTACGTAGTCTCTCTCTCTCTCTCTCTCTCTCTCTCTCTCTCTCTCACACACACACACACACACACACACACACACACACACACACACACACACACACACACACACACACACACACACACACACACACACACACACACACACACCTCAGGCCTCGTACTTCTTGCTCCTCCTTCACTGCCTCTTATTACTTTCCTCTCTCGCTTCTTATTGCCCTTGTCTTAGTTTCTCTCTCTTTCTGTTCGGTAACTCTCCTTTTACCCTGCACAGAATATCCTCTCTTCTGCTTTTCCTTCCCTCGCTGGTCTCTTTTCTCTCTCCCTCTTTCTCGTTTTTCCTCGTTTCACTCCTTTTCATTTCTTCTTCCTTTCCGCTTCTCTGTTCTACACCTTTTAGTACCCCGAAGGCGTGTGTTCAACCACTATGATATGAAAAGATTGCACCCTTACACAGATTCCTTGCCTCTTACTGCTTCCTCCCCTTCCCCCATATCCTGTCGTGCTTGTCCTTGTCCTCTCTTTTTCCGGCGTCCCGTTTATTCCTGTCATCCTCTCTTGTATCTCTGTTCTCGTGATGCAGGCCAGGCTGTTCCATGCTTCCTGCATCTGTTGTGATCTTGTATTTCGTGTTTACACCTGTTCGTACTTTATTCTATTCCTCATGGGTCTGTCTTACTTATATTCTCCCTCCCCATCTATTACTTTCTGCTTCCCTCCTATCCATGTTCTCCTCATGTAGGTTTGGCTTCTTCATTGCACACTGACCTGTATTCTGGACACTTTAACTTGCCCTAAAATTGCCATCTCTTTTCTTTGAATATTGACTTGTAACAAAGGAACACCATACTAGTCACGACGGAATGCTATGTAAAGGATATTGAACTGTGGTATTGTATCATACTGCCACTGAGATAAGGAAAATTAGCTGCAGCAGGACAAAAATTTCCAAGTCAAGCTGGCCGAACTAGTCTTGTGTTCCCTATTAATGCCTGATTCGTACATGTCTGTCATAGTCTTCTTAAGTCCATCCATTTTTTATATATAATTTTTCTACATCGAAAGAGCTTCTTATCCTTAACTAATCCGTTATTCTACGCGTAGCTTACCTCCCTCACCTTCTTCAGTCTTCCCCTTACCTGTGCCTCACTCTGTTTTTGTTACTCGGCAGTCACCATTCATCATCTCGCTTTCTCCATAGATTTTCTCTCCAACTTTTCACTTGGAGATTTTCGTCCTTCTTTATTCACCAGCTTTCCTTCTTCAGGCTTCCTTCTGTTCCTCTGGTATCGCCTTCTTTCCATATTCTTCCCATTCACTTTCCTTCCACCATTCCTCTTCTCTCCTTCCAGCTAGCCTGGCCATTCGTGTCCTTCATTTTTCCTTCTAAAATTCTTTTCCTCCTTTCATCTCTCTTATCACTTCCTATCCTATCTTCCATTACCTTTAGCAATTCCATCCCTCCTTCATCAACAGAACCCTCTTGGTCTTTCCGTTCCTCCTTTCATCCCCTTCCAACCATTTTCCTCCGTCTTCCAACCCTCCATCCATTTCCCCCTCGAGCTTCTTCCCATCTTCCTCCTTCCCTCAATCCCTCCTACACTCTCCTCCTAGCCATCCCTCTTCCTTCAAATTCTCCTGCTTGTTCCTCCCATCCCACTTCTAAACCCGACTATCCTAACCTCTACAAGTATTTCTCCTTGCCCCTCTGACCCCTTCTCTCTTGTGCCATAGGTGGCTGGTTAAACCACTGTGACCCTCAAGGCTGAGCCAGAGAAGCAGACGTGGGCCTTGAATACCGATGAGAAGTGACCAGCCATGTAGGTATATACGGACAAGGTTTTGAGTTGCTGTGAGTGTGTATGTGTGTGTGTGTGTGTGTGTGTGAGAGAGAGAGAGAGAGAGAGAGAGAGCAGCCACATACAAATACAGAAAGAGAGAGAGGAAGAGAGAGATATCTGGGCCGGCTCTGACTTACACAAAGGTATAAAAAGAAATATATCGGACACAAAAACGGAGGAAAAAAAGGCGAGCAAACTTAGGAGGTGTTGTATGATAGTCCACGTACGGTACAAGGAAAGATGGTGGGATGGCAAAATATAAAAAACTCTTACTGAAGTTCTCTCTCTCTCTCTCTCTCTCTCTCTCTCTAAGGGAGGCACCTGGTACTGAAGGGATTTACAAAGGCTGTATCTAAGGCCTTCAATCCTCCCCCCCCCCTCCCCAGGAAAACATTGTAATATGAGTGAAAAGCAATGGAGACAACAGGAGTAGGCCTATGCCATCCCTAATCAAGCTATTAAGAAAGCCAAGGTTGGGTCAAGTGCCATGATAGACGGGCAGACCAGATCGAACCAGTTACATTACAGATTTGGTTAAATTACATTAGGCTGGCACGTTAAATGCCAGGGATGTAGTGTTACGTGCTGGTAATTTTGCACTAATGAACAAGACAAATTGTGTGCTGTTGTCCAAGAAATAATTCCTTACAAAATAAGATACCATTGTAATCTGTTGCAGGAATGAAAGAGAAGGAATGTTGATCCTCTTAAATACTCAGAAAAAATAGAGAGGATGGTGTGGTAGGGCATCCCTCAGCATCTGTTCTGGTTAATTCAGGAAAAATCGGATCTGGTTCCTGTGCTTGCCTAGAGCCCATGAAAAATAGTCAAGCTCGTATTTCTGGGTGAAATGGGAGGTGTGAACGGCGAATATAAGAGGGTAGAAACAGAATATTTTCAAAGGTGCAAGGTATTATGAGATGGCGCTGTGTGCGGCCAAGGTGAAAAACAGTGATGCGGTCTAGTGGAAGGATATCAGTTGTGCATGGTTAAGTGTGTGCATGTGTGGTCGTGGTAAAGGAGAAGCTGCTTTGTTAGGGAAAGATGAGTGAGAGAAAGAAATACAAGATTACAAGAGCTTCCCGGCATTCTCGGGCAGCTCAGTACTTGCTCAAATAAGATTCGTTTCTGAACTGCACCTTGTATTGTTAAAAAATAACGTTTCTGCGTTGACGTAGAGCAAGTTCTTTACTGCCCTATCGGACCCATGCAGCTGTAAAGTCACTGGGAACAATTTGGGGTAAAAATAGCTCCTTAAAAAAATTTCAGTTGACATCAATTTGAAACGGGCCCATCTGTGATCCAGTTCCTACCATTCTGGCAAGTTTCACTGATATCCTTTTTACAGTTTTGGCTGCACTAACACACACACACACACACACACACACACACACACACACACACACACAGGATTATTGTATATATGATGATGATGACTGATGGTCGACATTGAATTTGGCAAGTGTATGTGAAGGGAACCTGTAAAGAAAAGACGAAATAAAAAATAAAGATGGGCCAGTGAAATGGAGCAGGATACTGGTGACTTGGATGATGTGTAATTATATATCAAGCCCATTTTACTGGATGTACTGCTGATAGTGCTCCCATTTTCGCACGGCACATTCTCTTCCCTTTTTATCTGCTTCTTGCTTCCCCCGCCTGTAGCTAAAAAGCAAAAGTCATGATAATCATGGTAAATAGCATTGGATGACGACTGAAGGAATAAGTTTCTGGCTGAAGCTTAAAAAAAGAAAAAAAAAAAATATCGCTTGGTGTTAGTTAGGTGTCGAACTAGAGGTTACTATGTACTGTATCAACGCGGTCTTAATTCTACAGTTCTGTGATCAAAGTAATGAGTCTGCTCATTATTGTTTACTGGAAATGTAACCTGACTGGATTTCAGAGGTCAGTAATATGCACGGTATGGCAGGTCAACCTTTGTTAAGTTAATTTGTAACACTCTCCGAGATTCTTGTCCTTCGCTGGAAAGCCTCCGGAATTTACTGCATTAGATTATACCATTAGAATTTTAAATTTAGAATTAAGGTTCCATTGATTCTCGCATATACTATATCCTGACTACCGTTGTGGTAACATGGTAAGTTTCATGCAAGTGTCAGTATAGATGTTCATATTCCAATGTACAGTATATGTGTAAGCATAAGACGTATCTTACAAGAAAATTAATATTCACAGTGGCTCGCAAATTAGAATTAACTCGGGCACAGCGGCAGCCAGTCAGGGTGAATCACGACCACATGTGTGTTGCCTGATCGGGGGGGGGGGGGGAGATTTTTAAAGAGAGGGCGGAGTGTATTGCTTACAGTAGCAGGAGTTAGGGGAGTGGTAGTGTGTAGGGGAAGGGATGACTGTATTATGAGAAGGAATCGCCGGAAACAGAAAAGGAAAAGTGCCAGGAGTACGAGAAACTATCTGGGAGAGACGGTTCTTGGGAAAAAGGGTCTATGATAGGAGAGGGGAGATGGCAAAAATAGGAAAGGACCAGTTGGAGGTGAGCAGGGGAGACAATAGGGGTACATGATGTGAGGCAGGAGTATATTAGGAGGGCTGGAGGTTGTAAAATGGTACAGAGAAGAATATGGATGAGCAGCTGAATATAGAGGAGTGGTATTGTTGAGGCTGGGGGAGGGTATCGAGGTACAACTGGTTTTGGCCAAGGTCCCACAGATTAGCATAATACAAACTTCTCCTTCCGTAGTTATTGCAGCCCGGGGTCCTATTTATCACTAACCCTGCCCCCACCCTCCCCCTTCCCTTGCCCTTTCCTCTCTCCTGTCCTGCTCCTCATCCTTCCTCCAACCTCTGCCTTCATTCACCGTTCTTTTCTACTTTCCTGCTCTCTCTCTCTCTCTCTCTCTCTCTCTCTTTCCTTCATATTATCCTGTTTCAGTACTCGTTCCTCATCCTTCATTTTTTTTCTATAATGTCTGTTCAGTTCTTTTTTGTCGTGGTTTCCTCTTTTCCCTTTTTATTTTTCACTTATTCACTCTTTTCCTCTCTCCTCTTCCCTCTCCCTCCTCCTTTTCCTTCTTGTTCTACCCCTTTTCTCTCCTCCTTCCTCATCCTCTCTCCCTTCTCCTCCTTTTCCCACTCTAACTTCCTCTTTCCTCTCGTTATTCCTTTTCCCTTTCAGCCCTTATTTTTCTCACACCACCCACTCTTTTCTTCCCTTCCTCCTCTTCCTTTTCTCCCGTTCTTCCTTTTCGCTCTCCCTCTCTTCCCCTCCTCCCTTTCTCAGCCTCATCTAGGGGCACGCGACGGCAGTGAGGGTAAAAAAGCCTTCATGATAACGCGTTCTGGGGCGGACAAGGGATGAGTGACGCCCATCTGACAGTGTGACCTTGACCTCTGCCAGACTACAGAAGCTAGGGCAATTATTCTTCTGGCAATATCTATTAAAATGGTGTCTGGTATTACTGTGTTTGTACTTTTGATACGGTTATGCATTTTTCATAAGATTTTTGTAACCTGACATTATCTGATCGTTGCTTTTGATATGTCGGGAGGTGATGATACACTATTTCCTTGGATTCGAACACTACTTCAGCTAGTTTTATCGGCATGGAGAACTTAGTAGCTACAGACAGTCAAATATATGCTGTATCGCAACAAGACACACGAACGAATGAGACAGTGTCATGTACGAGCGATACTTGTGACGCCGGTGGAGACGCCAGTGGAGCTAGACTGAAAACGGCGGGTGTACGACAGCTGTAGCAGCAGTGATGGCAGCAGTAATGTCGGTATCGTCTCTCTCTCTCTCTCTCTCTCTCTCTCTCTCTCTCTCTCTCTCTCTCTCTCTCTCTCTACCATCCCCACCCAAGCAGGCTGTTGCATTTAGTCTTGTCTGCCTGCCTGACTACTTGCATACCTACGAGAAAGTTATCACGAAAATTAGGGAAGTCTCTTTACGTAAGAAAGAATTACTTATAATGTGGTGAGGTTACGTCAAATAGAAAGGCAACCATGGTTATAACTCCTTCACTCTTATGACCCAGTTCGTATTTTTCCTGTTAATTTCACGTCTTTTATTTTAACATACATATCTGACTTGGGTAGGCAACATACGGGATACTGTTGAGGGACTGATCTGTAAGGATCGACGAATGCTCCTTTATGCCACTGGAGCAGTTACCTACAGTACCTCCACCCTGTACTTCACACACGGATAACAGACGCGGAAGACTTCTGAGGTGGTGTGCGAGAATTGTATCTGAATTTTGTGTGGAGTGCATGTGTTTGTTGAGTAAATGAATGTCATCGACGGGGCCCTTAACTGGGAGGTGGACATATCAGAACACACACTATGACTTATAGCTGCTCCCTTCCCTCTTTGGCCCAGGAATTTATCAGATTCAGGTAATTCAGACTGGAGGACGCGCAGACTACAAGCAAGGCCACCAGAGGCTGCAGATATTCACGGTATTGAAGACATCTGTTTTAGTGAGGATATTCCTAGTCTCTTCTGAATTTTTCTCTCTTCTTAATATTTTTTGCACGATGACGAGTTTTCACTTTATTCCTGACATATCCAGACGATATTTTTGTTTTGCCTAAGCAAAGTCCTTTCCTATTAGTGTTATTGAAGACTATGTAGGAAATCTCCTTCAAAACGTCTCTCATAATCTGAAAATTATCGGAGGATGGAGACCAAGATCAATGACCCAACAGTACGCATAATACTACCTACCCAGTTCAGACATATGCAAGCCGGCCGCTACAGCACACCAAAAGTTACTGTACGTGAATAAACCCATAATAAACTCTGTGGGAATTAATATTAATTTTGAAAGGCAAGGTTGTAAACTCTTGACTTCGCTTGATTTTATCCCTTTAATTATGAGAACGTCTCTCTTAGTATTTCTTTACTTCCCGAGACGATTTTCTTCACCTTAGAAAAGAACTCTTTTTGTGACGAGGTCACGATGGCTATGTCAAAACTCTACAATCTTGAAAGAACCTTGTAGTTTGAATAAACAGTGTGTAATTAGTAAGAAACAAATACAACTAGGTCATCTGAGTGGAGGAGTTATAAGTATGGCTGTCTCTGTGTTTGGCTTAATCTCGCTAAATGAGAAGTAATTCATCTTTGGGTAAAGGGAGCTTCACTAATTTTCGGGATAATGTTCCCATCAGCTTGCAAGTAAACGGACAGATAGACAAGGCCATCAACCGCCTGCCTCGGTAGTGGAGTTGAGAGAGAGAGAGAGAGAGAGAGAGAGAGAGAGAGAGAGAGAGAGAGAGAGCAAAACTGGGGTAGTGCAAGACAAAAATGTGAAAGAATAATTACATATATTAAAGTGTTAGGAAATATGAATAGGAACTCTTTAGGGAATGCCAGTCAAATAGTAATCAGTGTCATGGTTAAAAAACAGATCAAGTAAAAACTAGGCAGATAGAGAGATGGTAGGAATTCTTTTCACATTAAGTCATATCCCGGTCCCTGGGTGCGCTCATGCTCACTCTCCCTTTTTCTCAGAAGCATATTTTTTCTTTCCATAAGCACTTTTTTCGGCCACTATGGGGAAACTATTATTTATTTAGCGTATCTCGTCTCTTCACTAGAGAACAATGTATTTTCCTGTTATTTCCATTCTTTTCCACTTGTACTCAAAAGCTGCCTGTCTCAGTACTTTTTATCTTGGTACCTTTGATGGACATTTTAACAAGCTAATAGTTTCCTCCAGTGTAGCTCCCCTACCAACAAAAAACAGGATATTTCTCTCTCTCTCTCTCTCTCTCTCTCTCTCTCTCTCTCTCTCTCTCTCGTGCTGATACGCTGAGATGTGCGAGGATGGGTACAGGAAAGTCTGTGAATTAGTACACGAAATAGCACTGGTAAACAGCAGAAAGTCAATCATGTATCGTTAATTATTGCTTGTATTTTTTTTTCATAAGTACATACACTAGCACACAGTTACTTCCATTATCATATAAAATTATGTAAGGCAGCCATTCACATAAGTACTTTTATGCATATATACTGTACTGTATATACACTGTATTATATATGTAAATAATGGTGTGTGTGTGTGTGTGTGTGTGTGTGTGTGACTAAACTACCTAAAATCGTATGGCGACTGCAAAGTTAAAATATAAAAGAGTTGATGTTGGTGAGGGAGTTAAGCGTACCGATAAGAATAGGAGATACGCCTGATAGGACGCCTTAAGTCTATCAGCGCGAGAACGTCCTTTGTGCAAGTGTTGTAGCCATATCCAAACTGCTTTGTTCAGCCTAGGGTTGAAGTTTAGAACAGAAGGAGTTAGGCACGCTAAGCTGAAGAATATCGTCTGGCAGCAGCAAACATAAACCCCGACTGATTTCATTGCATTGAAATGTTTTTAACCCCATCAGAATGATGACGACATTTTTAGTAAACCCTAGCTTTTACCTGAGGCTTTAATTCAGTTTAGAAAAACATCCTGGTAGTTGATGGGTTAATGGTTACATCCAATCCTTCTGTTCCGAAAAGACTCCAAGCTCTATATAATCGGATGGAGGTAACAAGAACATAACATTAAAAAGTTGTTATATCATAGGGGTTAGTGGACAGATGGATCATGGAGTAAAAGGATTTATTTGATGATTATAAGAACTTAATGGGAGTAGGTAATTAAAATGTGACTTAGTATCTGAACTCGGTTGAAATGAAATTAACTGACGGCTTCACGAATAACCTACAGGGAAAATTTTATTTTGGACTGGGAAGTGCAGTTGCTAACAATAATATCGTTGCACAGTGTTGTAAAACAATTACGAAACTCGTAACACAGTGTTCTGGAAAGTCTGTTGGTCTCCAGATTTGCGTAACTAGGTTTTGGAAATCATCGCCCAGTGTCTTGTATTTTATCATTATGGAGTGGGTAAGTGATTGTGTCCGTAACTGTTGAGTATGCTCATCTCTATAAGCATGTTGGGCTGAGACGCTAACTGGATAAAGTGACTATTGTTGACAGAAAATGAATCTAGAGACCGACATTCTGATGAACGCAATACGACAATGGTATATAGTAGACAAGGATGAATGAAGTCAAAACGGCTGTTTGGTAAATGTCATTTAAGTTAGGTGTATCCTTTCATAGGCAGATAGTAGGCCATAATGCATCTGTCTTAAGATGGCGGAAATTTTATCCTTTTACAGCCAATTTTCCATCTCTCAATGGCGGATTAAATCAACACTGTAGCTCTGCATACTTTAATTCCACTTTTCAAAATCGCCACCATATTCTAGCGTTAAAATAGAGCAATGACCAGTTCAGGCCAAGTTAAAATAACAGAATAGACAGAGTTGGACAGACGTGACAGAATATTTCAGATGTCTACCGGTGAGGAATACTCGTATGGAGCGTTGATACTATCACATATCAGAGTTTGCGAATGAATGTAGCAGCATGCTGACTCACTGAGCCAGGTTGGTTATCTTACCATAATCAATTTACTTCTAAATATTTGGACACGGTGTAGGTGGTGACGACTCTAATCCACTCACTTGATGTAGTGTTGCCTACTTCTTCCTTCATCTTATCATTCTTTTTCTGTGTCCTCTCTCCTCCCTTCCTATTCTCCCATCTCTGTTTTCATTTTTTATTGCTCTTCTTTCCTTTCCAGATGGCTTTGCATTGAGTGAGAAGCTCAGTGGTTTCCTGTAAGCCAAGAAACGATTTATGACGCTGGGTGGTAACCATATATCCAACTTATGCCTGTTCCCTACGTGTCAACAAGTGGGTTGGCGGTGGGCTAGTGTCCATCCCCGTAATACAACTAACTCAAATACAATCGGCCACCCCTTGCAGATTTGTGTCGTCTGGCTGTAGGTAAATAGATAGACAGTAAAAGACTGAACGACTGCACCAATATATAATGGGCTAGACCAATGTGGATGGATTTAGCAAAGGCATAATGACAAGGCAGCCAGTTTTCTCTTGGTCGGGACTATTTTAGTACCAGTCGTACTGTTTTCCAGGTAACACATGCTAGTTTTACTCAGTCGGTCGTGAGTCACAGGAGCATAAATGTTAATTCTGGGCACATTGGTGCCTCATGGTCGTCTCTGTTCTGTTTTGTTTCAGCTAAAGTGGGATAATTTTATTAAACCGAAAATGAGTCACAAGAACTTGCTAACATGGAACACAGAAACCGTAAGGTAAAAAGAGCAGAGAGAGACGAACAACCAGACTGATAAATCAGTTATCATGAACTCCCAGACAAAATACTGGACCGAAAAAAAAAAAAGAGTCTATAAAAAGCCAAATGGAAATGGTAAGTGGAGGGAGGGGTAGGCTGACTGAAATCCATCACAAGTTATATATAGAGGTTTTCAAAATAGGAAACGGAAGCGTGGCTGCCGACAACCTTGACCAGACGCTGACCTTCAAGTTTTATTTTTATGTGTAGATAGTTTTATTTTGCTCTTCTTTTATCTCTTGATACGATATACGTTCATGGTTTCTGATTTCAATTCCCTTTACATATGCTTTTTTTAACAGTGAAAATTTTGATAATATCTGCTTTTCAACTACACACACACACACACACACACACACACACACACACACACACACACACACACACACACACACACACACACACACACACACACACACACATTTCTGTTATACCAGTACCGACATTGATTGGCCAATAATATGAGAGAGATTACTGGTATGCCCCTAAGGAAGACTGAGGAGATGAAGAGTGATAACGAGTCCCATAAACCTACAAGAATGCGAGTCCAACAGGTTATGTGAATCTACCACTGTATGAATGAAAAGAAGGTACTGTAGTTGAACTGTTTAATAAAAACACTGTACAGATTAATGCAAAGAGTATTAGAGAAGAAGGAATTTATCTAACTTAGAGTGGAATTTCTGACAAAAGAGAATGCAACCTTAGATAAAGAATGGAATGGGAATATATGTGCATCACCAGCTCTGAAATATTGCTGGTATATATAATGTGGTTGCCGAGAATAGGACAACTGCTGTGTACAATGAGGGAAATATTAAAAAAAACGAGGCAGGGAGAGAGAGAGAGAGAGAGAGAGAGAGAGAGAGAGAGAGAGAGAGATCACACACACACACACACACACACACACACACACACACACACACACACACAACCCAGTAATGGAACAGGGTCAGCCAGTGTCTGTAATGGGAGATATCAGAGGCGCCAGTGACTCAGAGGAGGGAGGGAGTGTTGGAGAAGGGAAGGAGGGAGAGAAAGTGTGTCACAGTGTGAGGGAAGGGAACGGGGCATGAGGGTGTAACTGGGTGGGTGAATGCATGAGGAAGGGAGAAATCTGTGCCAGGTTGTGAAGGAATGAGGACAAATGGGAAAGGAACGAAGTGAGAGAGAGAGAGATAAGGAGGGGGACTAACTCTGTGGGTATGAAAGAGAAAGGGGAGGGAAGGAATAAATGGCTGACTGAATGAGGCAGGGAAAGAGGCAAAGTGTACCGCGGTGTGAGGGAAGTGACATGATGTGGGGTGCTGGGTGAGGGAGTTGACCGGGTGAGTGAAGGAAGGGATCGGGTAGTGAAGGCGTAATTGAATGGATGAGTGCATGGTGAGTGAGGGAGGGAGGCAAAGTGGCGAGGATGTGAGGGAAATGATGGGCAGGCTTTTGGAGAAAGGAAGGAAAGTGCAGGAATAACTGACTGAATAAGTCACAGATGATGAGAGGCTAGGTGCGTCTGAGTGTTGAGGGAATGTAGGGAATAAAGAACCAAGGTAGTAGAGTGACATATGTGGGTCAGGGAAATGAGTGAGAGTGGGAAGACCATATTATTGTAGCGGAGTGAAGGAATAACTGATATATCATGTCAGGGAGGATGAAAGGCTAAGTGTGTCTTTGTGTGAGTATAAGGGGGGAGCGACGAACTAAAGGATAATTTGCTGAGCGTGTGAGTAGAGTAAAATGAATGAGTCTGGGTAATAAGTGAACGAAAAGACCATAGTCTATTGTTATACTTTTTACCATTGTTAAACTCGTAATTACTAAGATATAGGATACAGTAAGTCGTATTTATCCTTCTCATGGTGGCTTTTTCTATATCATTTTCTTGAGGCTAACCATCGAAGAATGTGCTTAGCTGAGAGTGAAGCACATGCCATTGGCAGAGCTAATGTTGTCACCATCATCTCTCTCTCATGGTCGGGACGAACCGTTTAGTTTATTGTAGACGATTATATGCAGTAGAGAATGAGACACATGAGAGTGTGTGTTACCTCCACAGACATATATTACTCCCCCCCACAACTATCATTTTTCTTTTTTAAGAGTATACTAACTCTCTAGATATCATAACGCTTCAAAAATCTAAATCCTTCTATCTGATTTTGTTCAGCATACTAGGAGCTTCGTATAAGAGATCTTTCATTAACCCAAGAACAAGGTGGAACTCCACTAAGCTGAATTAAATCGTTTGGTAGTAAGAAGAATTGACAACGAAAGGAACGCCAGATTAAACTAAGTGGTTGTTGCTCGTTTCTTCCAATCCACAGCTCCTATGGTTTGTTGTCAGTGTCATTCAGTATTGCTCCTTTCCCTCCCACCTCCTCAGTCTTCCTCCCTCGGTATGGAAGGAAGGAGACTGAAGGTAGGAGGAAACGAATGAGAAACGGAATGTGAGAAAGAAGGCAAGAAACGCGAGATATGAGAGAAAGTAGGAGAAAGAGCAAAGAGGATATGGATGACATATCCATACTCTCTCTCATATCTCGTGTTTCTTACCACTATAAGGCTGAAAGTATGAGAGAGGAAAAAGAAAGAAACAGAAAGTAGAAGAACGAAAATAAGTAGCAAAGTAAATAAAAAGGAAGAAAGAAAGGCAAGGAGAGAGAGAGAGAGAGAGAGAGAGAGAGAGAGAGCAGGCATTCGTGTCTCCTTCAAGTGGAGTCTAATGAATACAGGAGAGAATCAATGGAAGAAAATCCTGGTGTGTCTGAAACGCGTGACCTACATCTGTGCCTCACCTCATGCAGCCTCGTTCCATTTCCTCCTTTATTATTCCGTGTCTGCTTCCTCTCCTTACGTCTGTGTCGCTCCTCATACCTCCTTTTTTCAAAAGTCTCTCGACTCATTTTTCTTTGCCCTTACGTCTTTATTGCAGTTCATGTTGCCTCGTTTCATCACGTGATCATTTTTTTTCTGTCGTTACTTTTACTCATTTCTCTTTTGTAGATATGTATTGTACTTCATATCATTGTGTTCCATTTTCTACATGTCTGCTTTATTATATTTATCACTGGTGTCTTTTCTCTTTCTCCTTATATTTGTTCCGTGCTTCAAAATGCCTAATTCTATTTCTTATTCTCCATCTTTCTCCTTCTGTTTCTCCTTCCATCTATTTTTTTTTTCCCATTATATGTGCTGCACTTCATACTCCCAGTGTTCCATTCTTGTATCCCATCTTTATTTTCCTCTCATCTTCTTTATTCTTTTCTCTTCTACTTGTTTTTCTTTCTGTTTATATCCATGCCGTGCCTAATATTTCCCTGCTCCAATGTCTGTGTCCCTTCTTTATTCTTTTAAGTATCCTTGGCGCTATTCTCTCTTTCATTGATCTCTTCTTTGGTTTCATCTTTTTCTTCTTTTTTCTTTTCTATGTATAATCTTCTCTCATCCATTCCTCTTCTTCTATATCAGTTTTTTCTTTTTTTTTGGTTCACTTTTCTTCCTGTAGCTTTGTCCATTCTCTCTTCTATTTTCTTCCCCCCCCCCCGCGCCTCACTCTTCTCCCATTCTCCACTCAGCCTCTTACATTCTCTCTCTCTCTCTCTCTCTCTCTCTGCCATTTATATTTCATACCTGCTGCTCCCACATTGATATACCCAGCTTAGGAAAGTCTCCTGGTGAAGTGGTTAATGAAGGCTTTGTTAGTCCCAGCCAGTTCGAAAATGAATCTCATAAACAGCTGAAAGTCGTCTGATATCGTGAAGGAAATAGTAAGAAGGCTTCGGGACAAAAGAAGCTCACACTTTCAGGTTCAGTCTCAGCTGAATGAAACCCACTGGTGTAACCGGAATGAAATAGTGGAATTGGCCTGATCATGGACTAATGGTAACCGTAATAACACTCTCCTGCTCCCACGACTCTGAGCTGAACATGATCATCTAATGTCAACTAAAATGAAATGCTTGAGTTGTCCTTATCGTTAGTGTTAAAAGTGACAGTAATAGCACCCTTAGACACTTGCGTTCATCTAAGGTGGTTAGCGTACCTACATGATCTCTTTGTGAAGTATTCTCAATGGTTTATGAGACTTGGCAAGACCACTTCCTGAATGATATATTTTGTTTAACATATTTGTCTAATTTTATCACTGTCGCGTCTTCTCTAGTGCCTAATTCCAGCTAATTCCTGGATGATTGTGTTCAGTTGACA
Source organism: Coenobita brevimanus (assembly GCF_032717465.1). NCBI lineage: Eukaryota > Metazoa > Arthropoda > Malacostraca > Decapoda > Coenobitidae > Coenobita > Coenobita brevimanus. Next base: position 2,233,722 of record NC_136994.1, on the reverse strand, counting down.
GTGAGTCATTGTAGACAAGTGTTTTATGCCGTCCCCTTTAAACCTCTCATTAATGGGGCAACTCTATAATTCTATTGCAACAAACGACAGAAAATTATATACATCTGGCAGAGAGTGGGAGCGCCCATCATCCACTCAGTTGATGCACTGTTGCCTTTAGGTGACTCTTTACCAAGTGACGATCTTCATGGTTTATTGTAACCCAGCAAACTATTTGCGTCGTTGGATGGTAATCATATAACCAAATAATGGGATGATGTGGAGCCAACTATGGTGGCCTTGTTAACTGATTGGAGAGAAGCAGATGCGGCATCCATCGAAGAACCAAGTCTCCATACTCTTCCTCGCACCTCGCTGTGGCAAGGGAACATTATTATTATTATTTTTTTTTTCCCTCCGTACCATGGGGCTCTCATAGGTCAATGCCAACGTCGAGTAAAAGGAAAAACAAACGACAAAAATAAGTCATTGTAATGAATAGATATTTACTCGACTGCAATGAAGCCTTTTCCTGTTGTATTCCTGTGTCGCCAGTTAATTTTAATTGGACTGGGAGGAAAAAAAATTGGACGGAAGCAATCAAAATAAATATCTGTTATCTTAAGCACTACCCATGACCCCCTTTTTTTTTTTTTTCTATGTATTATTATTCTTGAAAGCACGAGGCGTTCTAACTACCCCGTTTTTTCATGTGAGGTACTTTCTTGTATTATGCCTTCTCTATGGACGATTTTATTAAACTTATGGAGGATATCGTATTGAAGAAGTCAGTGAAGACTGAATACTAATCCCAATTTTCATTCCAGCAAATTGCTCATAAGAAGAATGAATCGGCCAAAAGCAGCAAGAATATAGTGAATATTTACATAGGCCTAATCGGGTGAAACGGTTGATTTGAGGAAGGTGCCTCGTGTTGAAAAAATAAGGCATCTCTCTCTTCTCCATCCACGTCAGCTTGAATGAAAACTGCCATCTCACCATTTTAAATGTATAGCTGTTGCAAGACTGATCGTAGAATATGAAGCTAATCACAAAGAGGTGCTGTGGAAAGCATGTAGAGCTCAGAGAAGGCCTTATTCCTCTAATGAGCTGCGGATAATTAGCTGTAAAAGAATTGTATCTCTGCAAAGTTAATATAGAATAAGGGATCTTTGTATGCAGCAGGTGATAGGAGTGTACGAGGAATGCTGTACGGTAGTGAGACATTGCCTGTAAAGGAAGAGGATATTCGTGGGTTCAGACGTACAGAAATGACAGTGATTAGACGCAAATATAGTGTGTCCTTGAATACGAGGGCGAGGGGGAGAGGGAGCTAGAATCGCGATTCAAGAGCTGAGAGGAAGGATGGGACTTGAATGTATTGGTGTTGTGATGAGGAGGGGTAGACTGAGATAGTTTGCTCACGTTGAAAGGATGAAGGATGACAACTGGGTGCGGCGGGTGCTTAGTGCGAACGTTGGGGATCGGAATGTGAGAGGCAGACCCCCCAAAAAATCTGGGACTGAATAGGGAGGCTGCCAGAGATGGAGCAGGTTGGAGAGCCGACATTAGGTGGCCAGAGCCGGCGCATGACAGCATGTTGTAGCCTTTACCAACGATACGATACAAACGTTTCACTTTGATGATCTGGACATTTTACTTCACTTTCTTCTTTGCATTTTAGGCTGTTGCCCCATTTTCAAATTAGTGACAATCACGCTTCATACATCAGATTATATTTTGCCCTCGAATGTATATTTCTCTTTTCCAGTACTCTCTGTTATGTTTTTAATGGTCGTAGCAACATGAATTTTACTGTAGCTAGTGTTAAAGAGCTACATTTAGCTGAGAGTGAGCCTAGGAGCCTAAAAGTGTGAATAGTAACACAGATGATTCACATGGTCGGGAGAGCGCTGGCATTTTATTCCAGTTAACGCCAGGGGATATTATTCAGGTCAGAGTGATTCATAGTTACCTGAGACTCTAAACGAAGTGAACACAGTATTAATTAGGATTTAACCTTTGACCTTAGCATGCTGTCTGATGCTGTCCCTAGTAATTTCCAGCGTACATTGATTATACAAATGCTTGTACTTAAGCAACACACACACACACACACACACACACACACACACACACACACACACACACACACACACACACACACACACACACACACACACACACACACGCACAAGCACACGCACAAGCACACGCACTCGCACACGCACACACACACACACACACACACACACACACACACACACACACACACACACACACACACACACACACACACACACACACACACACATCTTCCGTCTTCCCTCTCAGTTCCTCATTAAACTACCCCATTATTTCCTTTCCCACACAGACCCAACACCTCAGAGTTCTTTGCCTTTGATTATGAAAAACTAACCCACTCTTGTGACCAACTCATTACACTGTTATCCCGTAAGACCCACCCACACTAAGAAGCTTATACACTCGAGCTTTTAATGGTCTAGTGTGTGTGTGTGTGTGTGTGTGTGTGTGTGTGTGTGTGTGTGTGTGCTTAAAGTTCGAGTGTTTTGTGAGCGTGTCTGGAGATGAATGATTGTTGAGCTGGGATGGTGTGTGGGTATTGGTGGGAGGGGGGGAGGGGGAGAATGACCGCAAGCGAGAGAGGAAATTGAAGTGGATGAAGAGATGGATGGATTGATGGATGTATGAGGGGTGGATAGATCGATGAGTGAGTAGACAGATGGATGGATGAACATATGGATGAGTAGATGTTTGGATGCATTAACTGCTTTATGACGGTGGCAATAATTGTTTTGTTTTGTATTTCATTCTGTTAACCATGAAACAATTGTATTCGTATTTGGAAAGTATATGCAAGTACTCTGGATAGCCAGTTCCTGTATATGAAAGCCATTCAGTAACATTGCGTTTATTTATTATCATCTTCCTATCTAAAGGTGCTTTATTTTTACATTATGAGATATTTATTTCCTTTATTTTATGCAAGAAAGCAGGAACCAAAGGCCAGGGGCCCTCAAACCGTTCCTTCCAAGAATAAAACAAAAACAATACAAAAGAGAGCCAAATTCAAGATCTGTTCATTTCGAGATGAGAGGACACACTGCGTTTGAAAGACTGGAGATCATAGGAAGTAGGAAATACAGACAGAGGGAGACAGTTCCTGAGTTGACCTGTTGCATAAATGAAGGACTGGGGGTAACGGTTAACTCTTGCATTAGAGAGTTGGACAGAAAAGGGACGAGAGTTTGTTGCTAGACGGGTGCTACGTACCCGTCGTAGAGGTGGAGGGATGCAAGCAGACAGTTCAGAGGAGCAATGACCACTGAAGTAGCGATAGAAAAGAGATAAAGATGCAACAGTGCGGCAAAGAGACAGAGGTTGAAGGGAGTCAGTAAGAGAAGAGTTGATGATACGAAAAGCTTTTGACTCCACCCTATTGAGAAGAGCTGTATGTGGGGAGCCTCCTCACACATGAGAGTTGTACTCTACACAGGGACAAATAAAACCCGTGTATAAAGTCAACAACTGGGCGGGGGTAAAGAAGGTGCGAAATCGGCTCAGCACACCTAATCTCTTGAAACCAGATTTTACAAGAGATGCAATATGATCTTTCCAAGATATGTCCCGAGTGAATGAAACTCCAGGCATGTTAAAAGATGATGCAGGATTGAGCTGGATATTATTAAACATTAGTCGGTACTCCTGTGGAAGATTGTGTTGGGTTGATAGGTGTAAAAACTGAGTTTTTGATGCATTAAAAACAAGATTATTTTTACCCCAGTCAGAGATACGAGCCAAGTCAGACATTAGGTGTGCCATAGCCTCATCCCTTGTTTGCTGAAGTAACTGCTGAGTTGGACGTTGAGAGAACCGATGGAAAGGTGAAGGGTGGAGTCATCAGCGTACAAGTGGATTGGGTTAGACGTACAGCTTAGGACGTCATTGATGAATAAAAGGAAGCGAGTTGGGGATAGGACAGAGCCCTGAGGAACACCACTGTTGATAGATCTAAGAGAAGAACGATGGCCGTCTACAACAGCAGCTATATAACGACCAGAAACGAGGCTATTGATGAAGGCACAGATAGAAGGATAGATACCGTAAGAGGGCAGTTTGGAAATTAAATGCTGGACTCAATCGAAAGCCTATGAAATGTCAAGTGCAATGGCAAAGCTTTCTCCAAAGTCCCGAAAGGAGGATGACCAGGAGTCTGAAAAGTATGTGAGAAGCTCGCCAGTGGAGTATCCCTGACGGAATTCATACTGACGATCAGAAAGAAGGTTGTGATAGGAAAGATGCTTTAATATTTTTCTACTCGTATTGAGAATTGACTCGAAAACATTTGAGATACAGGATGTTAAAGCAGTTGGACGATAGTTAGAGGATTGGGAATGGTCACTCTTCTTTGGGACTGGCTATATGAGAGCAAACTTCCAGCAAGGAGGAAAGGTACAAGTTGACAGACAAAGGCGAAAGAGTTTACCTAGGCAGGGTGTAAGCACTGCAGCACAGTTCTTGAGAACAACAGGAGGGACTCCATCAGGCCCATATGCCTTGTTAGTATTAATATTCATCTATTACAATAACTTTGTATATTCTTGTAGTGGAGTTTTGTAGATTAGTTATATATATATTAGACTTGTAGACGAGCGGTTGTTATACTTGAGTAGTTTTGTAAGTAATCTTCGTTCCCATTTGTCATGCAATGACAGGAGACGTAAAGATGAGTATGGGACTATTTTTATTTGTCTTGGAAATATTAACAAAGTCTCTCACACAGAGTGAAGTATAAAGTCCCACGAGCTACCTCTCTGTCTCTCTCTCTCTCTCTTCCCTCTCGCCCATGTTGCTAGGCTCGTTCTCCCTACTACCTGCCGGTTCTATGGCTAGCCTCCTTCTGAGCTCTGCTTCCTAAATTCTGGTGTAGCAGGGGTCGTGTCACGTGTGTTACACTGTTGTTGGAATGTTCTAGAAGCCTGTGTGTGAGTATGTGTGTGTATGGTCACTAGGCGCTGTTGTGTGTCTATAAAGCATTCCTTGAGTTAGTGTGTGTAAGCATATTTACCATTGTTCGATTCTCGCAGACACAATACCTTCTCATCATGTGACTTGCTGCTTCTATCTGTCTGTCTATCTATCTATTTATCTATCTGTTTATTACGATTTGTAATTATAATATGGAGTCCTGACACTGCTCGGCCACTTACTGGAGGTCCTCTGACAGCAATCATCATTGACATATGCTAAGCTATTAGTACATGATATTGATTATAATATTGTATACATATAATATTTTTAGTAAATTGCAATGATCTAGTAATATTACATTTTAAACAAGTTGTATACGTATTTGAATAAATGCAATGGTTGTTGTATGACATTTTGTAAGATGTGTATGTATAACAGACATATGCATATAATTGTGCAATGGTAGTACTGCTAGGTTATTACATTACATATTGAGTTATCCTTTTAGTAATGTCTAATATTTCACCTAACTTGTATGATGATTCTGGTAATACAGAATTGTGGTAAAATTGTATGACTTTACATAATATTGTAGTAACATTGTGATAATACATAATTGTAACATTTTATGAATTGTTACATAATATTGTGGTAATGCATAATTGTGTTGGCCTTATAATTGTAGTTACATTTTGTTAATGCAATTGTTACATAATTGTGTTGGCCTTATAATTGTAGTTAAAGTTTCATAAAAGTTACATCTTGTTAATGCAACTGTTACATAATTGTGTTGGCCTTATAATTGTAGTTACATTTTGTTAATGCAACTGTTACATAATTGTGTTGGCCTTATAATTGTAGTTACATTTTGTTAATGCAACTGTTACATAATTGTTACATATTGTATGTAGTTACATATCGTTTGTAGTTACATAATTGTAATAATTGCAGTCCTGACACTGAATCCGGTCATGCTGCGGTCGATGATAGTGATGATGTGACATGCCGCTGGCTCGTGGAGACAACAATTTGTTTTTGTTTCACTTATAGGAGTTTATGTGGTATTTTGGCATTTGTAGTAGCACTTACACTTATTTTCATTTGTTTGTTATGTGATCTTAATGTATTTCTTTTTCTTTTTCTTTTTTTTGTATGTATTGATTTTCTGTAGTTTGTTTTTCTTCGTTTGTCTACGCTTTTTCTGTGTTGTTCATGGGTGCATAATTGCTGGTTAAATCCCTTGGGACCCTTTTTTAAGGTTTAGTTTATCTTGCACAGATATTACTGAGAATGATATTATATAGTCCCATATGTTGTTATTTTATATATAAAATATATATACACTATATACAGTATTAACTATATACACTGACTTGTTCTTCACTTGTATCTATCGTGGGCAATATATGTGTCAGCACTCTGTGGAAATCATTGTCTTCACGATTGTGTTGAAGATGTTCATTCTTGCTAACGTCATTTGTGTTGGCCATTTTTTATTTTCTGGTTTTCCTTGTAACTTAATTTATCTGTTTCCACTAGATAGCTTAGATTAATAAATGTTTAATACAGTTCTTTTAATCGCTCACTGAGCAGCTGTGATAGTATATTTTCTTTATTACTTTGTGTATGTAATAATGTATAGCTGTATGTATGCAACACGTATTTTATGAAGGTATACATGGTAACACTCGTTGGTAGTAAATAAATGCTATAATAAATGAATGAATATATACAGTGTAGACTCTGTAGAGTATTTATTGTTGGTGCAAGTATTGAATGACTGAATTATGAAGATAATTGAAGTAGGTATATGTATTTAAGTTGTAATTATACAGCACGTTTTATATGTTTGTGCAGAAGTTTTTTGTCTGTCACTGTGTATTGTATAAACGAAGTAACTCACTAATTTTTACCGTGGTGGAAATGGTGTGAGTGGTGTTGCACGTGGTGATAGCGTTGTTCTTCACGGGTTGATTGACGTGTTGTGGGGTGTCAGACATACGGCTTGGCGTCCTGTCAGCAAACACGTATGGTGACGTCGACTTCCCACACTGGTAGCTGTGGTGAGTAAATGAGTAACAATGAGTAACTTGAGTGGAGATGAGTGAGTAAGATGAGTTGTGAATATGGGCTTGGTATTTGCTTCGTTGTCTTGACCTCTTCACTCCTGCGTCAGCGGTGGAGGTTGGGCGGAGGTAGGAGAGAAAGGAGGGTGAGGTCAAATGGTTGTGAGTTGTGTCTCACTCTTCGTTTGTTCATTTTGTCTTTCTCGATGCATTCGCGGTCCTTTTTTCTTGTGATTTACTCGTTGTGGGATGAAGATTGCCACTACTTGTAGGTGCGTGTAGAAGATTATACAGACGACTCGTGGAGTTGTTACTTGTAGTTGATTGTAGATGGTTGTAGTTCGTTGGTTCGTCGTAGAAATTGCAAGATTGTTTGTATTAGTATTTTGTTAAACTACTGACAAGGGGTCGTGTGATCACTTCTAAATCATCGTGATAATCGTGGAGACGGAGGTGGCTGGTTGGAGAGAATACTGTCAGGAGCTGGTTGTGAGTTGTTGGTTGTAAGAGGTATTTTTTGTTTTCACTTTTGAAAATGCAGAATCAATTGTACACTCGTGGGCTTGTATTTTGTAGGAATTCACTGTTGATTCATAGACGAGGTTCGAACGTTCGCTGCCGCCATATTTTACAATAACTTTGTATATTCTTGTAGTGGAGTTTTGTAGATTAGTTATATATATATTAGACTTGTGGACGAGCGGTTGTTATACTTGAGTAGTTTTGTAAGTAGATAATCTTCGTTCCCATTTGTCATGCAATGACAGGAGAAGTAAAGATGAGTATGGGACTATTTTTATTTGTCTTGGAAATATTAAAGTCTCTCACACTGAGTGAAGTATAAAGTCCCGCGAGCTACCTCTCAGTCTCTCTCTCTCTCTCTCTCTCTCTCGCCCATGTTGCTAGGCTCGTTCTCCCTACTACCTGCCGGTTCTATGGCTAGCCTCCTTCTGAGCTCTGCTTCCTAAATTTGGTGTAGCAGGGGTCATGTCACGTGTGTTACACTGTTGTTGGAATGTTCTAGAAGCCTGTGTTTGAGTATGTGTGTATGTGTGTGTATGGTCACTAGGCGCTGTTGTGTGCCTATAAAGCATTCCTTGAGTTAGAGTGTGTAAGCATGTTTAGCATTGCTCGATTCTCGCAGACACAATACCTTCTCATCATGTGACTTGCTGCTTCTATCTGTCTGTCTATCTATCTATTTATCTATCTATTTATTATGATTTGTAATTATAATATGGAGTCCTGACACATCAACTGATTTTCTGTCATGAACTGGAACTGTCAGCAGTGCCCGTCAGGTACACATTATCTTCAACTCGTCCTATTTCTTTAACAACTGTTTTTACTGGAAGGGACTAAGATTTCGGTACACATTGCTGTTGATGGTGGTGGTGGTGGTGGTGGTGGTGTTTGTTTGTTTGTTTGTTGTTGTGGTTGCCCAGGTTCTGTGAACTTTAGCCTGGTGGGTTTCTGGCCGAAATTGCCCATTTCGTGATTTTCGTTTTCCTCATAGTCTTTTACAGTCCTATTTTTCAGACTATTCCTGCCCATATGAACAATTATGTCGTGTGGCTCAAAAAAAAAAAAAAAACACACACTCAAGCAGACCAACACGCACACAGGAACGCATTACCGAGAAACAACATCCCACACCCATTTTTAAAAAAAGACTAGCAGCCTTACGCTACAGTACATTAACCACAACACGCTCCAATACACCGTCACACCAACGCCACTCACACTCCATTAATTCCACTCTCTATCGCACCGCCAGCATCCCCCCCCCCTCAAAAAAATAAGAATAAAAATAACATTATCGTCCTCACCTTCCACACCCAACATTGCACATCTTTCACACAGATCACATCAACACATTCTTATCCCTTCCTTCTCACACATCCTCATCCTTCAACACATCTCGCTATCCCTCCCACATCCTACACTCCCACTTATGCACCCCACATTCATGCCTAATCTCATGGGCCTCCCACCCTTGCACATAGTTTCACCTTCCTCTTTCAGCCCCTTTAGTCCACTCATCCCCATCATAGTACTCACACTCACACATAAAAACCCGTCACCTTTGCAGACAGTCTCTTTCCAGCGCACCACAAATCTCACACTCTGTTAGCAATTATTCAAGTCTTTCTCGTAACGGTGCCAGTGAATCATACATCCCTGTCTGCTAAACACACACCTCATCCACCAACATACGAAGTGTTCCAACACTCTTCATATCAATGCAGCCACTTACCAACTCATCTGCTTGAAACTACGTAGGTACAAGTGCCAAACATGAAGTTGGGAGTGTGTGTGAAGTGGAGGTCTAGCTACAATTTCAGACGTTCGCTAATCTCAGTTAATTAGTCATTTCAAATAATATTTCACATCATTCCTCATTCATATCAGTGCCACTAAAAACATGTGACTATGTTGACTATGCCAAGGTTGTTAAGAGCACTAAATGATAGGCCTCTGCTACACATCGATACTGTTTCAGGTTCATATGTTGCCAACCTGTGTTTGTGCTACACACTCCATTTTTCCCTTTCCCATCTTCACACAGTTCCATCCTGTGCGCAGACATCTCACACCCACCCAACTCAAATGTCAACGACGCAGATCCCGAAATTTGATCGTAACCTGTGATTTTATCTTTGAGTGACGTGCACGACAATCGAATCGCTTCTTTACATCTCCATACATAATATATGTCCAAAGTTTAACTGAGATCGGATCAGGTATTCTTGAGATATCTTGTTTACATTCATAGGTGCGTATGGTACATTCATAATATACATAAATAGATACATGCATACATACATATGACACATACATACATACATACATACATACATATATATTTACATACGTACATATATACATACATACTGTACACATAGATACATACATACAAACATACGTACATACTGTACATCCATACCTACTGTATACAAGCATTTATACATTCATACATACGTAGAAACCGATTTTATTTCAACAGTTATACCTTCGGCATGGCTAACCAGTCACCGACATCAACCACATGAATATCCTACGTCAAGAAAATACGAGCAAACTCAGGCACAGGCAAACTCATACGCACAAGCAAGTGTACATGCCTAAGCGAACACAGACATTCACAAATATGCGCACACACTTGCACATATACATTCATATATGCATAAATAAATTCAGTCTTAGCTATTCTACACATGCATCCATCCATCCATCCCTCTCTCACTTTCCCTCTCACACACTGAAACACCCTTTCTTCGTATACTCCTACACACGACTCATCACAAAGTCATCTCTGCCACACATCTCCACACCTTCTACCCTCTCGAACACACCCACTTTTACCTCCACAGACAAAATGCCACACCCACTCTCTCTCTCTCTCTCTCTCACACACACACACACACACACACACACACACACACACACACACACACACACACACACACGCCACACCCAGCGTCTCTCTCTCTCTCTCTCTCTCTCTCTCACACACACACACACACACACACACACACACACACAGACACACACACACACACGCCACACCCAGCGTCTCTCTCTCTCTCTCTCTCTCTCTCTCTCTCTCTCTCTCTCTCTCTCTCTCCCACACACACACACACACACACAGACACACACACACGCACACACACGCACACACACACACACACACACACACACACACACACACACACACACACACACACGCACGCACGCACTCACGGACACACACACACACACACACACACACACACACACACACACACACACACACACACACACACGCACTCACTCACTCACTCACGGACACAGACACAGACACAGACACAGACACACACACACACACACACACACACACACACACACACACACAGACGCACACAAGCACGCACGCACGCACACAGACACAGACACACACACACACACACACACACACACACACACACACACACACACACACACACACACACACACACACACACACACACACACACACACACACACACACCTGTACAGTATGAAGCGATTGAGGTCCCCAGTAAGTTCTCCATTATACACCACCTCCCACACGCTCCTCTTCTTCCCCTTTGTGCCAACCCCGGTTAAAATAGCCACGCTGAAGAGGCGAGGCACTGAGGTCACTCGACACACCCGCTATACTTCATTCCGTGCTGGACAGCATACTTGCCTTGTTTCGGAATGACGCTTTGCTTTGTGAAGGTTCGATGGTACGAAAAGAGATGTGTCTGCCAGGGCCTCATGCAGCAGAAAAAAGAAACAAAAAATGAGAAGGCATGCAGACACGAACAAAGCTATATAATAACAACAGAGGTGAATGTTTTGTGTGGCTGGATGAGTAGATAGGGCATTAGTTAACTTGTTTGTCGATTGGTTGGTGAGTAAGAATTTGATAGGGCTATTGGATGGCTTGCCTTTTTGCTGGTTGGTTACTGTTTTTCTAGCAGTAATTGCGATCTATGTACAGCCTACCAATTAGCGGCAATGTTATTTGTTTACAGTGCGAAAAGTGACTATGTTTTCGATAACTATTTTGTGCTGATAAAGCACACAAATGAAAACAAACAGTAGAAGACCTATTGCCTCTTTCGGGGCTATGTTACAGGGTAGGTTACAGTTAATGTAACTTTTTAAAGTCAAAGTCAACGTTAGGAAAGCAGTACTAATAAAATGCTTTTTTTGTGCGATTTAGAGTTTAGTATAATCATCGTGTCTCATAACGCGACGGGTTCAGTCAGTGAGACAGTTTTTTTGCCCAGCATGTAGGAACGTGTTAAATGGATAGTTAGCTGGTTAATCACTGTGTTGGCTGGATGGTTAGTTAATCATGAAGTGAAGATTCATCACAATTCATATAATCATTTGCCAGTAATTAGAATATTCGTTGTCTGGCTCTACCTGCAGCTGATAAGTGGAATAGATATACCTGGTGATAATTAATGGGGCAAGGATAAAGTTCGCCTGCATTAAAGAAAAAAAAAAAAAAAAAAAAAATCCCTGCAACCGAGGCCGGTTTGAGGTGCGGGCAAAAGCCATTTATTCCGTGGAACTACTGCCGCACCTGTCTGTCCCGTGGCCGCGTTGTCAACCACGACGACCAGCCATAGCCTGTGATCCGTATTTATAAACTCCCCTAAGATTCACCTGTGTATATGACAACATGCATATATACGTTTGGCTTTACTCATACTCATACAACAATCAGTCAATTCACAATCAAATAATTATGAGCTAATATTAAAGTGACAAAATGCGAAAAAAGAAATGTACAAAATAGTTAACATTATGGAGAAACGCTTATCTAGAAAAGAAGAAGAAGAGGAAGAAGAAAAGTAGTTTTAGAATTCTTAAGCAGGGACAGTACTTATAAAAGATACTTAGTAGATTCTAGGATTAACAACTTCCCATGGTAGGTATATATCATAGGAAATCATACTGTTTGCCGTCTGGTGGTCTAGTTGTTACAACGCCTTAGTCGCAGTGACAGCCTTGCATAGTGTTGATCCCTGAAAGACTTTCGATATTGTAATGCCATCAAAAGAAGGAAGACTAGTCTCAGGTTCCTACATTCTAATGGGTGTTTTGTAGGATAAACTGTCAACATTTATTTTTATTATCGCCCGCCTTTTCAAGGCGGAGCAATAATGTTTTTGCCCTCCTCTGTGTCTGTCATGTGTGTGTGTGTGTGTGTGTGTGTGTGTGTGTGTGTGTGTGTGTGTGTGTGTGTGTGTTCCCATTATATCTCATGAACGGCTTGAGCTATCAACATGAAACCTTCAGGGTATCAAGATATGGCCAAAATCTTGGCCTAAGTCTACTAATACCAAGTCGGATCACTTCCATCTAAAACGGGTCCAAGCTGGCGCGGGGGGCGGAGCATCGGAGTGACGTCAGCTTGCACGAAACCAAAGTTCAGTTGACGCCTGACCGTGGTGGTGGGTGGATGTTTGCTGCGCTCTCCAGATCATGACACATTTTCAGTCCGAAGTGGGAGAAGAGACTGAAATGTGTGAGGGAAGGTATGTGGGTGTGAGGAAAGGCACAGGGGTGTGAGGGAACCTACTGCTATGATATATGGTTAAACGAGTCCGCACTTCTTCCTCTTCTTCGTTTTCCCTTATTATAAATGTTTGAGTCTGCCCTTTTATACATTTTCTGTTACTTAAGCCGACTGACGTCACACAAGCCACGCCTCTCTGCGCCCTGAGGGAAAGTGAACCGATTTGGTATTAGTAGACTTAGATCTTGGCCGAGTTCGAAAATGGGCACCCGGGGTCAAGGGAAAGGTCACCAAAATAGCTGCCAAAGGTCAATGAGTTTTTAATTCTCGCCTTTCACACCATTATATCTCATGAACGGCTTGAGCTATCAACATGAAACCTTCAGGGTATCAAGATATGGCCAAAATCTTGGCCGAAATCGACAATGGGAACTAGGGGAAAAGGTGAAGGCCATCAAAATGGCTGCCAAAAGTCAACTAGTTTTTATAGCCCTCCTTTAGCACCGTTATATCTCATTAAAGGCTTGAGCTATCAACATGAAACCTTCAGAGTATCAAGGTATGGCCAAAATCTTGGACTTGACCAACTGCAAATACTGGCGGCCGATTAGCATTCGGCTTCTGAATGCTTTTTTTTCATGCACTGTAGTTATATATTTATATATTTTATTTCTTTAATCCACGCTTATTCTAGTTAAGATGCTAAGTCCTTAGCAGCTGCAAGAATGAAGATAAATCTATAAATAAATGAATAAATATACACAGGAGTTATGCTTAGGAATGTTTATGAATGGTGTCCCAGTGCACGGATTCACAGAATACGATTAGCTCCTCACAACTGAGATTTTGATTTGCAGGAAGAACAAGAGGTACAGGAAGTTTTTGCTCTCCCCCCCTGCCCCTTGCTCTTCACAAATTAACAAAAAAAATTTAGATGTTTTTCCTCCCATGACTAAGATGAGTTTAGCTGGAAGAAAAGCAGACGTGGGAAGATCTTAGCCTCTGCTTGTCCTTCATGCAAGCCCCCCCCCCCCCCCCAAAAAAAAAAAAAAAAAAAAAATTGAGCACCGAAAGGATTGATAGTCAGTGAATTACGAGAGGAAATTGAGCATAACAGTTTGTGAGTATGAGCCCAAAGTGACTGTGTTTGCCTGGTTGTATCATGATTTGTTTTCCCTTTCCTTTTTTAATTTGTTTGTGTTTGTGCATATGTATAGGCGTGCTTGACCGTTTAAGTCGGTTTCGTTAATAGTGTTGTTGCAGTGAATTGTTAGAACTCCATATTATAGTTACAAATCATAATAGATAAATAGATAAATAGACAGCTCTATGCGAGCCTGGGAATGGGAAATGAGCTTGCAAATTACACTGAGGAAAGCTGACGACAGTGGCCAGTAAGGAGATGATGCAGTTAGTTGTCAGCAATCCACCGGTGAACAAAGCCTTAGTGACCATGCACACACATACACACATACTCACACACAGGCTTCTAGAACTTTCCACCCACAAGGAACACACGTGATACAACCCCTGCTACACCAGAATTTAGGAAAGAGAGCTCAGAAGGAGAGAGGCCATAGAACAGGCAGGTAGTAGGGAGAAGGGCTTAGCAACTTGAGAGAGAGACAGAGAGAGCGAGACAGAGAGATAGCTAGCGGGACTCTATACTTCGCTCTGTGTGAGAGACTTGTTAATATTTCCAAGACAAATAAAAATAGTCCCATACTATTCTTTACCTCTCCTGTCACTACATGACAAATGGGAAAGAAGATTATCCACTTACAAAGCTACTCAAATATAACAACCGCTCGCCCACAAGTCTAATATATATAAAACCCCACTACAAGTAACTACAAAGTCTTTTATGACATTTGGTAACAGCGAACATATACGAACCTCGTCTACGAATCAACAGTGAATTCCTACAAAATATCAAGATTGAAAACAAAAAAATACCTCTCACAACCAACAACTTACAACCAGCTCCTGACAGTATTCTCTCCAACCAGCCCCTCCGTCTCCCCGATCATCATGCTGATGCAGAGGTGAAGTGATCACACGACGCCTTGCAAGTAGTTTAACAAAATATTGATACGATCTTGCAACTTCTACGACGAACCAACGAACTACAACCATCTACAATCAAATACAATTAACAACTCTACGAGTCGTCTGTATAATCTTCTACACGCACCTACAAGTAGCGGCAGTCTTCATCCTACAACGAGTAAATCACAAGAGAAAAGGACCGAGAAAACATCGACAAAGAAAAACGGGACAAACAAACGAAGAGTGAGACACAACTCATAACCACCAGACCTCACCCTCCTCTCTCTGCTACATCCACCCAACCCCCAACGCTTACGCAGGAGTGAAGAGGTCAAGACGACGAAGCAAACACCAAGTCCATATTCACAGCTCATCTTACTCACTCATCTTCACTCAAGTTACTCATCGCTACTCATTCACTCACAACAGCTACCAGTGTGGGAAGTCGACGTCATCATGCGTGCTTGCTGAAAAGACGCCACGTCAGTCAACACACCAACTGCACCACCACTCACACCATTCCCACCACGGTAAAAATTAGTGAGTTACATAGTTACTTCATTTATACAATACACAGTGATAGACAATATGCTTCTGCACGAACATATAAAACGTGCTGTATAGTTACAGCTTAAATACACATACTTACTTCAGTTATCTGCATAACTCAAACACTAAATAATCACCAACAATAAATATTCTACACTGTATATATTCATTCATTTATTATAACATTTATTTACTACCAACGAGTGTTACCATTTATACCTACATAAAATACGTGTTTCATACATACAGCTATACATTATTATATCTACACGGTAATAAAGAAAATATACCATCACAGTTACTCAGTGAGCGATTAAAAGAACTGTATTAAACATTTATTAATTAAAGCTACCTAGTGGAAACATATAATTTAAGTTACAAGGTAAACTAGAGAAAAAAAAAAATGGCCAACACAAATGACGTTAGCAAGAGTGAACATCTTCACCACAATCGTGAAGACAATGATTTCCACACAGTGCTGACACACATATTACCCACGATAGGTACAAGTGAACAACAAGTCAGTGTATATAGTTAATATTGTATATAGTGTATATATTTTTTATATAAAATAACAAAATATGGGACTATATAATATCATTTTCAATAATATCTGTGCAATATAAACTAAACTTTAAAAAAGTATCGCAAGGAAATTAGCCAGTAATTATGCAACCATGAACAACATGGAAAAAGCGTACACAAGCGAAGAAAAACAAACTATAGAAAATCAATACATACAAAAAAAAAAAAGAAAAAAAGAAAGAAAGAAAGAAAAAGTAAGAAAGAAAAAAGAGAAATAGAGTAAGATCACATAACAAACAAATGAAAATAAGTGTAAGTGTTACTACATATGTTAAAAATACCACATAAACTACAAACAAAAAAGCAGATTGTTGTCTCCACGAGCTAGTGGCATGACACATCATCACTATCATCGACCGCAGCATGACCGGATTCATATGTTAGGACTGCAATTATAACAATTATGTAACTCCATATTATAATTATGTAACGACAAACGATTGCATTATGTTACACTTGCTACAATTATGTAACTGCAAACAATACTACAAACAATATGTACCATTTATGTAACAGTTGCATTAACAAGATGTAACTTTTATGTAACTTTAACTACAATTATGTACCTACAAACGATATGTAACAATTATGTAACGACAAACGATTGCATTATGTTACACTTTGCCAATTATGTAACAGTTGCATTAACAAGATGTAACTTTTATGTAACTTTAACTACAATTATGTAACTACAAACAATATGTACCATTTATGTAACAGTTGCATTAACAAGATGTAACTTTTATGTAACTAACTACAATTATGTAACTACAAACGATATGTAACAATTATGTAACGACAAACGATTGCATTATGTTACACTTGCTACAATTATGTAACTACAATCAATATGTACCATTTATGTAACAGTTGCATTAACAAGATGTAACTTTTATGTAACTTTAACTACAATTATGTAACTACAAACGATATGTAACAATTATGTAATGACAAACGATTGCATTATGTTACACTTTGCCAATTAACAGTTGCATTAACAAGATGTAACTTTTATGTAACTTTAACTACAATTATAAGGCCAAGACACTTATGTAACAGTTGCATTAACAAAATGTAACTACAATTATCAGGCCAACACAGTTATGCATTTCACTACAATAACCCAAGCACATACTGTATTACAGTTAAATAATTTACTTTTAATGCATTTATTCAAATATGTATACAACTTGTTTAAAATGTAATATTACTGAATAATCACTATTTACTATAAATATTATATGTATACAATATTCATACAATTATGTTACCTTTACAATATTATGTATTTCACTTAATTAGCTTATAAATTCATTATAATGTGTATATAATATATATTAATATGTTCGGACTATTAACTGTCGATGGTACGCCATTTTCGCGCGGCCGAGCAATATGTTAGAACTCCATATTATAGTTACAAATCATAATAGATAAATAGATAAATAGACAGCTCTATGCGAGCCTGGGAATGGGAAATGAGCTTGCAAATTACACTGAGGAAAGCTGACGACAGTGGCCAGTAAGGAGATGATGCAGTTACTTGTCAGCAATCCACTGGTGAACAAAGCCTTAGTGACCATACACACACATACACACATACTCACACAAAGGCTTCTAGAACTTTCCACCCACAAGGAACATACGTGATACGTCTCCTGTTTCACCAGAATTTAGGAAAGAGAGGGCAGAAAGAAGCTAGCCTTACAACAGACAGGTCGCAGGGAGAAGGGCTTAGCAACTTGAGAGAGAGACAGAGAGAGCGAGACAGAGAGATAGCTAGCGGGACTCTACCTTATACTCCGCTCTGTGTGAGAGACTTGTTAATATTTCCAAGACAAATAAAAATAGTCCCATACTATTCTTTACCTCTCCTGTCACTACATGACAAATGGGGAAGAAGATTATCCACTTACAAAGCTACTCAAATATAACAACCGCTCGCCCACAAGTCTAATATAACTACAAAGTATTTTATGACAGAATTACTTCTTCAATCCGATGACGTATATTATTATTGTATTATTGTTTTTTTGACTGAACTAGCAGATAAGCAGGTAATGAAGGGTATATCTAACCCCGCCACTATGAGGTCTCTCAAAAACTTATAAAAAGAAAAAAGAGTAGTGTTGGCAACAATAGGGTACAGAATACGTCACTGGACGGAAAAAGTAAATTTACACTTGCTAACCGTTCTGTCAAAGTGAAGCGATGTAGAATGGATGCCTTTTTTTTTTTTTTTTTTAACCTTTATTGGGTGTGCTTCTGATAATAAATTTAGCACACTGAACTACATTATTATAAAAATCTACTCCCGCCGTCAGTTATGGCAAGTGTTATGCACAATATTAAATTTTAAGTAATTCATAAATACACAGTGGACACAGTTGCGTACCAATGTTCAGTATTATGCTGGGGGAAAATGGTGTCGTATTTTATCTCTGCAGGTAATAAGGTAATAATACAGTAGATTGAGGGTGAAGGTGCTGAAAGTATTGTTCGAGATTATATTTTTATTTATTTATGTTTTTATTTCATCTTGACGATTCTCCTCACCTTAATATACAGTAGACTTTTCGTGATGGAGTGGTTAGATGAAACCTTCTTTAACCCTTTCACAATATGCCTCACCCACGCGAAATGAAATCGTTTTGGGCTAGCAAGGGGTATAAAAAATATCTTCATAGTGAAGAGGTAAGGAAAAACTGTGTGAGGGGACAGGGACTGCTGTGTATGTGTGTATGTGTGTGTGTGGGTGTGTGTGTGTGAGTGGGGGTGAGGATAATGGTAATGTATCTGGCAAACTGTGAAAACTCCACTAATGTGTTCTATTTGACATCATTTTTCCAGATGTGTTCGGCATTTCTCTCTCTCTCTCTCTCTCTCTCAACATGATTTGGTTTCTCTGGAGTGTTTATATGCGGATAAATGTGTGTGTGTGTGTGTGTGTGTGTGTGTGTTAGTAAATAAGTATGAGTGACTCAGTCTTTCGTGAACCACTTCACTACTTGAGGTCTTTTTTGCTAATTCCAAGAAATATGGTGTAGTTTTAGATTTTTTTTTTTTCAGTTGGAAACGATGCAGAAAGACTTCATTAATCCTTCATTATTAAGATATCAAGACATCCTCTTGAGCTGAGTAAAATAACTGACATTAGCAAAAATGTAAAACAAACAGGCACAAAATAACTACTCAGCCCCTCTCCACAGCAAGAAACTCTAAGACTTTGGAGGTTCACGGCAAAGGCAAAAAATACCATAGTAGTCCCAAAGAACTCTAACAATACAAAGAAACATACAGAAGTAAAATAAAAGACTGCAACAGTGTTTTAGCTGGATGTGGCTGAAAAGGTCCATTAAAAAGCCTGAAAAGGTTCTATACCGGGTGCCTCTCGGAATCACTTACAGAGGTCTGGGAAGGTCCCTGTAACCGTCCTAAAGGCTACAGCGGGATGCAAAAAGTTAATTTCGAATCGGTCCCTCAGTAAGTATGTAAGTAATTCAGTGACACAGGCTTTTTGGCCCCGTCAATGGGAGGGCCTTGCAATAACAGCAAACTTATTGACGCACCTTCAGTAATTTATTGCAGCTAACACCTGACGATTTTTTTTTTAACCTAAATTGTCGTAGGATACTGGAGTATTAACCCGTCACGTCCCGAGGTTTTCCGCACCTCCGACATCCCCCAGTCCCGAGGTATTTTCGATTTTTTTTTTTTTGGCTAAAACCTTCGCTTTTGGTGAGAAACATCGAAAATTCATAGAGAAATCGCTCACCTGAGGTTTAAAGTGCCCAATCCAGGTAGGAGTTCCTCCTTACCTGAGTGGGTTTTCTAACATGCTGGCACCAAAGAAAACGAGTTCTATGGGAGGGTAACTATTTTATCCACTCATAAACGGTATTTATTTATTTACTTGGTACGAATGTATATGTAGTATGACAGTATATTGGTTTTCAAGCAGTAATAAAGGCATTATAAGCATTGTTTCACTCACTAACTAATCACCATACCTGACCTATTTTTGCCACACTACCTGATCATTATTTCTGGCTGTTTCTTCTTCTAATGCTATGTAAACATTGTCCTCCACATTGTCATCGATTGGGGAATCACTCTGGCCCTGAATAACTTTACTAGCCAGGTCACTGGTAACAGGTCCTTTGCCAAGACAATGGCGTGGGGGGGGAGGGGGGAGGTTATGCAGTGTAAGGCATTGTCCCTGCTTGGTATCTTGTACAGGAATAGAGGAAGGTGTCCCGTGTATACATACGAAAAATCACGTGCGAAAATTGAAAATTGTGCAAATTAGGTACCTTGCAATTGCACGACGTACTGGTACGTCGCCGGGACTGGCAAATGCAAATCGTGGTGACATACCCATACGTCGTCGGGACGGGGCGGGTTAATACGGTTACCATCAGCATTCTTATAGTTGGGGGACTAATCTGTTATTGTATTCCATCTATTGCCAGGCAGCTTTATTCTGGCGAGAGTGTGTCTAGGATCCTAAGAGTTTTAATGCTGCCTTGTCATGGTCAAGATAACAGTTTGTTTTTTATTCCAGCTAACTTCATTCGATTTTGTTCAGCTGAGAGTGAGTCATCAGAACCTAAGACTGTTTAAAGTTTGAAAATAGAGACACTAGTAACAAAGAGAATATTAAAGCTAGGGAATAAAGATGTATTAGTAATTATCTGGATTTTTTTCCAAGCAAAATGTTTCAAGAATCTGATACTGTCGTTTCTTTTTGTTGTGACTGAATAACTATTTCCCTTTTACTTGCTACTATACGTCCGAACATCCTTGGCCCTTACTGTCGTACCACTAATCGTCTCACTGTTCAATATCTACCATAAAACTTAACATACTCCCATTGTTGATTTCTCGCCATAGCACATCATCCTGTCATTATTTCCATACAGAACACATTCCCAATAATACTTTCCTAATTTAAGAATAATCATATTTTGAGTGTTCATTTCCTGACTGTGTTCGTTCCATGCCATTAAACTGAACATCCCTTCCCCGTTCATCTCCTGCCATAAGACTGAACACTTTAATACAGGGGTTCTTAACCTGGGGTCCATGGATGGGATACAGGGGGTCCTTGATGGTCAGAATAATTGAGAACAATTTAGCGAGATTGCGTGATGCCGTTTGGCATCATTAACTTAAAAAAATAAACAAACAAACAAACACGAAGTCTTGAAGAATTCTGGTGTTCCTTGACACAAGCCTACCCTTGTCTGGCAAAGCGAGCTATGGGTGCTCTGATTCCGTCTGCACCTACATACCTTTGTGAGTCAGGGATTTCAGAGCTTGTTTCTATCAAAATGAAAAGTCGAAATCAACTGCATGTCAGCGATGACATGCGTGTTGTCTTGTCAAAGACCACTCCACAATTTCATCTTATTCAAGCCAAACAGCAACAACAACTCTCTCACTGAAATGAACTTTTGAGCAGACTTAAAGTTTTGTTTTGTTTAATTTGCTCAAGTTGGATGTATTCCATTTTTCCGAGTGGCCATTAGTTTTTGCATGCAAAAGAGTGAGAAACATAATTCTTTGTAAAGACTGTTTTATACTTTGTTATACACTGCGTGAGGTAGTTTTCAATAAAATAATGTATATTCATTGCATGCAAAATGCTGCGTTTGTGCTTATGTGCATTTTTGTAGGGAAGGGGTTCATAGCGTTCACCAGAGTCTCGAAGGGGTCCGTGACTCAAAAAAGGTTAAGAACCACTGCTTTAATAGTTCGTTTGTTGATATTAGTGTTCATATCCAAACCTAACACAACATTCACTTCTAACTTCATTTTATCCACGTCTTCATTTCCTGCCATCGGGTACGTAATCCTCTTAGCTTAGTGGCGGTGTGGGTCCCTCATAGCGGTATATATTTCACACAACGTTCATAACAGATAAAGATTGCTCAGCTGGGTGCGGGCGGCATTAAATCTTTCCGTTGTCACTATTTTTTCACCGTTGTCACTCTTTTCTCATATTTTCAAGGTTTGATACGCTTTTATCACAAGAATGGTTATGAAACTGTGATACTTAATATGACAGACTCGGTTATTAGCGCCGCAGTATTGTTCATAATGATAAAAGATTAAGATAGCAGCGCCGTTCCCTGCGTCAGTGCAATACAGAGTCGATATTGTTAAACTCTTAAATTCTTCGTTCTGATCGTTCTGAAATTCTTTTTAAACAAGACACAAATATGAAGAATGTGAGAAAAAAACACTGTAAACGAGCGTAATCCATTGCATTTTTCATACGTGTAATGTTTATAATCTTATGTCATTGGGTTGGTAGGTAGTTGTACTTGTGTCATAACCTTCACTGTTAACTTCTGTTTCCATTATACTTTTTTTTCATTATTTAAGAAGAAAAAATAAGGGCTATTGGCGTGCAAAATCCCATTCTATCCAAAGAAAATCAAATAACAGGAGAGAGAGAGAGAGAGAGAGAGAGAGAGAGAGAGAGAGAGAGGAGGGGGCATTTAGAGCTGTCTGAAAGCATTGCAGTATGAGCAGTAAGAAATTTAGCCCCTTCAGTTTGGTGACGCTTTTTCGTCATAGTCTTCTTACTTCAAGATAATTTTATGCAGTTTTGGTGGAATATCTGATAGTGAGATGTGTAAAAAGAAGGGGGTGGGGGATGGATATGAGGGGAGAGAAAGAGGGGGAAGGGGAGTTTTAAATAGTATGAAGAGAGGGAGAGGAGGAGCGGGAAGGAGGAACGAGAAGTCTGAAAACATCTGTGAGAGCGAGAAGGGGATAGCGAGTGGGGAGGGGATGGAAGAGGTTCCACATAGTTCGGGGAAAAAGGGTGGGGGTGGGGTGGGGAGAGAGAGAAGGAGGCAGGGATAAGGTGGTTCTGCGTAGTATGGGGAGAGAGTTGGAGAGGGGGAAGGGGAGGGAGGGAAGGAAACAAATAGGCTTTGAATCGTATGGATAATGGGAGAGAAGGAGAGGGGAGAGGTATGGCGAAACTTTGAACAGTATAACGAGGGTAGGGGAAAGGGGGTGAAGAGGGGAGGGGGAAGGCAGAACAAGGGATCAGGCGGTAATTGAGTAGTTTTGAGACTGGCAAAGAAAGTAGGCAAGAGACTTAGAGGGGAAAGAGAAGGTAGAGGAGGGGAGTTTCTGAATTCGCAATCGTTCATATTTTTCATTCCGATTTACTCGAATCAACTGATGTCTTTACCGTTCGCATTAACGACACGGGTATGCATAGATTACTCTTTCATTCATTCAGCCTTTCACATTTTCAGAGAGCACAAGACTTAATATTTCTCTGTTGTTAAAATATGCAGTTGAACGACCTTTTACTCTATGTTAGTAGTGAGCAAATGTGTAATGAAGTGTGTGTCCGGTATCCTTAGTGTGGGATGATAAGAGCCGTGTGAACTCGTTTGGTTAATGTAATTTTTCAGGTCCATTGGCTACGTTTGATAAGTTCTGATGCTCTTTCTTGACTTTACGGGTCAGCTCCTGCAATTATTTTCAGTGAAAACGGACACTCTTAAATTTAATAAAACAGTCTGTCAGTAGCCAATGAAATATGTAGGTGGTCTGTGATATACAGAGTATTGCTGCAAATAATTATTATATCAGAGCGGCAGTGGTTGCAAGTAAACTGAAATAATACAGCTGACAGATGCCATCTGAACAATGTCAAAAGTTTTAGACCGAGTAAATTACTAAAGTGCTCCCAGCCCAAATAAAATGATATATATATATATATATATATATATATATATATATATATATATATATATATATATATATATATATATATATATATTTTACCCGTTCTTATTAAGACTTCTTTCTGCTAAACACACTATTTTCCATTTAGGTTCAGTATAACACTTCAGTGCATCCGCAGTTTTGAACACGTAACCGACCTGAACTGTTGCAGTCAGATACTGAATGCAGTAGTGGGGGAGCTCAGTTCTGTGAGTACGAGTAGGTTGTACCGAGTAAATGCATTACTGAGTGAATTCAGTTCTGAGTGAATGCAATCCTTTGAGAATGCAGTATTGTGTGAGTGGAATTTATCTGAGTCAATGCAATCCTTTGAGAATGCAGTATTGTGTGAGTGGAATTTACAAGAACTGAATGCAGGATTGTATGAATTTAGTAATAATTTCTTATTTTAAATAACAATTACTCGTTCTTTTTTTTGCATTTCAATCTACAACAATTGCATATATATATATATATATATATATATATATATATATATATATATATATATATATATATATATATATATATATATATATATATATATATATTGTTGCATAGCCTATGATTTCATCATCCTTAGTGTAATTCTAACGTTCAGTATGCTGCATGTTTGATCACGAGCGTGTTCTACCTCACTCCCCCCTTCTACCCTTATAGTAGAGTAAGTCGTTCTTACTGTTGTTCAGAGCAGGATTGTCGACTCTTTGTCCCCTATGGCTTCATTTGCGCGTCCTTCTTACAAGTTTTATCAAGCTCTGCCGGCCCCTATATAATGAGCTCAGTCTCTGCATTAATTTCCACTTAGATCTACTCCTCATTTTGTTGACATCTCTGTCCTCCCCTGTACAGTTGTTATTATTTTTGTGAGTGCTCAGGAAGTCTCCAACCATCTAGCTGCTGTGTAATTTGAGTATAAGTGTTATTACATTTTTTCTTGTACTGTATAGCATAAGGTGTTAATTCGTAGACCTGGTGAGGTTTTTGTGATTAATGTGAAGTTTTTACTGTCAGCCAGTAGTAATAATATTTTGTATCTGTAATAATATATCTTGCATTAACTGAGCATTATCCGGTTTTCTCATTTTATCAGGGCTCACTTAGATAAATTTACTCTTGCTAATTTCGTGTTAATAGAGGCTATTGCAGTTAACCATATACTTAACCTGCTTTTTGCCATTACATTATCCTTATGAGTCCTGAATGTTTTGTTGTTAGTTTGAGCATTAAACTTTAACTTGTAATTTTACCTAACTCTTTTGTTTTGAACCTGGAACTTTGCGGGACAGTAGTGATTTTTAGTATTCTCACTTGAAGTGTTCATTATCTTTCTCTGTTCCGTAACATAAATTTGGCGACCTCTTATCAGGATATTCAGGATATTATCATAAGGATATTGCTTGATATTTTGTGACTGTGATTTATTAATGATGTCTACTATTACTACGCTTGATGAAGCCAAAGATTTTTTGTCAAATGTGCAAACAGTGTGAGATGTAGAAAACAGAACAAAGAGTGAACTTAAGCTTGTTGCACAACAATTGGGATTGCAGTTCACTCTCATCATTCTAAAGATCAAATTGTTGGCATGATTAATAAAAGCTGGTTTAATCTAACTCCTCCAGATGAGCAAACGCAGATTGAATTAGATAAGTTACAGCTAGCCCTGCAGGAGGCTCGTGCTAAGGAGGCTGAGTTTCACGCACAAGTTGAACTTGCTAGGATTCAGGCAGACCATGAGCATCGCATGAAACAATGTGGAACTGGATCATCTAGCTCTGATGATTTTGATGTGGCTTAAAAATGTTAAACTTGTCCCTCCTTTTAATGAATCTGATTTAACAAAGTATTTTCAGTTGTTTGAGAGGGTAGCTACAGGTTTTAATTGGCCCAAAAAGTATTGGCCAGTACTCCTTCAAACTGTTCTCACCGGTAAAGTTCAAGTAACTTATGCATCTTTGCCTCAGGATCAATCTGATAATTATTATGTAGTTAAGAGCTTGATTCTTAAGGCCTATGAGCTTGTTCCTGAAGCCTATAGAGTAAAATTTAGGACAACTTATAAGCAAGATAAGTAATCCCATGTTGAGTATGCAAAAATCAAAGAAGATTTGTTAGAGCAGTGGTTAAATTCTAAGAATGTGGATTCTGATTTTGGTAAATTTAAGCAGATGATTTTGCTGGAGGACTTCAAAAGGTGTATTAATAATGATGTAAGCCTATATCTTGATGAGAGAAGAATAGATAATTTGTCTGATGCTGCAGTTTTAGCTGATGAATATGTTCTCACTCACAAGAGATATTCTAGAGAAAAAAGGAAGGCTGAGAGTAAGTACGTTGCCTCTACTCAGAGTACAGGTAACAGGAAAGAGAATAAAGATGATGTTTCTCAGGAAGTAAATACCAGCTCCACCTCTAGATTTCAGAAAAGTAAATGTACTTATTGTAGTAAGCTTGGTCATACTACGGAGAAATGTTTCAGGAGACAGCGTGATGTGAATAAAAAGGAGTCTTTAAATATTCAGTCAATTGGTCTAGTGTCCACCCTTGAGAGTTCCCAGAATTCTTTAACCGAGTTAACTGAACCTGCTTTGAGGGGTAAATTAAATTCTCATGATGGAGCTCCTCTTTTGAGCAGTAACGTGGATGACACTCTCAAGAGTTCATGTGCTAATTTCCTGTCTGATGGTTTTGTCAGTCCTCTGGACAGTAATGACAGGAAATCAGTTAAAATATATCGTGATACAGGTGCTTGCCAATCCCTTATGCTGACCAGTGTTCTAGGATCTAATGTTAATTACTCTGATGAAACTGTAATCTTACAAGGTGTAGGGAATAATTACTTCTCTGTCCCTCTGTGCAGAGTGAATTTAGAGTCTGGTTATGTTAATGGTTCCGTTATGGTTGGGTTGGTTGAGACACTCCCAATGTCAGGTGTAACTTTCTTACTTGGAAATGATATTGGTGGAAGTCAAGTGTGTCCAGCTCCTCAGTTGTCTAGTGAACCAGTGGCTGCGGCCCAGGATTGTGATGTCCCTGATGTGTTCTCTGCATGTGCTGTTACTAGGGCTAAGTCTAAAGTTACTGGTGACTTTGAAGATAATGATGATGATGATGTTATCCTAGCTGACACTTTTCTTGCTAATTTGGACCACTCACCAGATGAGGCAGTACCCCGTAGTGTTGATAATTTGTCTTGTCAAGAGTTGGTTGAGTTGCAGGTTGCTGACCCTGAGTTGAAAGGTCTAGCTAACTCTGCTTGCAGTGAGGAAGAGTCAGCCGGTGCTTCTATTTGTTATTATATAAAGTCAGGAGTACTTATGAGGAAGTGGAGACCCCCAACAGCATCAGGCGACTGTGAATGGGAGGTTGTACATCAAGTTGTCATCCCTCGTGTTTGTAGGCAGGATATCATTAGAGTGGCTCATGATTCCAGTTTGGCAGGACACCTTGGAGTGAGGAAGACTGTGGCACGCATTTTGAAACACTTCTACTGGCCAGGTATCTTCAGAGATGTTTCCTGGTATTGTAAGTCTTGTTACACCTGTCAAGTTGTGAGGAAGTGTAATCAGACCGAAAAGATTGCACCTCTAGTTCCCATTCCTCCTTTTGAGGCGCCATTCACCTGTGTGTTGGTGGATATTGTGGGCCCTCTTCCTAAGACTTCTTAAGGATTTTCTTATGTGTTGACCCTGATTGATATGGCTACTCGTTATCCTGAAGCCATTCCACTTAGAAATATCTCAGCAAAGAACGTGGTTAAGGAAATGCTAGGGTTCTTCACAAAGTTTGGTCTGCCCAAGGAGGTACAGTCAGACCGGGGAAGTAATTTCATGTCAACTGTTTTCAAGCAGTCTCTGAAAGAGTTGGGCATCACCCAGATCACGTCTTCAGCTTACCATCTTCAGACCCAAGGAGCGTTGGAGAGATATCATCAAACACTCAAATCGATGCTCAAGAAATACTGTTTGGAACATCAGAAAGACTGGGATAAAGGTCTTCCATTCGTTGTATTTGCCGCAAGAGAATCTCCAAATGAATCACTGGGCTTCTCACCCTTTGAACTACTGTTTGGCCATGAAGTAAGAGGACCCCTTAAGCTACTCAAGGAATGCTGGCTGTCGGAGGAAGATGACGTCAACCTGCTGGAGTATGTGATGAAGTTCAAAGAACAGCTGTCCACTGCTTTACAGCTGGTGAGAGAGAATTTAGGAGCTGCTCAGGAGAAGATGAAGACTTGGTATGATAAGAAGTCCAGGTTACGCCACTTTCAGCCAGGAGATCAGGTTTTGATTCTGCTACCAGTGCATGGGCAACCTCTTCAAGCCAAGTTTAGTGGTCCTTATTTCGTGGAGAAGAAACTCAGTGATGTCAACTATGTCATTGCCACACCAGATCGTAGAAAGAACAAGCAACTTTGTCACATCAATATGCTAAAGTTATATCACAGGTGGGACGAAAATAACCCAGTCTGCACTGTAGCTGTTCCACCCGAGTCTGCAAGTGAAGTTCTCCCATGCAGCATGAGCCTGAGTGATAGTTTGGGGAAGAATCCTGATATCATGAATGATCTCCAGACTAAGCTTTCTCATCTAGCTCCCGAGGAAAGGCAGGAGTTTTCGGCATTACTGCAGTACCCGCAAATGTTCCGTGCCACTCCAGGAAGAACCACTGTGTTGATGCATGATGTTGATGTTGGAGATGCAAAGCCAATTAAACTGCCTCCTTACCGTGTGAACCCAGTGAAAGTTCCTCTCATCCAGGAGCTTGGCTACCTGTTGGACCACAAGATGATTGAGCCCTGTCAGAGCGAGTGGAGTTCTCCTGTCAGTCTAGTCCCTAAGCCAGGTGGGTCACAGAGGCTTTGCATCGACTACAGACGTGTTAATCAGATAACCAAAACACACACTTACCCTCTCCCTCGTGTGGAAGATTGCATAGACAAGATCGGAAAGGCTAGGTACATAAGTAAGTTTGATTTGTTAAAGGGATATTGGCAAGTACATATGACTGAACGTGCTAGGGAGAGCTCATGTTTTGTAACACTAGGAAAGACTTTTGCATGTTCTGTAATGCCATATGGTATGAAGAATGCACCAGCCACATTTCAGAAGCTCATGAATGTTGTAACAGAGGGTTTGGCAGGGTGTGTTGTTTATATTGATGATGTATTAATCTTCAGTGACAACTGGAAAGATCACCTATGCCATGTCAGTAAATTTGTTGAGCGTTTGGTTCAGGCTAATCTTGTAGCTAATTTATCAAAGTGTGAGTTTGGTCAAGCTAAAGTTCAGTACCTTGGGTACGTAATTGGTGATGGACACGTTGCACCACCAGGAGCTAAGGTTCAGGTTATAAGTGATCTTCCCAGACCTAAAAGTAGGAAAGAGCTACAAAGATTTTTGGGAATGGTAGGTTATTACAGGAGATTTGTTCTTAACTTTTCAATTCTTGTATCACCACTTACAGACCTTCTGAAAAAGGGAGTTAAATTTGTCTGGACCAATAACTGTGAACCCTCTTTCAGCAAGCTTAAAGTTATCCTATTAAGTCAGGCAGTGCTCGCTACTCCAAATTTTGCTAAGCCTTTTAAGATGGCTGTTGATGCAAGTGATACAGGACCTGGGGCTGTTTTCCTGCAAGAGGATGATCAGGGTATTGAACACCCTGTATCTTATTACAGTAAGAAGTTCACTCCACCTCAAAAGAACTACTCAACTATTGAGAAAGAGCTTTTGGCCTTGATTTTAGGTTTACAGCATTTTTCATTTTATTTTGTGTTCTGGTTTTGACCCCATAGGCATTTATACCGATCATAACCCACTGAAATTCCTTAGTAAGTTTAAAGATAAAAATCAGAGATTGGCAAGATGGAGTCTACTTCTTCAGGAGTATTCATTAGACATACATGTCAAGGGGAAAGAAAAGGTTATTGCTGATAATTTATCTAGACTTTAGACAGATTGTTTTCGAGTAATAAGAAATTTCCTTTGTAAATTTCTTTTTTCTTTGTGGGGAGGTGTTACATAGTCTATGATTTCATCATCCTTTGTGTAATTCTAATGTACAGTATGCTGCATGTTTGATCACGAGCGTGTTCTACCTCACTCCCCCCTTCTACCCTTATAGTAGAGTAAGTCGTTCTTACTGTTGTTCAGAGCAGGATTGTCGACTCTTTGTCCCCTATGGCTTCATTTGCGCGTCCTTCTTACAAGTTGTATGAAGCTCTGCCGGCCCCTATATAATGAGCTCAGTCTCTGCATTAATTGCCACTTAGATCTACTCCTCATTTTGTTGACATCTCTGTCCTCCCCTGTACAGTTGTTATTATTTTTGTGAGTGCTCAGGAAGTCTCCAACCATCTAGCTGCTGTGTAATTTGAGTATAAGTGTTTTTACATTTTTTCTTGTACTGTATAGCATAAGGTGTTAATTCGTAGGCCTGGTGAGGTTTTTGTGATTAATGTAAAGTTTTTACTGTCAGGCAGTAGTAATAATATTTTGTATCTGTAATTATATATCTTGCATTAACTGAGCATTATCCGGTTTTCTCATTTTATCAGGGCTGACTTAGATAAATTTACTCTTGCTAATTTCGTGTTAATAGAGGCTATTGCAATTAACCATATATTTAACCTGTTTTTTGCCATTACATTATCCTTATGAGTTCTGAATGTTTTGTTGTTAGTTTGAGCATTAAACTTTAACTTGTAATTTTACCTAAACCTTTTGTTTTGAACCTGGAACTTTGCGGGACAGTAGTGATTTTTAGTATTCTCACTTGAAGTGTTCATTATCTTTCTCTGTTCCGTAACAATATATATATATATATATATATATATATATATATATATATATATATATATATATATATATATATATATATATATATATATATCCTGTCACAGTTACCTATAAGCTGATATGCCAGTTTCCACAACTTTACAGGATCTGTCGTATGGATAATGCCGTGATATTGAAGAAGCTATCCCTGACGGTGCGAGGACTGAGAGTACTGTGTGAATGTATAATGTACTAAATGCAGCATTCAGTGACTGTAGTACCGTATGAATGCAGTACTGTGTAAAGGTAGTACCGTATGAATGCAGTACTGTGTAAAGGTAGTACCGTACGAATGCAGTCCAGTTCAGTTACAGGAATAAGTACTGAATTCAGGGTTTTGTGAGTGCAGTGCATTATGAACGCAGTACAGTATAAATGAATGCAGTACCGTAGAATACATTCCGACTGCATTACAAGTGACAAGTGATGAAGGCAGTACGCTGTGAATATTCAATTCGTAAGAGGAGAGAGAAGGGAGGGCAGCGTGGCAATAACTGAGAATAGTGTGCTGGGCTTACTCGTCTCGGTATACAGTAGTCGGATTATCAGCGCTAATTCCAGCTTACATCAGCCGTAACAACTAGCTTGACTGGTACTCCGTAAACCTTGGAGTAGCTTACTTGGTACACCTTTGCTTCCAACACGGCCGCCCAAACAGCCTAACTGTTTACGCTCTTAAGTTTCTAGAACTCGTTCTTCGCCTAATGAAATAGTCTGGTGTTGCCTGGAATAGGGTAATAGAGTGTTTTTCGTCTTTGTACGGAAAGGGCTAACCCACCAAAGCGATGACGTCTTTTTAGTACCGGTACTCCATTTTTTTCTGGCAAAATTATTCCATTCGCCTTAATGTGATACTTGTAGAAGTGAAGGGGCTAGGAGTACTCTCATCTAATAACGTCTGTACAATAACGACTTCCATATTTTATTCCTACCATTTGAGGCAAATTTTCATCATTTCAAGACTCATCCCATAATAAGACGTACTTGATACCAAACTGAATATGACTGATAGTGCTGTAGCTTCATACTAGTGTGTGTGTGTGTGTGTGTGTGTGTGTGTGTGTGTGTGTGTGTGTGTGTGTGAGAGAGAGAGAGAGAGAGAGAGAGACTGCCTGCCTGCCTGCCTGCTCGATTGACTGACTGACTTACTGAATGCAAGATGAACTGACTGATTTCCCAGCAGTCTGCCTGTGTGAATGACAGACTAACTGACAATCTGGCTGACTAACTGACTGACCGCAGTACTGACTGACCGCAGTACTGACTGACAGTCTTATTGACTGACTGGTTGACTGTCTGGCTGACTAACTGTTTGACTGGCTTCAGTACTGACTGACTGGTTGACTTTCTGGCAGCCTGATTCATTGAATGACTTCTTGACTAACTAACTGACAGTGACAGAATGAAGACTGACAACTTGACGACTTGACGGACTGGGTGACGGCCTGATTGACTGCATAACTGTCAGATTAACTAACTGACTGACTGTTGACTAACCTTTTGTACATGTTGACGAAAAGCATGCAACATTATTGCATGTACACAGATTAATTATGATATGTATGCAAAGGCTGACGTGATTGGCCTTATGTGCGAAAATATGCAGAATATTTTCAGACTCATCTAGAAAGGATCGCTGGCTGCAGTGAAAGGCATTGGTGATTTGGCGTAATATATTTGGCGAATGAAGGGGATGGCTGAATGAGTTGGCTAAGGGAGTGAGGTAGCAGAATAAGGAGGCTGGGTGAGGTGGCTTGGCTAGATGAAATGGCTGAGCAAAGTGGTTGGGTGAGTGAGTGAGGTGGCTCTCTGAGGTAGCCGAACGAGGTGTTCAAGTGAGAGAGGTGTCTGAATAAGTGAGATGGATGAGTGAGTGAGGAGGATGAGTGAGTGAATGAAGTGACTGGGTGAGTAAGGTGCCCGGCTGAATGGGTTGGCTGGATGGCTTAGGCAGGTTAGTGGGCGAGATGGCTGAGTGAGTGAGGAGGATGAGTGAGTGAATGAAGTGACTGGGTGAGTAAGGTGCCCGGCTGAATGGGTTGGCTGGATGGCTTAGGTAGATTAGTGGGCGAGATGGCTGAGTGAGTGAGTGAGGTCGCTGAGTGGTTGAATGAGGTGACTGGGTGAGTAAGGTGCCTGGCTGAATGAGGTGGGTGAGTGAGTGAGGTGGCTGGTGGTGTGAGGTGACCGGGTGAGTGTGATGGCTGGGTGTATGAGGCGGCTGGATGAGTGAGTAAGGTGGCTGGGTGAGTGAGTAAGGTGGCTGGGTGAGTGAGTGAGGTGGCTGGGTGAGAGAGTGAGGTGGCTGGGTTGAATGAGTGAGGTGGCTGGGTGAGTGAGTGAGGTGGCTGGGTGAGTGAATAAGGTGGCTGGATGAGTGAGTGAGGAGGTTGGGTGAGTGAATGAGGTGGCTGGGTGAGTGAGTGAGGTGGCTGGGTGAGTGAGTCAGGTGGCTAGGTGAGTGAATAAGGTGGCTGGATGAGTTAGTCAGGTGGCTGGGTGAGTGAATGAGGTGGCTAGGTGAGTGAGTATGGTGGCTGCGTGAGAAAGGTGGCTGAGTGAGTGAGTGATGTTGCTGGGTGAGTGAGTAACGTGACTGGGTAAGTCAGGTGGCTGGGTGAGTAAGGTGGCTTGTGGGTGAGTAAGGTAGCTGGCTGAGTGAGTGAGGTGGCTGGGTGAGTGAAGTGGGCAGGTGAGTAAGGTGGCTACATGAGTAAGGTGGCTGGGTGAGTGAGTGAGGTGGCTGAGTGAATGAAGTGGCTGGGTGCGTATGGTGGCTGGGTGAGCGAGTAAGGTGGCTGGGTGAGTGAGTAAGGTGGCTGGGTGAGTGAGTGTGATGGCAGGGTGGATGAGTAAGGTGGCTGGGTGAATGAGTGAGGTGGCTGGGTTAGTGAGTCAGATGGCTGGGTGAGGGAGAGAGGTGGCTGGGTGAGTGAGAGAGGTGGCATAGTGAGTGAGAGAGGTGGCTGGGTGACTGACTGAGGTGGTTGGGTGAGTGACTGAGGTGGCTGGGTGAGCGAGGAAGGTGACTTCATGAGTGAGTGAGGTGGCTGGGTGAGTTAGGTGCTTGGGTGAGTGAGAGGGCTGGGTGAATGAGTGAGGTGGCTGGGTGAGTGAATGAAGTGGTCTGGTGGGTGGAATGTTAGGGTGAATGAGTGAGGAGGCTGAGTGAATTAGGTGGCTGAGTGAGCGAGGGCTGGGTCAGTGAGAGATGGGTGGGTGAGTGAGAGAGATGGTTGAATGAATGGCATGCGTGGGTGAGTGAGTGAATAAGGCACTGAGTAAGAGATTGCGGTGATTGCGTTGTCAGGTGAGTGAGCGAGTGAATCAGGTTGTTGAGTGAATTATTGAAGTGACCCGATGAATTACCTGACTATAGACAAGAAATGCACGCAGATTATGAACCAAGTCTGCCTGAACACGAATAAATGTTCGATAAGTTTTGCAAATTGTGGAGTTGCCCGCACACTATAAATCAAAGCAAATATAAAGGGTAAATGATAAGGGGCTGAACATACATAATGGTGGAGTCATAAGAGGCTGAAAATACAGAAAACATAAGTGGTTAAAGATACATGATATCCTACTGTATATGCTGCGTCCCCTTACCTCATACCAGACTAAGTTTGGTGACGGGGCTGGTTTTATTAGCATTACTTGAGTCTAGCTTGTATCATATCCTTGCATCAGTTAAAAAAAAAAAAAAAACATGCATTATATTGTCTGCGCATATATGTCCATTGCTTGCATAGTTGATGAAATTATTAATCGTATACAACTGAATTGTCTGTGCAGACGGGGCTATCATCGTAGCACACAGTATACTTCTGGGTTAGTCAGTGTAGTGCAGTATGCGGATCACCTTGTGCATGGATATAATGTGTCTGGAGCTGAGATATGGTATATAGTGGTGAACTGTTACATAAATGAAATTGCACAGAATTAAAATTACATAGGTATGTTTTAAGGGATTGAATGTGTAGTGGTAGAATAGATAGGGACTGAAATTACAGTACACATATACTAGATAAGTATTAAGTGGTTTAATTTACATTGGCAAATAATAAATGAATGAACATTTTTATATATCGAAGTGGTAAGTGACCAAAAATATGTGAAGATTAACATTTCAACCAAGGACATAATTTCTATTTCGTTCTTGTCACCACCAGACTAATTTTACTGGAACCAAGAAAGCAGCCTAATACTGACGGAGATTAATGAAGGCTTCACCTTATCCCTCCACCTTGAAAACACGTTCCTAATCTAAAAAGGAACAAAAAAGTCCGAAGGAGGCAAGAATAACGTAATGAGTCATTTGCTGGAAAGGATTAAATTAGGTGTTTTCCGTATAGATAGATAGACAGATAGATGGATGGATGGATATATTTATGCAGAGAGAGCTGTAGATACCTGGTATATATAAAAATATAAATGAACAGGTAGAGAAACCGACGTAAGTGCACAATCCACGCCTTAACTAAAAGAAGCTTTTCGTGTGGGTTTTGCAGTGGAAACGTTTGTGAAAACAATGCCAGATCCTGTGGTAGACAGTCAGATGAATGAATATTGATGTCACTGATTGCATTGTGCAGTTGACCCTTGTGCGGTGTGGTGCGGTGAGGATCTGTCCGTTCTCCCCTTTGGGGCTAAGATGCGAATAAATGTGTTTGAATGGATGAGTAAATGGAGAGTGAGTCGTCCTGTCTCGGCTACCTCCCTTTCCTTGGGGGAAGCAGCCTAGGTATATAGATAGAGATAGATAGATAATTATACATATAAACTGTTAGATAGAAACATAGACTTATAGACAGACACACACAGAACGATAGAGTTAAATATGGAATAAACGATGCTCCAACAAAAAGAACCTAACCGTGTGAGTTTGTGAACTGGAACCCCTTGCAGACGACTCGGTCCTGTATAGAGAATGGGACAGATAGATACTTTGACAGACAGATAGACAGATAACGGAAGAACAGATTGAATTGGAAGTTAAGGCACTCTGATAACAACGCTGGTAGTGTACAGAAACCTGGTCTGAAAATAAACCCAGGGTAATCCGATAAACACAAAGAACTATAGACCAATAGACAGATAAAGACAGATAGTGATAAACAGATTTCGAAAAATTAACAAGAGTGCTGTGACAAGAAGAAGCAGACAGTACAATGGATCCTGATCTGCAGGTGAATCTGGGGTTCTCCATTAGAAAAACCAGAAGACAGATACACAGATAGACAGAAAAAAGTCAGATAAAAGATAAATATACAGTTTAACATATAAAAACAGAAAAACAGATAAATAAATAGAATGATTTGGAAGACATGACACCCCTACCCCTCCAATTAAAAAAAAAATAGGCTAGACTTTGTGGAATGAAAACATGTGTATAGACAAATCCAGGTCATTTAATTGGTAAATGCGAGGAAATTGGTTGGCTGAAAGGAAGGTCTATGCTTGACTGCGTGTTGATTTTTATCTGTGTGTGTGTGTGTGTGTGTGTGTGTGTGTGTGTGTGTGTGTGTGTGTGGTGTGTGTGTGTGTGTGTGTGTGTGTGTGTGTGTGTGTGTGTGTGTGTGTGTGTGTGTGTGTGTGTGTGTGTGTGTGTGTGTGTGTGTGTGTGTGTGTGTGTGTGTGTGCGCGTACATGGGTGACCCATTGTTTAAATTCTAGCATTCACTTATTCTCTCGACGCGAGGAAACACCATGGATATATAATAGTTTGGCAGGAAGATTGAAACATATTCTCTCTCTCTCTCTCTCTCTCTCTCTCTCTCTCTCTCTCTCTCTCTCTCTCTCTCTCTCTCTCATACACACACACACACACACACACACACACACACACACACACACACACACATAAGACAGCACAAACACACAACCCAGATCTCGCAGCACAGCAAAGCAAACCTGCATTACAGCATAATCGTACAACGCATTTCACACAACACAGCAATATAGTAATACAGAAGACATCACAAACACGAAACAACGCATCCTCCTCCTGCACATTCCATGTGTTTACAGCGACTGGATTCATCTATATCCATCCTATCCCCAACCCTTCTTGTCCCTACCTCCATCCTCCCTTTCTACTCAACGCCCCCTCCTCATTCTCCTTCCTCCCCCTGTGATTAGAGAGACATGGATCATCTGCATCTATCCCACTCCCTTCCCCAGTCCCGACCTCCAACCTTTTACTCCTCTCCCAACCTCACCTCTGACAACCTGAAATCTCAGGGAAGATCTATCCGACATGAGAACTGCACAGGGACGGGCTGAGTCAGGGCGAACATGTCAGATTTGTTGCCTGTGATTTTGTCACATGGAAGGGAAAAAAAATAAAAACGATAAAAGTAAAATATTCAGTTGGCTTCGCTTTTACACAGGGAGGAAATTTTTGAAGACCTTTTTTCAAAGATTTCTTTATCAATCTTTCTCTTTCATTTATTCGTTCTGGGTGATTTTTTCTTTTCGCTCTGAGGAACACAGGATTTTTTCATATGACTGTTGTCTCCTTATTTTTATTTGTAGGTTCGTTTTCTTTTCCATCAAGTGGGAGCAGGGGATTTTAGTTAACCAATGGATTTCGTTTACCTTTTTGTAAGTGAGGTTTTGTGTATGAACATTTCTTTGGGTTGCTGTTATGCTGTGGTGTGTGTGTGTGTGTGTGTGTGTGTGTGTGTGTGTGTGTGTGTGTGTGTGTGTGTGTGTGTGTACTTATGAGCCAGTGGGCACTCGGGACATTACTCTTACTGTAGAATCAGTCTCAGAAGGTAAGTGTGCTCAGAACTCTCTTAAATATAGATGCACAATGACAGTTTGCAATATACCACCCCATTGCAATGGATCGAGGTGTGTGAATCCGAAAGGAAACATCACATTAAGTGATGCTTCACACCATTTAGACCCACGGTGGAGAGGTGACTACGAGGTTTCGCTCTTAGAGGTGTGGTATATCTCTCATACATAGGTAGATAGATAGATAGATAGATAACGATATATATATATATATATATATATATATATATATATATATATATATATATATATATATATATATATATATATCCATCATCCAATCCTACGTTGCCCCATAAGGAGTGTAGAAGCCCATGGCTAGGCAAGTTGGTCCTGACATTTAGGATGAGAGTGACCACCCTCACTCATCCCTGAGTGGCGTTTCGTGAGCATTAAACCCCAACCATCCCTTGGATATAAACCTTCACCAGCTCAATCCGACTGGAATGCCATAATTACCCACTAAACCACCAGGTGCCAAAATTTGGTTATATGGTTACCACCCAGCTTAGTTAATGGTTTCCTGGTGTAAAGGAAACCATTTGGCTTGTCACTCTGTGTAGAGTCACCCACAGGTAGAAGTAAAAAGAAAGAATGAAGGAAAAAAAGACAGAAGAGGAAGTGCAATGTCACCCATAGGCAGAAGGACGAGGAAAGAATGAAGGAAAGAAAGACAGAAGAGAAGGGAATGAAAGAAGGATGGAGGAGAGGAAAGGGCAGACACCCGAGAGCAGCACCACATCGAATGAGTGGATGGCGAGCGCCCCCACCTTATATATATATATATATATATATATATATATATATATATATATATATATATATATATATATATATATATATATATATATGAAGCCTCTGTGGTACAGTGGTGTGGTAAAGTGTGCGTGTTTGTACACTGAAGGACGAGGGTTCACGCCCCGCCAGGGTAATAAACTTTGGGAGCGTTCTTCAAGGCAATGTATTGCATTGGCGGACACAAGGGGTGCTGTGGTTGAACCAGTGTCTCATACTGTAAAGTATGCTTGCACCCAGTCGGCTTGCGCGGGCCGATTACACTTGGTTCGTAGACTACATACATATCCAAAGCCACTCCAACACTACTCGTACAATTACACTTACAAGCACTTCTCACCCTACATACAATCTCTACTACACAGCCTAAGCTACTTGGTAGAGATACATTGGCTGTATCGTCCCCACTTCGGTCGGGATAGGCCGGTCCTGCAGTGGACATCCAAACGGCTGATGAGATGAGACACACACACACACACACACACACACACATATATATATATATATATATATATATATATATATATATATATATATATATATATATATATATATATATATATATATATCCGTATTTATATAGGTAGGTAGATGGACAAATAGATAGATTAATAGATAGATGGATAGATATGTGTGTGTGTATGGAGAGAGAGAGAGAGAGAGAGAGAGAGAGAGAGAGAGGGAGCTTCTTCTGGGAACTGCAAACCATCCCAACATTCCAAGCACATTGATATTCTACTGTGATGTTTACGTCACAAGATATACATTAGGTAAAGATGTTGGCACAAGCTGTGAGGCGCTCAGCTGCAATGCTTATCTCCATAACTTCAGTCTTTGAGCCTGTGGTGGGTTGTTCACGCAGTACCCTGGGATACAAGGCCATTGCATCATCTGGGTTACCACAGTTACCTCCACTACTTGTTGATCTAGTAATTATTTGACCATGGAATCTTTGAAGGGAGGATGGACACCTGGGCCGAGTGACGTCAGCCTTCAGCACAAAATTCAAACTCTGGCGCTAACTGGACAGCAGCTTCGCAGTCAGCAACACTGACCAATGGCTCGACGAACGTTAAATCTGGACATAGCTGCTTGAGACTAAATTAAATGATGACTATTAAGGTAAAATTCCAACTCCTTCCTGCTATGTATTTATGACATGATCGAGATGCGCATCGAAGCAAGACATACCAACCATCCTCTCTGGGATGAACTATAGTAATGCTTGTATTCAGCTTGTCAGATATTATTTTGTTGAATAAAAAATACTTTCATTTTTTCTTCGCTGTCACTGGGTTGCTCTCTGTTATTCTGTAAGTATTCCTTCTCCGCTCGCGTCTGGGTAAAAGTTTGGCTCTCCTGAAGTCCAAAGTTTCTATTTTTGGCAAGCTACCGGTGAAGGTATAGGTTCACTCCATCTTCTTAGTACGCTCTTGTGTGGCTTTCATTGTTGGGTGCAGAGGCAGGTTAGCTGGCTGCTGAAGTCAGTTCGTGCATTAGTCAACTAGGCCAGTGTGTGTGTGTGTGTGTGTGTGTGTGTGTGTGTGTATGTTTTAACTATATACTATTCTGTTTAATAAATGTTTATATATAACTTCTATTTATTGCAAGATAATGTTTTTGTCACTCCGTGTTATTGATTCTGTTTTGCACTTACGATTTGCAACTTACCGTCTGAGGGCGTGTGTTTTACTTAGTAATGTATAAACACTTGTACATATTTCTCCTTTTCTGACGTTCCTCTCTCCTCCTCCTTTTGTATCTCATTTTCTCTTTCTCAATATTTCTTTTCAATTTTCCTTGCACATTTGCGTCTCCCTTCACAGTTTCCCATTGTTTCTTCTTTGATTCTCTCTCTCTCTCTCCAGCCATTAACACAACCTCATATAGCCATCCCTGATATACACTTTTCATTTTCATTCTGTCACGGGGTTTTTAAAGTATATTCAATATTAAATGATAATATTCAATATATATATTATTAAAGGATAATTATTACTAATACTGAGAACAGGACAATGAATTGTCTTGCTAAAAATCAAGCAATGATTACTTTATATTGGCTTGCTTCGCCGATTCTCTAAGAACGAGAATTTATAAACTTTCTCAACAGTACACAGCAGAGACTAATTACTCACAAATGCTGTTTATTAGCACTGTTGGCCTCTAGAGAAAGTGACTCCACCCCTGACAATCAATAACTAATGCTATTAATGATAACAGATTCTTGCTGATGCATTATCTCCTAGATGGCACAACGGATTTTAAGTTTAATACGAAAGGACTGGCCTAAATACCAGTTATGAATAGCAAAGCGTTTATGCAAGCTAGAAGCTATAAGGGAAATAAGCTTATATGGAAAATAAAACACGAGTTTACATTACATTAAGCTCGAGAAAAAGAACTGTTAAATTTATTGATTACAAAGGAATAAATTTACGTTACATTTCAAAGTGAATTCAAATAAAGAGATCGCACTCACTCCCTCACTCAAAAACTAACTGTTAAGCCTAGGAAAATGAAAAGAAAATACTGGTCAGAAAAGTGGACAAAGCGGATGACTGGGCGTCGTTACTGGAAGGGCACTGCACTCACTAAGTCTCTCGCCAATCACAGCTATGTGGGAATACGGCGGCGGTGGGAACTGCATCGTAGGAAGGACACTGCCACACACTACCTACTTCAGCGGCGCTCAAACCTTGACTGACCAAATCGTGGGAAAGAGGGAAGTGTTGTGGCCGCATTACCAACAGCTAGAATGAGTGAAACACGCCCACAACAAATTGCTCAGCGGAAGCGCTAATGTCTTGCACAAAGACGATCACTTATGACAATGAAAAATTGTTTTGAAAACACTCCCAACCAGGTGAACAGTTAACTGAACGATAAAGCTGGAATTCTACTAGAGTTTGCGGTTTCCCACTAAATTTAATGTCACGAGCTGACTCGTGACATTACGCCCCATCAAAAATTGCAATTTTTTCCAGGAAAAAAATTTCAATATACATACATATCAATCCTAACTCAGTCACACAAGATTCACACTGTGATGTGTGTGTGCTATCATGCTACAGGAGAAAGTCACAGTCGCCAGTGAGCGAAAAAAAAAAAAATTGTATTTACGTTAATAGAAGCAAGCTTGAGAGAAAAACTCTGTCACGACGGTGAAAAATCCTGTACTCAGGTCAAACTGAGCAAAAAGTTCGCTCCATTTACATTAACAACTAACTGTTATGTAGCGTAATGTATGTAATACACGGTGTAGGTGTGACAGTTGTGGTGTAACTGTGCCTACATGTAAAATCACGTAATACAAATGTATAGTAAATAATGATGACGAGGCAGAAGAGAAGGGGCAGCAGAATGCGACAGGGACGACCAGCTGATCTGCACAGCAATGCTGCACCCACCAGCTGCACCTGCGAAAGGAATTAAGGTGGAGCATCAAAACTGTTATTTCTCTCTCTCTCTGCCTAGCAATCAGTACTTATGTCATTATTAACCAGGAAACGTAATTCTTGAATTCACAAATTGCTTAGAACCCTTATAGTTTACTGGTTAACACTTATTAACTAGGACACGTGCCAGTTCTTGAATTGCTCAAATCTCTTAGAACGGGCAGTTTACTAGTTAACCTAACATTATTAACCAGGAAACGTGTCAGTTCTTGAATTGCTCAAATCTCTTAGAACGGGCAGTTTACTGGTTAACCTAACACTACACTTATGACTAATAACAGGAAGCTGAGAAACTCTATGCAATCTCGGGCAGGTCACATTTTAACACCCACCGTGGGTGTAAACACTCATGTGGATATTGTGCATTCTCCGGGAATCCTCAGAGAGGCCCACAGCTCGAGACGTTCCACAAGGTAATTCATACACAGCCTCGGACTGTCTCTGCAGAGTTCTCAAACTTCCCCTTTAACTTATGGTATACATGTGTATGTACAGGCCCTGACCATACTGTGTCCTGTGGGGCCAACACGTGAGACGTCAGGTCTACACTTTTAACCCGCCCCGTCCCGACGACGTATGGGTACGTCACCACGATTTGCATTTGCCAGTCCCGGCGACGTACCAGTACGTCGTGCAATTGCAAGGTACCTAATTTGCACAGTTTTCAATTTTCGCACGTGATTTTTCGTATGTATACACGGGACACCTTCCTCTATTCCTGTACAAGATACCCAGCAGGGACAATGCCTTACACTGCATAACCTCCCCCCTCCCCCCCTCACACCATTGTCTTGGCAAAGGACCTGTTACCAGTGACCTGGCTAGTAAAGTTATTCAGGGCCAGAGTGATTCCCCAATCGATGGCAATGTGGAGGACAATGTTTACATAGCATTAGAAGAAGAAACAGCCAGAAATAATGATCAGGTAGTGTGGCAAAAATAGGTCAGGTATGGTGATTAGTTAGTGAGTGAAACAATGCTTATAATGCCTTTATTACTGCTTGAAAACCAATATACTGTCATACTACATATACGTTCGTACCAAGTAAATAAATAAATACCGTTTATGAGTGGATAAAATAGTTACCCTCCCATAGAACTCGTTTTCTTTGGTGCCAGCATGTTAGAAAACCCACTCAGGTAAGGAGGAACTCCTACCTGGATTGGGCACTTTAAACCTCAGGTGAGCGATTTCTCTATGAATTTTCGATGTTTCTCACCAAAAGCGAAGGTTTTAGCCAAAAAAAAAAAAATTCGAAAATACCTCGGGACTGGGGGATGTCGGAGGTGCGGAAAACCTCGGGACGTGACGGGTTAACTGGGAACCAGGCTGGTCCTTGGATTACTCAAACCTCTAAGAACACCTATCTTACAGAACCCAGCATACAACAGTTGCTAGTTAGTAAGCAGTTAGTAGGTGAGACATCAGGTCTACACCCACATTACCACTGCCCTGTCTCTCAACTGACTCAGAGATTACGGGTGTGGTTTCAAATGGCACAGGAAGGATATGTCCCTGATTAGTGGTACTTTGACACACACTGCAGGAACACACAAAACTATCTATGTCTCGTCCCATCCCTGGCCAGAAAAAGTCAGCTCGGATATGGCCCTGGGTCTTCCTTTTGCCCATGTGACCTCCTGAGGCTGAACAATGACTCCATTCTGACACTGCTTGGCGGTAATTGGCGGGAACGACAAACTGCAGTCGAACCTCGCCCTCGGGTGTTCGTGACTCACGGTAGAGCCGTCCTTGTTTGCGAAGGAACTTGGCTCGACCTCCCCATGAATACTTTATCACTCTACCCTTTTGTTTCTTTCGCACGGCAGCAAGTGTCAGGTCAGAATGTTGTTCATATACAACAATTTGGCTACACATCAGATCATGCGGCGATTCAATGGTCACATGGGTGACACAGTCTGGAGCTTCAGCGATGGCTTGAGTTACTGCAGCCGAAGTCTGAGTAGCATCATCTTCAGTGCAACTATACTTGGCACCGGGAATATTCCTATGATTAGGTCAAATAAAGGTTCTGGCATGACAACTCTTAGTGTCGTACCAGTGTAAAATGGAGATGCCACCTGGATACATGCCTCAGGGAACAATCTCACTGATCCATCTATAAGGTTAGCTTGGATCTGTCGACCTGTGTACTGCTCAGGCCGAACTAAACTCTGCTTGACAGAGCAACCTAAGAACCCGTTGTCTCTCAGGACCTTCACAGGAGTGCCTCCCACAAACCCTGGCTGAACAAAGAAGGCACTGTCACCTGTGGGAGGGCCTGTGGAGGAAGCAGCTAGCCACTGATTAGGCTGCTGAATAAATGATGCGGCAAACATGGTGCCCTGAGAATTTGATACTGGAGGGGTCGTACTCACTGCCTGGGGAGATGGAACATTGGCCATCTGTGGAGGGGGGTTCACTGTCGCTGTGGGACTAGAGAACTGTGGGGAAGTACCCGTACTGGTAGGGACGTGACCACCGTGCCGCTGCTGAGGAATGAAGGCTGCGTTCGCCTCCTGCCTCCTATTCACTTGAGCTGGTGGTGAAAAGGACAGTCCCGACGGTCGGTTGCGTGGCTGATACTGCTGCTGGTTAGGGTACTTGTTGTACCTCTTCCACT
Organism: Coenobita brevimanus; assembly: GCF_032717465.1. Lineage (NCBI taxonomy): Eukaryota > Metazoa > Arthropoda > Malacostraca > Decapoda > Coenobitidae > Coenobita > Coenobita brevimanus. The sequence goes on along the minus strand of NC_136994.1, from coordinate 2,189,181 downwards.
CAGGTTTCTGAGTGTTTTGCCCCTGGTCCTTCTTCTGCGGTTTTGGACCTTGGCCATTATTCTGAGAACGGCCTTGTTGCTGGGGTTCAGTCTGAGACGGTTTCCCAGATTTATCAGGTTTTCTGTTCCAGGTATGCTGCTTGCGAGTTTGATACCTGTATGCAGTAAAGAATGCGTCAGCCTTCTTCACCATTTGGCTGGCATCTCTTACCTGGCAGAGCTTAAGCTGAGCCATAAGTTCAGTAGGCCACGACTTTTTCAGCTGCGTGCACAGCATAAGGTCAATTATCCCCTCATGCGTGGAAGAAGTTTCATCTTTCTCCATCCACTCATTTAAGTAAGCAGTAAGCCGGTCAAGAAACTAAACGGCAGTCTCTTTATCCTGTAAACGTGCCCTCATGAACTGACTCTTGGCGTCGTCAACTGTGAGACCATACGCTTTGACGAGTGCGGCCTTCATCATCTCATACGTGAGATTGTCTCCACAAATTCTGTGGAGAATATCGAGGGCAGGGCCCTCAAACAGGCTGAGAAACTGAAGCCGCTTAGCTGCATCATCCAGCTGGTAAAGCTGAGCCATGTCTTCAAAACGAGCTATGTATGGCTCGATTCGCTTGCCATCTTTGTATGGGGAAGCTTAATGTGTGGGCTTGCCATAACAAGTGCAGGGAGAACGCTCGTGGAGCTTGGACCAGCGCACCAGATGTGTCTGAAGCCTAGGAATCTCGCTTGAGCTTCAGCACTTCAAGTTCATGTTTTTCCCGTGCTTCTCGTTTGGCACGTTTGTGTTCTCGTTGTTCTCGCTCGGCACGTTCGTGTTCTCGATGTTCTCGCTCGGCACGTTCAGTTCTCGTTGTTCTCGCTCGTATTCACGTTGTTCTCGCTCTTGTTCTAACTCGAGTTCGCGTTGTTTTCGCTCGTGTTCTAACTCGAGTTCACGTTGTTTTCGTTTGTGTTCACGTTCTCTCTCACGTTCCTCGCATTGTTTTCGCTCGTGTTCACGTTCTCTTTCGCGTTCTACACGCTGAATTCGATGCTCTTCACGAGCATCATTCTCGGGTTGCTGTTCATAATTAAACCGAGAGAGGACAAAGTCCTTAATTTCAGTTGGGTCCGTAAGACCCATATCTTTGGCTTCCTGTACATACACGCTGGTGGACATGATGCTAACTCAATCTAATAAACTAGCGACTCATTACTGACTGCGATTTGTTTCAGAGAAAGATGCCAATAATCGAGAATAAAGAATATAGGCACAGGTTAGTGGTGACCAGTTTTATCTAATTAAACTGGAAAAGAAAGAAAATTAAACAAACAACTGACTGTGAAAACTATTATGTAAACTAACAAAAATGAATCAATAATCACCAGTAAGGTAGTGCCTATAGACTTTAATAATAAATACCTAAGTATGAATGAGTGAGTATTATCTCGCGAATAGCTTTAGAGCTAGGAGTTAATATCCTGGAATGAAGTCGCCAATTGTCAAGGGGTTTTCAAGATAAATGCAATATTAAAGGATGATTTTTCAATAATACTGATAACAGGGACAATGAATTGTCTTGCTAAAAATCAAGCAATGGCTACTTTATCCTGGCTTGCTTCGCCGATTCTCTAAGAACGAGAATTTATAAACTTCCTCAACAATACACAGCAGAGACTAATTACTCACAAATGCTGTTTATTAGTACTGTTGGCCTCTGGAGAAAGTGACTCCACCCCTGACAGTCAATAACTAATGCTATTAATGATAACAGATTCTTGCTGATGCATTAACTCCTAGATGGCACAACGGATTTTAAGCTTAATACGAAAGGACTGGCCTAAATACCAGTTATGAATAGCAAAGCGTTATTGCAAGCTAGGAGCTATAAGGGAAATAAGTTTATATGGAAAATAAAACACGAGTTTACATTACAATAAGCTCGAGAAAAAGAACTGTTAAATTTATTGATTACAAAGGAAAAAATTTACGTTACATTTCAAAGTGAATTCAAATAAGGAGATCGCACTCACTCGCTCACTCAAAAGCTAACTCTTAAGCCTAAGAAAACGAAAAGAAAATACTGGTCAGAAAAATGGACAAAGCGGATGACTGGGCGTCATTACTGGAAGGACACTGCACTCGCTAAGTTTCTCGCCAATCACAGCTATGTGGGAATATGGCGGCGGTGGGAACTGCATCGTAGGAAGGACACTGCCACACACTACCTACTTCCGCGGCACTCAAACCTTGACTGACCAAATCGTTGGAAAGAGGGAAGTGTTGCGGCCGCATTACCAACGGCTAGAATGAGCAAAACACGCCCACAACAAATCGCTCAGCGGAAGCGCTAATGTCTTGCACAAAGACGATCACTTATGACAGTGAAAAATTGTTTTGAAAACACTCCCGACCGGGTGAGCGGTTAATTGAACGATAACACTGGGATTCTACTAGAGTTCGTGGTTTCCCACTAAATTTAATGTCACGAGCCGTCTCGTAACATTACACCCCATCAAAAGTTGAAATTTTTTCCAGGAAAAAATTTCAATGTACATACATATAAATCCTAACTCAGTCACACAAGATTCACACTGTGATGTGTGTTTGCTATCATGCTATCGGAGAAAGTCGCAGTCGCCAGTGAGAGAAAAAAAAAACTCGTATTTACGTTAACAGAAGCAAGCTTGAGGGAAAATCTCCGTGACGATGGTGAAAAATCCTGTACTCAGTTCAAACTGAGCAAAAAGTTCGCTACATTTACATTAACATCTAATTGTTATGTAGTGTAATGTGTGTAATACACGGTGTAGGTGTGACAGTTGTGCTGTAACTGTGCCTACATGTAAAATCATGTAATACAAATTTATAGTAAATAATGATGACAAAGCAGAGGAGAAGGGGTTGCAGCATGCGACAGGGATGACCAGCTGATCTGCACGGCAATGCTGCACCCACCAGCTGCACCTGCGAAAGGAATTAAGGTGGAGCATCAAAACTGTTATTTCTCTTTCTCTCTGCCTAGCAATCAGTACTTATGTCATTATTAACCAGGAAACGTAATTCTTGAATTCACAAATTGCTTAGAACCCTTATAGTTTACTGGTTAACACTTATTAACTAGGAAACGTGCCAGTTCTTGAATTGCTCAAATCTCTTAGAACGGGCAGTTTACTAGTTAACCTAACATTATTAACCAGGAAACGTGTCAGTTCTTGAATTGCTCAAATCTCTTAGAACGGGCAGTTTACTGGTTAACCTAACACTACACTTACGACTAATAACAGGAAGCTGAGAAACTCTATGCAATCTCGGGCAGGTCACATTTTAACACCCACCGTGGGTGTAAACACTCATGTGGATATTGTGCATTCTCCGGGAATCCTCAGAGAGGCCCACAGCTCGAGACGTTCCACAAGGTAATTCATACACAGCCTCGGACTGTCTCTGCAGAGTTCTCAAACTTCCCCTTTAACTTATGGTATACATGTGTATGTACAGGCCCTGAACATACTGTGTCCTGTGGGGCCAACAGGTGAGACGTCAGGTCTACACTTTTAACTGGGAACCAGGCTGGTCCTTGGATTACTCAAACCTCTAAGAACACCTATCTTACGGAACCCAGCATACAACAGTTGCTAGTTAGTGAGCAGTTAGTAGGTGAGACATCAGGTCTACACCCACATTACCACTGCCCTGTCTCTCAACTGACTCAGAGATTACGGGTGTGGTTTCAAATGGCACAGGAAGGATATGTCCCTGATTAGTGGTACTTTGACACACACTGCAGGAACACACAAAACTATCTATGTCTCGTCCCATCCCTGGCCAGAAAAAGTCAGCTCGGATATGGCCCTGGGTCTTCCTTTTGCCCATGTGACCTCCTGAGGCTGAACAATGACTCCATTCTGACACTGCTTGGCGGTAATTGGCGGGAACGACAAACTGCAGTCGAACCTCGCCCTCGGGTGTTCGTGACTCACGGTAGAGCCGTCCTTGTTTGCGAAGGAACTTGGCTCGACCTCCCCATGAATACTTTATCACTCTACCCTTTTGTTTCTTTCGCACGGCAGCAAGTGTCAGGTCAGAATGTTGTTCATATACAACAATTTGGCTACACATCAGATCATGCGGCGATTCAATGGTCACATGGGTGACACAGTCTGGAGCTTCAGCGATGGCTTGAGTTACTGCAGCCGAAGTCTGAGTAGCATCATCTTCAGTGCAACTATACTTGGCACCGGGAATATTCCTATGATTAGGTCAAATAAAGGTTCTGGCATGACAACTCTTAGTGTCGTACCAGTGTAAAATGGAGATGCCACCTGGATACATGCCTCAGGGAACAATCTCACTGATCCATCTATAAGGTTAGCTTGGATCTGTCGACCTGTGTACTGCTCAGGCCGAACTAAACTCTGCTTGACAGAGCAACCTAAGAACCCGTTGTCTCTCAGGACCTTCACAGGAGTGCCTCCCACAAACCCTGGCTGAACAAAGAAGGCACTGTCACCTGTGGGAGGGCCTGTGGAGGAAGCAGCTAGCCACTGATTAGGCTGCTGAATAAATGATGCGGCAAACATGGTGCCCTGAGAATTTGATACTTGAGGGGTCGTACTCACTGCCTGGGGAGATGGAACATTGGCCATCTGTGGAGGGGGGTTCACTGTCGCTGTGGGACTAGAGAACTGTGGGGAAGTACCCGTACTGGTAGGGACGTGACCACCGTGCCGCTGCTGAGGAATGAAGGCTGCGTTCGCCTCCTGCCTCCTATTCACTTGAGCTGGTGGTGAAAAGGACAGTCCCGACGGTCGGTTGCGTGGCTGATACTGCTGCTGGTTAGGGTACTTGTTGTACCTCTTCCACTCAGGTTTCTGAGTGTTTTGCCCCTGGTCCTTCTTCTGCGGTTTTGGACCTTGGCCATTATTCTGAGAACGGCCTTGTTGCTGGGGTTCAGTCTGAGACGGTTTCCCAGATTTATCAGGTTTTCTGTTCCAGGTATGCTGCTTGCGAGTTTGATACCTGTATGCAGTAAAGAATGCGTCAGCCTTCTTCACCATTTGGCTGGCATCTCTTACCTGGCAGAGCTTAAGCTGAGCCATAAGTTCAGTAGGCCACGACTTTTTCAGCTGCGTGCACAGCATAAGGTCAATTATCCCCTCATGCGTGGAAGAAGTTTCATCTTTCTCCATCCACTCATTTAAGTAAGCAGTAAGCCGGTCAAGAAACTAAACGGCAGTCTCTTTATCCTGTAAACGTGCCCTCATGAACTGACTCTTGGCGTCGTCAACTGTGAGACCATACGCTTTGACGAGTGCGGCCTTCATCATCTCATACGTGAGATTGTCTCCACAAATTCTGTGGAGAATATCGAGGGCAGGGCCCTCAAACAGGCTGAGAAACTGAAGCCGCTTAGCTGCATCATCCAGCTGGTAAAGCTGAGCCATGTCTTCAAAACGAGCTATGTATGGCTCGATTCGCTTGCCATCTTTGTATGGGGGAAGCTTAATGTGTGGGCTTGCCATAACAAGTGCAGGGAGAACGCTCGTGGAGCTTGGACCAGCGCACCAGATGTGTCTGAAGCCTAGGAATCTCGCTTGAGCTTCAGCACTTCAAGTTCATGTTTTTCCCGTGCTTCTCGTTTGGCACGTTTGTGTTCTCGTTGTTCTCGCTCGGCACGTTCGTGTTCTCGATGTTCTCGCTCGGCACGTTCAGTTCTCGTTGTTCTCGCTCGTATTCACGTTGTTCTCGCTCTTGTTCTAACTCGAGTTCGCGTTGTTTTCGCTCGTGTTCTAACTCGAGTTCACGTTGTTTTCGTTTGTGTTCACGTTCTCTCTCACGTTCCTCGCATTGTTTTCGCTCGTGTTCACGTTCTCTTTCGCGTTCTACACGCTGAATTCGATGCTCTTCACGAGCATCATTCTCGGGTTGCTGTTCATAATTAAACCGAGAGAGGACAAAGTCCTTAATTTCAGTTGGGTCCGTAAGACCCATATCTTTGGCTTCCTGTACATACACGCTGGTGGACATGATGCTAACTCAATCTAATAAACTAGCGACTCATTACTGACTGCGATTTGTTTCAGAGAAAGATGCCAATAATCGAGAATAAAGAATATAGGCACAGGTTAGTGGTGACCAGTTTTATCTAATTAAACTGGAAAAGAAAGAAAATTAAACAAACAACTGACTGTGAAAACTATTATGTAAACTAACAAAAATGAATCAATAATCACCAGTAAGGTAGTGCCTATAGACTTTAATAATAAATACCTAAGTATGAATGAGTGAGTATTATCTCGCGAATAGCTTTAGAGCTAGGAGTTAATATCCTGGAATGAAGTCGCCAATTGTCAAGGGGTTTTCAAGATAAATGCAATATTAAAGGATGATTTTTCAATAATACTGATAACAGGGACAATGAATTGTCTTGCTAAAAATCAAGCAATGGCTACTTTATCCTGGCTTGCTTCGCCGATTCTCTAAGAACGAGAATTTATAAACTTCCTCAACAATACACAGCAGAGACTAATTACTCACAAATGCTGTTTATTAGTACTGTTGGCCTCTGGAGAAAGTGACTCCACCCCTGACAGTCAATAACTAATGCTATTAATGATAACAGATTCTTGCTGATGCATTAACTCCTAGATGGCACAACGGATTTTAAGCTTAATACGAAAGGACTGGCCTAAATACCAGTTATGAATAGCAAAGCGTTATTGCAAGCTAGGAGCTATAAGGAAATAAGTTTATATGGAAAATAAAACACGAGTTTACATTACAATAAGCTCGAGAAAAAGAACTGTTAAATTTATTGATTACAAAGGAAAAAATTTACGTTACATTTCAAAGTGAATTCAAATAAGGAGATCGCACTCACTCGCTCACTCAAAAGCTAACTCTTAAGCCTAAGAAAACGAAAAGAAAATACTGGTCAGAAAAATGGACAAAGCGGATGACTGGGCGTCATTACTGGAAGGACACTGCACTCGCTAAGTTTCTCGCCAATCACAGCTATGTGGGAATATGGCGGCGGTGGGAACTGCATCGTAGGAAGGACACTGCCACACACTACCTACTTCCGCGGCACTCAAACCTTGACTGACCAAATCGTTGGAAAGAGGGAAGTGTTGCGGCCGCATTACCAACGGCTAGAATGAGCAAAACACGCCCACAACAAATCGCTCAGCGGAAGCGCTAATGTCTTGCACAAAGACGATCACTTATGACAGTGAAAAATTGTTTTGAAAACACTCCCGACCGGGTGAGCGGTTAATTGAACGATAACACTGGGATTCTACTAGAGTTCGTGGTTTCCCACTAAATTTAATGTCACGAGCCGTCTCGTAACATTACACCCCATCAAAAGTTGAAATTTTTTCCAGGAAAAAAATTTCAATGTACATACATATAAATCCTAACTCAGTCACACAAGATTCACACTGTGATGTGTGTTTGCTATCATGCTATCGGAGAAAGTCGCAGTCGCCAGTGAGAGAAAAAAAAAACTCGTATTTACGTTAACAGAAGCAAGCTTGAGGGAAAATCTCCGTGACGATGGTGAAAAATCCTGTACTCAGTTCAAACTGAGCAAAAAGTTCGCTACATTTACATTAACATCTAATTGTTATGTAGTGTAATGTGTGTAATACACGGTGTAGGTGTGACAGTTGTGCTGTAACTGTGCCTACATGTAAAATCATGTAATACAAATTTATAGTAAATAATGATGACAAAGCAGAGGAGAAGGGGCTGCAGCATGCGACAGGGATGACCAGCTGATCTGCACGGCAATGCTGCACCCACCAGCTGCACCTGCGAAAGGAATTAAGGTGGAGCATCAAAACTGTTATTTCTCTTTCTCTCTGCCTAGCAATCAGTACTTATGTCATTATTAACCAGGAAACGTAATTCTTGAATTCACAAATTGCTTAGAACCCTTATAGTTTACTGGTTAACACTTATTAACTAGGAAACGTGCCAGTTCTTGAATTGCTCAAATCTCTTAGAACGGGCAGTTTACTAGTTAACCTAACATTATTAACCAGGAAACGTGTCAGTTCTTGAATTGCTCAAATCTCTTAGAACGGGCAGTTTACTGGTTAACCTAACACTACACTTACGACTAATAACAGGAAGCTGAGAAACTCTATGCAATCTCGGGCAGGTCACATTTTAACACCCACCGTGGGTGTAAACACTCATGTGGATATTGTGCATTCTCCGGGAATCCTCAGAGAGGCCCACAGCTCGAGACGTTCCACAAGGTAATTCATACACAGCCTCGGACTGTCTCTGCAGAGTTCTCAAACTTCCCCTTTAACTTATGGTATACATGTGTATGTACAGGCCCTGAACATACTGTGTCCTGTGGGGCCAACAGGTGAGACGTCAGGTCTACACTTTTAACTGGGAACCAGGCTGGTCCTTGGATTACTCAAACCTCTAAGAACACCTATCTTACGGAACCCAGCATACAACAGTTGCTAGTTAGTGAGCAGTTAGTAGGTGAGACATCAGGTCTACACCCACATTACCACTGCCCTGTCTCTCAACTGACTCAGAGATTACGGGTGTGGTTTCAAATGGCACAGGAAGGATATGTCCCTGATTAGTGGTACTTTGACACACACTGCAGGAACACACAAAACTATCTATGTCTCGTCCCATCCCTGGCCAGAAAAAGTCAGCTCGGATATGGCCCTGGGTCTTCCTTTTACCCATGTGACTTCCTGAGGCTGAACAATGACTCCATTCTGACACTGCTTGGCGGTACTTGGCGGGAACGACAAACTGCAGTCGAACCTCGCCATCGGGTGTTCGTGACTCACGGTAGAGCCGTCCTTGTTTGCGAAGGAACTTGGCTCGACCTCCCCATGAATACTTTATCACTCTACCCTTTTGTTTCTTTCGCACGGCAGCAAGTGTCAGGTCAGAATGTTGTTCATGAACAACAATTTGGCTACACATCAGATCATGCGGCGATTCAATGGTCACAGGGGTGACACAGTCTGGAGCTTCAGCGATGGCTCGAGTTACTGCAGCCGAAGTTTGAGTAGCATCATCTTCAGTGCAACTATACTTGGCACCGGGAATATTCCTATGATTAGGTCAAATAAAGGTTCTGGCATGACAACTCTTAGTGTCGTACCAGTGTAAAATGGAGATGCCACCTGGATACATGCCTCAGGGAACAATCTCACTGATCCATCTATAAGGTTAGCTTGGATCTGTCGACCTGTGTACTGCTCAGGCCGAACTAAACTCTGCTTGACAGAGCAACCTGAGGACCCGTTGTCTCTCAGGACCTTCACAGGAGTGCCTCCCACAAACCCTGGCTGAACAAAGAAGGCACTGTCACCTGTGGGAGGGCCTGTGGAGGAAGCAGCTAGCCACTGATTAGGCTGCTGAATAAATGATGCGGCAAACATGGTGCCCTGAGAATTTGATACTTGAGGGGTCGTACTCACTGCCTGGGGAGATGGAACATTGGCCATCTGTGGAGGGGGGTTCACTGTTGCTGTGGGACTAGAGAACTGTGGGGGAGTACCCGTACTGGTAGGGACGTGACCACCGTGCTGCTGCTGAGGAATGAAGGCTGTGTTCGCCTCCTGCCTCCTATTCACTTGAGCTGGTGGTGAAAAGGACAGTCCCGACGGTCGGTTGCGTGGCTGATACTGCTGCTGGTTAGGGTACTTGTTGTACCTCTTCCACTCAGGTTTCTGAGTGTTTTGCCCCTGGTCCTTCTTCTGCGGTTTTGGACCTTGGCCATTATTCTGAGAACGGCCTTGTTGCTGGGGTTCAGTCTGAGACGGTTTCCCAGATTTATCAGGTTTTCTGTTCCAGGTATGCTGCTTGCGAGTTTGATACCTGTATGCAGTAAAGAATGCGTCAGCCTTCTTCACCATTTGGCTGCATCTCTTACCTGGCAGATCTTAAGCTGAGCCATAAGTTCAGTAGGCCATGACTTTTCCAGCTGCATGCACAGCATAAGGTCAATTATCCCCTCACGCATGGAAGGAGTTTCATTTTTCTCCATCCACTCATCTAAGTAAGCAGTAAGCCGGTCAAGAAACTGAACGGCAGTCTCTTTATCCTGTAAACGTGCCCTCATGAACTGACTCTTGGTGACGTCAACTGTGAGACCATACGCTTTGACGAGTGCGGCCTTCATCATCTCATACGTGAGATTGTCTCCACAAATTCTGTGGAGAATATCGAGGGCAGGGCCCTCAAACAGGCTAAGAAACTGAAGCTGCTTAGCTGCATCATCCAGCTGGTAAAGCTGAGCCATGTCTTCAAAACGAGCTATGTATGGCTCGATTCGCTTGCAATCTTTGTATGGGGGAAGCTTAATGTGTTGGCTCGCCATAACATTTGCCGGGAGAACGATCGTGGAGCTTGGACTAGCGCACCAGATGTGTCTGAAGCCAAGGAATCTCGCTTGAGCTTCAGCACTTCAAGTTCATGTTTTTCGCGTGCTTCTCGCTCGGCACGTTCGTGTTCTCGTTGTTCTCGCTCGTATTCACGTTGTTCTCTCTCTTGTTCTAACTCGAGTTTGCGTTGTTTTCGCTAGTGTTCTAACTCGAGTTCGCGTTGTTTTCGCTCGTGTTCACGTTCTCTCTCACGTTCTTCACATTGTTTTCGCTCGTGTTCACGTTCTCTTTCGCGTTCTTCATGCTGAATTCGACGCTCTTCAAGAGCATCATTCTCGCGTTGCTGTTCTTAATTAAACCGAGAGAGGACAAAGTCCTTAATTTCAGGTGGGTCCGTAAGACCCATATCTTTGGCTTCTTGTACATAGATGCTGGTGGACATGATGCTAACTCAATCTAATAAACTAGCGACTCAGTACTGACTGCGATTTTTTTCAGAGAAAGATGCCAATAATCGAGAATAAAGAATATAGGCACAGGTTAGTGGTGACCAGTTTTATCTAATTAAACTGGAAAAGAAAGAAAATTAAACAAACAACTGACTGTGAAAACTATTATGTAAATTAATAAAAATGAATCAATAATCACCAGTAAGGCAGTGCCTATAGACTTTAATAATAAATATGTAAGTATGAATGAGTGAGTATTATCTCGTGAATAGCTTTAGAGCTAGGAGTTAATATCCTGGAATGAAGTCGCCAATTGTCATGGGGTTTTTAAGATAAATGCAATATTAAAGAATGACTTTTTAATAATACTGTTAACAGGGAAATTGAATTGTCTTGCTAAAAATCAAGCAATGACTACTTTATTCTGGCTTGCTTTGCCGACTCTCTAAGAACGAGAATTTAAAAACTTTCTCAACAGTACACAGCAGAGACTAATTACTCACAAATGCTGTTTATTAGTACTGTTGGCCTCTGGAGGAAGTAACTCCACCCCTGACAATCAATAACTAATGCTATTAATGATAACAGATTCTTGCTGATGCATTAACTCCTAGATGGCACAACGGATTTTAAGCTTAATACGAAAGGACTGGCCTAAATACCAGTTATGAATAGCAAAGCGTTATTGCAAGCTAGGAGCTATAAGGGAAAAAAGTTTATATAGAAAATTAAACACGAGTTTACATTACAATAAGCTTGAGAAAAAGAACTGTTAAATTTATTGATTACAAAGGAAAAAATTTACGTTACATTTCAAAGTGAATTCAAATAAGGAGATCGCACTCACTTGCTCACTCAAAAGCTAACTCTTAAGCCTAGGAAAACGAAAAGAAAATACTGGTCAGAAAAGTGGACAAAGCGGATGACTGGGCATTGTTACTGGAAGGACACTGCACTCGTTAAGTCTCTCGCCAATCACAGCTATGTGGGAATACGGCGGCGGTGGGAACTGCGTCGTAGGAAGGACACTGCCACACACTACCTACTTCCGCGGCGCTCAAACCTTGACTGACTAAATCGTGGGAAAGAGGGAAGTGTTGTGGCCGCATTACCAACGGCTAGAATGAGCGAAACACGCCCACAACAAATCGCTCAGCGGAAGCGCTAATGTCTTGCACAAAGACGATCACTTATGACAGTGAAAAATTGTTTTGAAAACACTCCCGACCGGGTGAGCGGTTAACTGAACGATAAAACTGGGATTCTACTAGAGTTCGCGGTTTCCCACTAAATTTAATGTCACGAGCCGACTCGTGACACATTCCACCTTGGTTTCAGGTATGATGCTTGATAGAGAGAGAGAGAGAGAGAGAGAGAGAGAGAGAGAGAGAGAGAGAGAGAGAGAGATGGTGTTAAGGTGATGTTAATATGGTGATTGTGGAAAGATGTGATGATAGAACTATATTTTTGACAATATAGTAACGTGGTGATAACATATGGTGAGAGTCATACAGTGATATGGTGAAAAGGTGCTGTGGTGGTGATAATTTGTCAATTGTGATATGGTGACAAAGGTATAAGAGGATAATTATGGTGATAAGGTTATATGGTGGTGACTCTGGTGATGATGAGATGGTGATAGGGTGGCAAAGTGATATGGGGATATTGTATTTGATGATGATACTATGGTGATACAATAATGGTTATATGGAGGTATGGCGATTGTCATGGTGGTGATAGCGTTGGAAAATGGTCATAATAGTAATATAGTGATGTTTTTTGGCCATTATGTTAACAGTGATGGTGATATGTTATTGTGATATGGTGATAATGGTAATATTAGATGATACTGGTAAAGATAATAGTGTCTTTTTTTATGACGATGATGGAGATGATGATGATTATCGTGGTCATGATGATGATTACGAGGTTGTGATGATGGTAATGGTATATGATGGTATGATGTAACTATGATGGTGATAGTGATGGTCATGATGCTGCTGCTGCTGATGATGATGATGATGATGGTTGTGGTGGTGATGATGGTGTTGACGTGTGTGATGGCGTTGATGATGGTGATGGTTTTGATAGTGACGAGGATGATTTGGTGATGAGGGAGTGAGGAGATGGCAGAGACGAGGAAAAGAAAGAGAGTGGAGAGGAACTGGAATGCAGGAGAGAGAGGATGGGCGACGCAGTGATGAGGAAAATTTTATATAAGAGAGATTTAGGACATTAACGAGGATGAAAGAAGAATATGGGGAAGAAGGAAAGAGGGAGGGAAACGGCAATGAATGAAAGAACACGAAAATAAAAGAAAGGGGGAAGAAAGAAGAGGGTAGAAAAGGAAAAGTAGTGAAGGATAAGAATGATGAGGCAGTAGAGAGTAGGGAAAGAAGAGTAAAATGAAGTAAGCATCAGACAAGGAAGAGAGAGGAAACAGAGGGTGAGAGAAGGAAAGAAATAGAGACAGTGAGGAGCGAGAGAGAAAAAGAGGAAGAAGAGAGACCAAGACGAAAGAAAGAGGGATTTAAGTAAGCAGAACAATGGAAGAAAGTGGAAGCAGGGGAGGAGAGAAGAACAGGAAGAAGTGATGCGAGAGGGAGGAAGATAGAAAGAGAATAAAAAGGCAGATGAACAGGAAAAGAACAGAAACAGGAAAAGAGACGAAGAGGAAAAAGAGAAATGGAAAATGAAAAAGTTAAAGAACAGAAAGATAGAAGAGAAAGAAATCGAGGTAGGAAAAAAAGAGGAAAAGAAAAATGAATAAAACTGTGAATGAAATGATGCAAGGTTGTTATGAGTCGGAAATTATGGGCCGAAAGTAAATTTTGCAGATGGTGGGAGTGCGTGTTTGTGTGCGTCTATCTTTAATTTGGGTAAATGTTTAGGAGGTGTGCTTTCCTGGGGCGTGGTTTAATCAGGCTGTCTGGTCAAGGGAGAGTATGGCATGAGGAAGGAAACGACTGGAAGTGCGGATTTTTTTTTTCTTTTATTATATTAAAATGTCAGACTAGGAGTTGACATATACAAGGTGCTTCAAAACATGGAAACTGTTATATATATAGGAAATCTTTTCATGCCTCAACTTTCTTCCTAAGTGACTGAAATGACAGTGAGTATGTTAACAAGGGAGATATTGACTCTTTGAAGCTATGAACAAATATTTGTTATCTTGATTTGGAGTATTGTCAGTTCTGTTCCATAAAAAAATGTTAGACCTATATAAGTGGTAATATTTTTTTAAAGTGCCCTGTGTTTAACCCGTTCAGTCAGGTGACTCTGTTTCTGTTTTATCTTGCAACCTCTAGACGATTTTAATCACCATACATGAGGCCTCTTCTAATGAAGGGATTAGTGAGGGCTATATATTACTTCTTTCGTCTGAAGTCTTTCCTTAGCTGAATAAAACCGTTTGAAGTTTGCAAAAACTGTATTTTCTTGGGCTGTAGGCATCAAAAGTCTTAACGCTAATATACTCTTAATGTAGCTCACGACATTTATTTCCTCTTTGGGAATCATGTAACTTAGCAGGTTCCAGTACGTTTTCTTCAGTTTGCATGTCTGTCTACTTGGCCACTTGAATTTAGAGAAATTGGTGGGATAATTATGGAGTAAGGAGTCCTATTTTGAGTGATGTAGCTGACTTTGTAACATCTTTTGCAATTTATTATGCATATTACGCCATGATCTTTTCTTTTATATAATTCATGCATATCTAGTATCGACTTGAATTGTCTCAGTGATATGAGAAAGAATAAAAATGTAATAGGCAAAGTGAATGACTGAGGAAAAGGCGTTACGAAGGATATCATTAGCGACTAAAAATACTGCCCAAAATAGTGACGATATTCTCTACGACTCAAAAAAGTACTAATAACATTATGGTGTAGGTACTGTATGCAACAAAGGAGTTCAAAGGAAAGCAAACAGCAACAGACCTGTTGGTCCTTTCCTGGCTGTTTGGCATTGGGAAGATAGTGACTAACAATACTATTCTACCAGTTAAGGATAGAAAAGCAGGAAGACAACAAAAGTCCTGCCTCCCTCTTTTCCATCTTCTTGATGGACTTTAACAATTAGACACTGATGCCTTTATTTCACAGATAAATGTCATCAGTGTTGTTTCTTTCGGAGCCAAGGCGCTAATTTCTACTGTCCAGGGAGAGAAAAATAGGAGAGAACCCCAGAAAGAAAAGGAGGATAAACAAAAGAGCCTTTGTATGCCAATATTTCTATTTGGGACAA
Source organism: Coenobita brevimanus (assembly GCF_032717465.1). NCBI lineage: Eukaryota > Metazoa > Arthropoda > Malacostraca > Decapoda > Coenobitidae > Coenobita > Coenobita brevimanus. The sequence continues at coordinate 2,174,122 of NC_136994.1, read as the reverse complement.
AAGTTCGTCTTTTGTTTCCTCCTGTTGTTTCGCACTTAGGACATATTTGTTATTTTCCTTCCTGACGCTCTGTGTCCATAGGAATCATGTATGATAAAAAAAAAAACTTTCAGTTTAGCCTTCACACACCCCTTCACCATTCTAAGCTGATTATATTCGTCTTGAGCTAGCATGAATAACCCAATAAGAGCGGATAAGAATTTCTAGCTTGTCGGAGGTATGCGTTCTACTGCGTACCTTTCTAGTTATTCCTGTTTCTCCTGTTTTCGTTTCTTCTTAGTTTGCATCCTCACATAATGGAAAAACTATAGCATTCTATTCCGCCTAATAACAGACGATTTTATTATTACCTCGCCTGGACAGAGTCCGACTAGGTATTGTTTTTGGTTGTTTGTTTGTTTGTTTCATTGTTTGTTAGCAACATTACGGAAAAACGGCCGAATGAAATTACATGAAACTTTCAGGATATGTGGGCACTGGTCCCCAAAGAAAGTTATTAAATTTTGGAGGTAATCGAGTGACTTAAAAGGTCAAAATCAAGGTCACGGATTTTCAGAGGGCTATAGCTTGAAAACGGTTGAAGATAGAGATATTTACTATTATGAACATACAGGAGCTCATAATATGGGCTTTCACTTGCCTCCAACGGCCGTAGTCTTAAATTGTGGGAAAGTGTTCACCTTGCCCTATCCGCTTCTTTTGGTAGTCTTAAAGCACGAAAGGAAGAGTGTTCCCCGGTGAACGGGAGAGGATTACCACAGCGTAGTACTGGAATCCGCGGGGGGTCTCGTAGCACCCCTTCGCGTGCCCCTTCGTCATATTATAGCAGCCTTGTGCAAAGAAAACGATGTAGCATTTGTAGGACCCTATGGTGTGTGTGATGGGAATTTTAATTTAATGATAAAAACATTGTGTAAAAAAAAATAAGTGTTTAATATTTTTATCTTTTTAAAAAGACTTCACCACTTCTCCGGGGATGGTTAATTTACGACGAGACGAAAACAAAGATGAAATACTGTATCCACTTCCATTTTATTTCTCAATATTTCTACCAAGCTGTTTATCAGATATGGTGCATGATACTTTTATAATTAGTTTGATTAGTACGTGAAATAATTCCTACTACCTAAACAGACGACTAGTGCACAGCCAGTTGGTTTGAATTACAAAGTCTCATGTTTGCGTTCGGTGAGCTTTTACAAGTCCGCACTATTGTGTTTTGGTTTGGCAATATATTTTTCTGGTGTATTTTGGTGTGATCAGAACGAATTTGGCTTTTATTTTCGATGTTCATGATTGGTTTTCAAATTAACCCCCCCACCCCGTGTCTTGGGGGATGGGATTTCGGGGTTCTGGGTGAGAAGAATGGCTAAAACAAGCATTTGAGACAGAAATACAGTCAAAATCGGTATGACCAGCCAAGGCGTATTCGTAGGGTTATTACTGACCGCATGAACCTCTTTGAAGCTATGTCTGACACCGAATTTTTCCTGCGGCACAGGATCTCCAAATCCTGTAAGTATTCTCCTATACAGAGTATTTAAGAACAAATGCCAGTCTTTAATAAGTGAAGAGGTAAGACTTGCAACATTAAGAGATTATATTGTGTGTGAGTCTTAGAAACTGTCATATGTATTGTTTTTATTTTAAGATTTTGAATTTTAAAATTAATCAGTGTTACTAACTCTCTACCGCGCCTACCCAAATGAAGGGGTGTGCTCTCCCGCTTTCAAGATTACCAGTTACGTTTAAGGTATGAGCTTCTACCTCAGTTTCAAGACTACGGGCGTAAGACCTTTGACCTCGAATGACCTTGAAAGATCAAACTCAAGGTCACGGATATTCATGGGGCTATAACTCGAAACTGGTTGAAGATAGAGAGATATTTATTATTATCAACATATAGAAAATCCCATATGGGCTATAACTCAAAACTCATTGCAGATAGAGATATTTATCATCACCATGATATATTAAGACTCATGTGGTCTTTCATTTGGCAACATGACCTTTGACTTTGAGTGACCATGAAAGGTGAAATGTACAGTAAGATCATGGATTTTCAGAGGATGTAACCTGAAAACATGTGCACCATTACCTTAAACTTTAATTGTGCACTAACACTGAATGGCGGAAAAGAGCCAATGTTTAATGGCGATAAAATAGCTGCTGTTGTGCCTGACACCACTTGTGTTAAGAGTGAGTCATATGAGATAATCCCATTACCATTCAATCTAGAATCGTCGAAATCATTTAAGTGTTCTCTTTTAGCTACTGCCAGATGATTGCACTCAGCTGATAATAATCATCATCACCATCACTGGGAGACAAACGCCGTGGGGCACATAGCCTTACTTATCCTCCGACTCCACCCACATTGGTCCCTTCGTGCAAGGCAGCGACTCTTCCCTCTCTAAGTATCTCTCGACATGAATGATCAACCTGCTCCAGCCATGAGTTCCGTGGCCTGTCCCTTGGTCTCCTCCACCCTGGGTTGACTCATTCAGATATCACCCTGTAGGCAGGGTTAACCTCAGGAAAGTGTGTCACGTGCCCATGTAACTGGAGTTGACTTTGACTTATGTATGTAATAGGCATTGACTCAGTCTCACAGAGCAGTCACTTGTTATGTACCTGGTTGTACAAGTGATATCCCATGATCCTCCGAAGGCATTCAGTACCAAATAGGTCAACTTGTCACTTCAAGTTACTGTACAGTATAGTGTCCATGTCTCACACCCATAGAGTGAGACAGTGAGCTCCAGTCCCTTGAAGATGCAAATTTTTGTCCATCTACACAAATAATGGCAATGCCATATGTCCGAGCTGAGTGAATTCATAACCCCGTATAGGCTAGACCGATGAGACTAGAAATCTCACAGTCTGACCTACCATTGCTATTTACCACACTACCAAGATAAGTGAATCTTTCCAAAATTTACACATTCTCACCACATGTTTGGAAAGACTGAACCACTTCACCCAACAAGCCACCAGATTGCTGGATCTTGATCTTGGTCCAAGAGATATCTAATACCAATAGCCTCACATTATCATGAAATACCTCGAGGGCACTCAGTAGTCTCTCCAGTGACTCCACTAATATAGCTGCATTATCAGCAGAATCAAGGTCAGTAACCTTGAAATTGTCAGTTGATATTCTACAGTGACTTTGATTCACTGCTCGGCCAAGTACCCAATCCATGCATATATTGAAAAGTTTGGGAGCAAGGACACATTCCTGTCATACTCTTTCATCTAGTACTTTTTGGGAAGAAGTCAGATGTTCGTCTTTCACATCTGACAGCACTCTCAGTTTTTTAATACAGGCCAGCAGTCAGTTGGATTATCCCCGTACGGATTCCACGGAGACGCAGGATTGCCCATAGTACCTCCTGATTTACTGAGTCAAACACCTTCTCTAGATCTACATAGGCTGCAAACAGGCCTTACTGATACTCAAGGCTTCATTCCACGATAACTTGAGCTAGGATGAGGTCAGCTAGGCATCTCTGGTGTGAATCTGAATATCTCAGGCCTTTGAAACTTTAGCAAATGGTCCTTGATATGCATCAAGAGACTGAGCAAGAACTTTACCTAGTACACTAATCACTGTAATACCACAGTAGTTACTACAGTTATGTTGGCCTTCTTTCCCTATCCAGACTGGGATGACCAAACCCCTTGTCCAGTCAGAAGGAATAGTACCAGTCTGCCAAATGGCATCTGTGACTGCATGTAATGCCCTGCTCATGGTTTCATCCCCATCTTCGATCAGTTCTGCCGAGATGCCACAAACATATGCTGCTCTAAATATTTAATTCTATCCACTACCTTTTTGATTTTCTCTAGAGAAGGCATGTTATCATCAACTGGTGGGAAAGCAATCAGTGGTTATACATCAGCCAACGGCAGCTCTATTGAGAGGTTCAGCCATATACATCTGCTCAAAGTACTCAGCCCAAAGATCCCTGTACACACTTGCCCGTAACACCAATCGTCCATCTACTGTCTGAACTGAGTTAGCCTGAGAGACTGGTCTGGAATGGAGCTTCATCAGGGCTTGGTAAGCAGATTAAAAGTCCCTGCATGAAAATGGCCTTCCACCTTCTCATTGATTTCTCTGACATACCTCTCCTTTTCCCTCCTCAGCAAAACTCATAATCATCGTGACAGAAGTCTGATCTGCTTAAGCTCCGCTGCCAGTGTGACAGCACGACCCACCTTAATTGTGGCCAGTGTCTCAAGGAGAGATAAAACCCCCTCCTCTTTCTCGGGTGCTCCCCAGCGTAGTCCTCAGCTACTCCCAGGGTAGCATGTTTAAATGTATCCCATTGTTCAACGGGGTTCTCGACAGTACTGAGTTCTTCAAACCAATCTGAGGCAGCCATTGTATTCAACTAGGAATGAGTCATAAACTCCTATTGCTGGAACTCATCATTATTGCAATAATCATCTTCCTTCTGTGTATCGTTGCAGGCCATTTTTACTTCAGTGCTCGCGAAGCTTGAGCAGATGTTAAATGTCTTTGGGAATGTGTGTGTGTGTGTGTGTGTGTGTGTGTGTGTGTGTGTGTGTGTGTGTGTGTGTGTGTGTGTGTGAACATAACTCAGTTTATATTCGATTTTAGCCATGCTTTGTGGAAGTGTTAAGGGTCAGTCAGTGAATACCAGTAAACCTTTTTTTTTTCTTTTTTTTTAGATCTCAAGATGAAAGGTCAAGGCAGAGGGCTAGGTCAGATTTTGACCTAGCAAAATCAATTAGAAGTTTTTATCCAAATTTTCACCACTCTTGGGGAAAAGATTGTGAGTATGACGAGAATGTACTAGTGCCATTAAAAGAAAAATCAGTAACAGGTCAAAGTCGCAGGGCCAAATCAAAGATCCGATAAAAACTGACCCTCATCCATGCTTTTAAGGAAATATTTCGAACAGTTTTGATCTGATTATATTCATATTTGGTGGAACAGCTGAGAGTCAGCCAGTTTTTATTTTTATGATTTTTTTTTAGAACAAAAGGTTTAAAGTCCAGGTCACAGGTGAAGTCAGCTTAAACCCTTTTTATCCGATTTAACCAAAATTTAAAGAAGGGTTGTTGACAAGACTAAAAGGATCCTATTATGAGATGAATCAGTCAAGGGTCGAGACCACAGAGAGAGGTCAAGGACCGACATCACAATGCAAGGTTAAGTAAGGCAGTTTTGACCGAAACTTGGTGGAAGGGTGAAGGATCATGCAAGAATGAAGGGATTCGATTATATTATTAAACAATAATCAATTGATGGTCAAGGTCACTGGGCAAGGTCAAAGTTCGACTTGTGTGTCTGGGTGTGGACAAAATTATGAAAACAATTATGATCTGACTTGTGTCATACTTGGTGGATAAATTCAGGATCACCCATTAAGTTGACTTACTGTTTCTGAGAACTAGAGGTGAAAGATGAAGGTCACACGCCAAGGTCAACTTAAGAGTTTTTATTCAATGTAAACTAAACTTTTTGGAAGGAGTCACGCAAAAAAAAAGAAAAAAGATATAAGATTCATTTATCAGAACAATCAGCCAACGTTCAAGTTCACACGAAAAGATCAAAAGTCAAGCTCAGACGGTTCTAATCTGATCTGTACCAACGTTGGTGTAGTTAAGAGTCAGGGAAGAATGAAGAAATTCAATTTTGAGAGTTATCCGTCGAAAATGATGGTCACAGGGTAAAGTCAAATATTCGGCCTTCTGCACCCTCTGCATTCTGAATGCTACTTCTTGTTCTTTATGTTTCCTTTGTTGAATCCGAAGCTGTGTTTTTATATATATATATATATATATATATATATATATATATATATATATATACATGTAAATATATATATCTATATATCTATATCTATCTATCTATCTATCTATCTATCTATCTATCTATATATATATATATATATATATATATATATATATATATATATATATATATAAAATGCCATCTCTTGACAAGTTCATTCATCTTAAGATATCCTTTAGGAATTGGAAGATTAGATATAGTCTCAGATAAGATACAGTCTTCAGTAATCCCTTCACCGCAGAGTGTGTCCCCTAAGCTGGACAAATCGTCTGAAGATTGTAAGGATATAATGAAACTACGTCATCGGACAGAAGTGACATCACTTCAACATATTGATGTCTTTTTTTTTTTTTTTTCACTCTGTTATTTGACGATTTTAGTGAGCTCAGGACAGCTTCCATATGCTAAAAACGGCCTTTGAAGGCTGTATGCAGCTCCTTCAGCTCAAAAACAATTCGCCATAGTAAATAGTATAGTCTTGGGATAGAGCAGTTGAAATGAAAATACGTCCTCTGACATTCGAGTTGTTCAGCATCTCTTGTCACTTCTACTGCTTCTCTAGACTTTCTATACGACTTAGTGTTTCTGTGCATTCTCTTCTTTCTAATATTCCTATTTCTTTACCTTCTAATTTTTCCTCCTCTGATCACTGTTGATGTTTCTCTCAATTTTCTTAATAAGACTCGATGTCTGTATGCGTTCTCCTCTTCCTGATGTTCTCCTTTCTTTACCTTCCAATTTCTTCTTTTTCTCTTTTACTCCTTAAGTCCATTGAAGTATTTTAATGTAAATTTGCTGTTGCCAGACGATTGAAGTATATTCGTATTCAGGTTAGGAGAACACCGTAATACTGAAAGAAGTTAATAAAGCCTGTATTTATGCGTCCAGTTCAAAAACTACACTGGCTAAATAACATTGTCTCGGCGTTGCAAAAATATGAATAAAACATATTCAGGCATAATGAATGGATGTTTCTGCTTCTTTCCAACGGATTGCTGATATTACTGCTTCCTCTCTTGTTTCTGTTTCCTCTTCTCTTCCTGCTTCCTCTCCTCTTTCTGCTTCCTCTTTTCTTTCTGCTTCCTCTCTTCTGTCTCTTTCCTCTCTTCTTTCTGTTTCTTTTCTTCTTTCTGCTTCCTCCTTTCTTTCTGTTTCCTCTCTTCTTTCTGTTTCCTCACTTCTTTCTGCCTCCTCTCTCCTTTCTGCCTCCTCTCTTCTTTTTGCTTACTCTCTACTTTCTTTTTTCTCTTGTTTCTGTTTCCTCTCTTGTTTCTGTTTCCTCTTTTTTTCTGCTTACTCTCTCCCCTCTGTTTCTTCTTTTGTTTGTTTCCTCTCTTGTTTCCATTTCCTCCCCTTTTTTCTGCTTACTCTTTTTTTTTTTCCACTCTTCTTTCAGCTTCCCCTTTTCTTTCTGCTTCCTCTCTTCTTTCAGCTTCCCCTCTTCATTATGCTTCCTCTCTTTTTTCTCTTCCTCTTGTTTCTATATCCTGACTTCTTTCTTATTCCTCTTTATTTCCTCTCGTCTTTCTGCTGCTTCTCTTCACTTACCTTCTATCAGAACTTCTCTTCGTGTTTTATACTGTTTGCCATCTTCCTTCTCCCCTTTAATTTATACCTCTCATTTCCCTCGTCCACTGCAGTCCACACCTTTCCCTTCTACTCCACATTTTATTTTCCTCTGTCTTATCCACCTTTTGCTCCCCTGCTATAATCCACACCTCTCATTCTTCTCATTTGTCGTCCTCCTTCACTGTGTCTCACCTCTCACTTCTGTTCCATCTTTTGCTCTTTCTGACTGATGATGCTTTTCCTTTTCATCCACACCTGTCACTCCTGCCCTACCTTTTCTTCTCCTTCTTTTTTTCCTCCACTGTAATCCACACCTCTAGCTACTATCCCAGTTTTCCTCTTCACATGTCAGTTCTCTACCTTCTCAGTTGAAATACTTACTTGTCATTCCTACTCTTCCTTTTCCTCTTCCTGTCTAATGGGGCTTCTCCATTTCATCCACGTCTCCCACTCCTACTTCATCTTCTTCCTTCACCTTTTCTCCTCGACTATAACCCATACCTGTCACTTCATTTCCACATTATCCTCGATCTTCTCCTCCGCTCCCCTCGACCCTCTCCAGAATGATAAATTACAAGCCTACATTCCAACCGTCATATAAGCTACCCAGATGTACTCCTAAATAGCCCACCCCAGCATCCAGTGGCCCTATGTTTCCTCAAGACTGGCGATCCTACCCTCTTCCTTAATCCGTCTCCATTAACACGATCGCTTGTGTAGTAGGTTCCGGGATACTCAAGGTTTATCCCCCTAATTTTCTCCTGTATATCTTCCGGTTAGGTTTAATGGAACGCAAATCGACCCCATTAATATTTGTTCTCTCCTCTATGGGGGAGGCACAAGAGTTATTCCCTTCGGTTCCATTTTTTTCTGGGTGATTTTTTTTTTTTTTCCCTCGGGCGGGACCGGCACTGTATTGCTTCTTTCTCTTGGATGTGTCTTCCGATAAAGTTTGTTCTATTTTCTCCCGACATTAACTCTTCCATCTTCCATTTAATGCCCAGCAATTTCTTCCATGATTCTCCCCTCCGCCCCACACGAATGTTTTACTCTCGTCCTGTCGTTATTCTTAATCGCATTCGTACGCGTACACCAAATGCTAGGTCATGGCGACCAGCATTCACTGGCACGATGTAGAGCTACCTACTTATATCTTCACCTTTATATATATATATATATATATATATATATATATATATATATATATATATATATATATATATATATATATATATATATATATTGCCCATCTTTCCCGTCACTTTCTCTGTTCTTTTTCGACTTCAGATGGCTCTACTCTGAATGTCAAACTTAATTATTTCATGTAACCCTGGAAGCCATTTATAACGCTGGGTGGTAATCATATAACCAGATAACGAAGAGATGTGGAGCCTAATATGGTGCCCCTGTTAACTGGATGGAGAGATGCAAATGCGGCGTCCATCGAGGAACCAGACCTCCACACCCTCCATCACACCTCACTATGGTGAGGTGTTGTCTGCTGCAAGGGATCATCTGTTCACTGCAGGGGACTGCCCTGCAATGTCGATTGTTGCCAGCAGTTAATGGGTCTGCTCGGCTAGACAGAATGGCGTTGCTAAAACAAAACAACAACAGCAGAATTATTCTTGTGCTTTTCCTTTGGTAATTCTTAATCCCCTTACAGTGGGATGTTTTTATTTTTTAAATTGTTACTCCTACCGTAAGACGATTTGATTGAAAGTAGGGAAGGACCTCTGTGATGAAGGGCTGAACTGAGTCCTCCTGCTCGAAACGTCTGTCATGAGCTAAATGAAATCACCTAAAGATAAGAAATAAGAAATAAGAAAATTCCCACTGAAGGGGTTAATACACCTACGATTCATCATTTCTCTGATAAACTCGATTATTTAATTAACTCCTTCAAGCCATTGTGTGTGTGTGTGTGTGTGTGTGTGTGTGTGTGTGTGTGTGTGTGTGTGTGTGTGTGTGTGTGTGTGTGTGTGTGTGTGTGTGTGTGTGTGTGCTTAATCAGGCCTCTGTCACAATATTTTAAGCTAAAATGAGATATTTGTTGGTGCAGTTATTGTAGGCTATATCTAACCACTTCCATTCGAGGAGACTCTACTAAGCGTAATGTTTGCATCGAGTGGTAGTAACTAGAGGCATTAAAGACGGCATCGTAGTCAGAGGAATAACTACGCATTTTATTTAGCTTAGGATAGAACAGGAATGTGTAGTTAGGAAATAAGTGGAGGTTATTCGTATTCCCTTCATTAACCTCTCTCTCTCTCTCTCTCTCTCTCTCTCTCTCTCTCTCTCTCTCTCTCTCTCACCACAGCTCAGCTACACTCGCTCCCCTCGACACTTAAAAGCTCAGCAGTTAAATAACCCCAGGGACCTTGCCAGATAGTAGTAGCAGAAGGTAACAAAGTATTTTTCTTCAGTATTTAACAACGGGTGTTAAAAATAAGCTGCTCCTGTGTGGAATAACTTGCGCTTTGTCTGCTTATTTTTTCTCCCTGAATGCCTTTTCTTTACTGTTATATAATGGATGTTTTATCTCTCACTCTCTGTTTAGTACATATAGCGTTTACGTTGTCCGTGGTTCCCCTTTCCTTTTTATATGTGACTCTAAAAGCATTAATAATTTCCGTTTGTTGATTTTGCTTCATATAGGGTGAAAAAGAGAGAGACATGGTGTTTTCAGAAATATTAACTAGCTAGTTCCGGCAGCATAATGATGATATTATTTGTTTTTCTGTCTGTCTGTACACTCAGAAAAGATGACATAAATGACCTTGAACCCCAGCACTGCATTTGGGTGAATACTAGATGCCCCGAGAAGCAAATCGTATGTTTGAGAATCGAAAAATAATTTTTTAAGGGGCGTGAAATGTGTAAGAAATTCGAGGTTCGTCGTTTCCACTGGATTAGCTGTTCCAGTACTGTTCCAGAGGTTTTCATTCAACCATCCAGTCGGAGCAAAACTAATGTTTGAAGAAGTTAGTACATATTATAATAAAACATCATACAGTTTTAAAGTACGGGTTCCATATTTTCACCCCGATTCATCGATTCATCAGACTTTGTTGTTTCACAGTTGCTCTTTCCTTTTATTAGCTACGCAACTTTAATTCCTACAGCCTGCTGGTGAAAACACAGTTTACGATCCTCTCTTGTTCTAGTAGTATAATGCACACACACACACACACACACACACACACACACACACACACACACACACACACACACACACGTTCTTTTACCACCTTTACTAAATCAAAGCTCTGCAAATTCCTACACGCATAGTTATCATGGTCTGGCCGTTTACTATGCTTTTAGAAGAGAATATAGTGGTCATAATTAATCCCTGCAGATGCTGCCACCAGTCAATATTATTTTGTCGCGCAGGAACATTTTTAACTGTGCAGGTTTGACTAAGGATGAGGCGGAGGGACGGGATGATTGACTAATTATAGCATCTAATCATGACAGCGATGCATTAAAGTACATTACCGCCGAATGACCACATAAGCACAATAAAAAATAACACATTCCTAATCCGTTCAAGCACAGAAGGATAAACAGTTGGATGCTAGGAAAGGTATATGAATGACAGTGGTGTGGGATGGAGAGAAGCCTGCCTGATAACGAAGGACAGGGTAAGTTTGAGACGATTTATTCTTGGCCCACTCCTACTGGATTCATGTTTCTGGCGATACATTAACAAACAGGGGAAAAAAAAATGTTTCCAACTATGGATAAAATTGTTCAGCGGTAGTAAGAATAAGCTAAAAAAGCCGCCATTGATGTGAGCTTATTAATCTCTGGCGTATTGGTCTGCTGTTTTAGAAATATAAACAATTAACCGAGAATCATATTTCTGTAGTTTCTCTTTAATACTGTTAGCGAACAATAAATGAACAAATTTCCCAAGTATATTCGCACACAACGAAAAGGGAAGAATTTCGTCACAGTGAATCGTTACTCAGGACCCTGTCCCCAATGAATCTGGAGATTTCGTAACGTCTTTTTCTCAGCGATTTATTACGATCAGAGCACCTCAGTATCATCGGGTATGTTATTGATGCAAGTTATGTTTACACGAAAAAGCTATAAATTGCGTACAGGGAAATTATTGTCTATTCTTGGGAAGTTAAACCTTTATTACCCCATCAAGAGCATAGGAAATCGGGGCAACGGCACCCACTCCAGATGTTCATGTTAAAAATGGCCAGTCATTAACCTGAGTGGCATTATGGGAGCAAGAAACCCTGTCACCCATGCACCCTTGAATTTAAACCTTTAATGAGCCAAATATAGTTGAAACCCCCAACGCACTAGACCACCTAGCATCTGATTGTTGGTTATATGGTTATCACCCAACGTAGTGAATGGCTTCCTAGCTTACAGGAAGCCATCGTCTTTTCATTCAATGCAGAGTTACCGGAAGGTAGCACTAAATCTAGTCAGTGGATGATGTGCATCCCTACTTAAAGGATTAAATTAATTTATTTATATTTGCAGCCATAATAAGCGAAAGAGAAAATTAAACTGCATCCAGAAAAAAAAAAAAAGCCGAAAGAAAGTACATATCGGTCCTATACGCTAACGAAACTATGATTCTTACGGCCGTATGATTAAACTTAAATGGCTTAATGCCTTTTTTTTTTTTTTTTTTTACCAACGTTCATGAGAGGTTTACAATAAGTTTATTAGGTGTGATCAGCCAGCATCTCACATTAGAGTGCAGTCAGGAGCAGTACAGAGAGGCCAGACATGTTCTGTCTTCGCCATGTTCGGCAGAAATCTTCGTCACAGCGGCTAGCCTCGTGCTTCCATATGTATGCTTGAAGCTTACTGCATTTACCACCAACTCTTATAAGTAGAGACGAGATAATCGTCTGTTTCATTAAACTGAGAAAGCGAAGGCGTGGAAAGGCACTCAACTTTTGACGATATCAGCTTTTCTCGATAATATCTGAAGGAGATGATGATGATACTCCATGTCTGACCTTCTGAATCGTTGGAGACTACACTCTTATGTGGAATGCAAGTTATCTCATGTAACAAAAATCCATAAATGGCCGTTGGATTTTACTGATTGCTTACATCTTAGTGCACTCAGTTTATCTCAAGAGATTGGGTCGTCTTTTAATAATACATTCTACTATCATCAGACAATTTTAATAAGTTTAGGAGAGCACTGTCAAATTTAAGAGGTTATAGAATGCCGTAATTTACCTCCGTCATTAGCAGGGTGCTCCTAAGTCGAGCAGTGTCGTCGTGAAGGAGCAGATATATTAAAAGTACGTAAAAAGATAATATTAATAGTAAAGTTGCGCACATAAATACTGTTTTACTTCCCTTCAAGATAACAAGACAGCGAGCAATGACCTTCGAAACCCAGTGAGGGCATATTCGAGGACCTACAAACTTTTTTTTTTTTAGCATATTTTGAAATAATTTCATAACTGTTCAAGTACAAAGTGGAATTATGTCATAGACCGCAACTCAGCAACCGAATATTTTCATGGTCCGGAAAGCTACAGAACAAATATCTCATTCATTTTGGCTCTACGCAATGTGTTGGCTTAGGTGGTGGTCACTGCACTGAACAAATGCTCATTTCTCACAGTATTTTATGGCCACTTTCTCTAAGCACCTGCTACTAAAAAGCTTTCCCTTTGTGACTCTGGCCTGAATTTCACTGGATGTTTAATAGTTTTTTGATGTGGGGACTCGGACACAGTGTCCTGTTTTTCTCCTACAGACAAGGACAGAAAAATATAGAAAACGAAAGAGCTGAAAGCATTCGGGTTTAATTAACAGCTGCTATTTTTATCCCTGTCAGAGGAAAAGGGATTAAAAGTTCTCTTGTTAACTATGAAACGTAAAAATGTCAGTTGTACAGGAGCAGGAAAAATACCCCTGAAAAACCCAAAGCTACCAGTGCGGTTGTGTAAGCAGAATTTGAATCCTGTATATGGGTCTCTCTCTCTCTCTCTCTCTCTCTCTCTCTCTCTCTCTCTCTCTCTCTCTCTCTCTCATAGCGCTCTGCGGCTGAATTTTTCATTTTTCATTTTCTGAGGCTTATGCACGCGCTTGGAAAACTAGATTGGTGGTGTGCTTGCTATATTTTTTTTTTTAATATTTTCGTATGTTGTGCATTTTTAGTGCTCATTTCCTATTTTTAAGTTTATACGAGTGACGTTGTATATATGTAATTGCCTTTAGTCATGTGTTTTGTTTCTGTATATGTACCAAGCATTAACAGGTGCATTGCTCGACTGAACACCTTTTCCCCCGAGAAAGGTTAATAGCTAGAAATCATCCTTACCCCATACTACAAAAGCCTGAATGGGGAAGTGGTTCCTGTCTATAGGAAAAAGGATGAATGTGAAAGACCAAATGTTGTAATAGATGAGAGAGAGAGAGAGAGAGAGAGAGAGAGAGAGAGAGAGAGAGAGAGAGAGAGAGAGAGAGAGACGAGTAGAAAATGAAAAATAAGAACGACCCTAAGAAAAGTGCAGAGAAAAGTCACAAAAGCTGGCGGAGGAGAGAATGTGCAAGAGAGGGGAGAAAACAGTGTGTGAGAAGGAAAGCAAAGAAGGATAAGAAAAAAAAACAGTGAGATTATGCATTAAGAAAAGAAAGTTGAGCGGTTTGAAAGTGAAGAATAAAAAGGAAAAAGGAAACTTTTTGCTTCGTCCCACACTGCCACAGGCTCCAACAGCAGTAGTTTATAGTACAGGAAGGACGTTGCCCAGTGAGTTGTTCTTCCTATGGTCAGCCTTTAGGTGTACAGTACACAAGATCAGCTGAGACGAAAATAAACACTAGCTCCTTAAAGTTCACTGTCTTTATTTTCCAAATATGTCCACCTAATGCTTTCCAACTTCACTGTTCTCACATGGACTGGAGCTATACACACTGCTAACTGCTAGTATACTTAATGCTTAACAACACTTCACAGTTATTGCACATAGTGCTTGACACTTCACTGTTTTCTCAAGTTCCAGTGATATACAAACTTCAATAACCCGTCACTGTTTGCCATTGTTTTCACAAGTACCAGAAATATACAATCATCACTGGCACTGACACTGCACTACACTCAGACTGAACCAAAACCGACTGCACTTCACTCAAACTGACCTGACACCCGACTAAACTTGTAATAATCTCTACCCTATCTTTATATAAGCTTACATCATACGCTAATCTTAGAGTATACTCTCAATG